>NC_132907.1:78426568-78743711 GCF_047675955.1 Chlorocebus sabaeus | reverse complement strand
TTCTACTTGGTTCCTTCTTCGAGTAGATGTTTCCCTTTCCTCTTCTTTGTTCCTGTATCCTCTTTCTGGCTTTGAAGCCCCAGAATACATGGCAGACATTGGATAGGAAAAGTGTCGGGGACCCTCCCTAATCTACTAAGGTTATCTACAGGGAAACTTCTCTTATGGACCCAACAGTTTCTCTTCAGCTCATTTACATAGGATATAAGTCCCTTTAGCTTTTATTTTCCCCAGAATATCTCATGGCCTAGTTTGGTGGAATCTAGTAGGACATTTGTGACTTCTTTCCTTTCCTCACATCTTGGTTCTCACATGCCACTTAAAGACATACTGGAGACTGGGTAACTTATAAAGAAAATAGGTTTAATGGACTCACACAGTTCCATGTGGCTGAGGTGACCTCACAATCATGGCAGAAGGTAAAAGGCACGTCTTACGTGGTGGCAGGCAAAAGAGAATGAGAGCCAAATGCAAAAGGAAACCCCTTGTAAAACCATCAGATCTTTTGAGACTTATTCACTACCACAAGAACAGTATGGGGGAAATTGCTCCCATTATTCAGTTACCTCCCACTGGGTCCCTCCCACATCACGTGGTAATTATGAGTGCTACAATTCAAGATGAGGTTTGGGTGGAGACACAGCCAAACCATATCACATTCCTAACTGGAAATATTGAAGTCTGAAGGCCGGTTTTTTAAAAATTATTTATTTATTTAGTCTTTAATTGACAAAATTATATATATTTGTTGCTTACAGCATGTTTTGAAATATGTGTAAGTTGTGGAGTGGCTAAATCAAGCTAATTAACGTGCATGACCTCAAATACTTATTTTTCTGTTATAAGAACGTAAAATCTACTCTCTTAGCAATTTTTAAGTATACAATGCATTATTATTAACTGTAGTCACCGTGTTGCACACTAGACCTCTTAAATGTATTCCTCCTTTCTAACTGAAATTTTGTGTGCTCTGACCAGCATCTCCCCGATCCTTCTACCACCAGTCCCTGGTAGCCACTGTTCTACTCTCTACTTTTATGAGTTCAAATTTTCTAGATTCCACATGTAAGTGAGATCATGCAATATTTGCCTTTATGTGCCTGGCTTATTGCCCTTAACATAATATTCTCCAAGTTTATTCATGTTATCACAAATGACAGGATTGCATTCTTTTGAAAGGCTGAAGGGTATTCCATTGTGTATATGCCACATTCTCTTTACCCATTCATCCAATGATAGATACCTGGGCTGATTCCATATCTGGCTCTTGTGAATAATGAAAGCTAAGTGTTGAAACCTAACTTTTTACAGTTTTTTAAAGGCATAGTTGCAAAAATATTATCTTTCTTTTTCTATTGCCTTCCTTCTTAATGCTCACTTTCCTCTTTTTCTTAACTTGCACCAATATGTTGAAGTATCCCTTCCACAGATGGCGTTGTATATACTCTTGTTGCCTACAACATCCATATCCCCTGCCATCTTGCTAGAAGAAACCCAAATTGGGGTGGTAGTGTGCCAAGTAAAATAGTTTCCCCATAACTAGGGGTGGCTTCATGGCAGCTGTAGCCAAGGAAATGTCTATTGATATCTGTGGGAGTTCTGGGAAAACTTAGCTGACATTGTAGTGTTTGGAACTGTAGCAGGCATTTGGCATCTCTTAGATAATACCCTTGATGATGAAATCTAGCATGCTGGAGAAGATACAGCAGAATGATAGAAACATCTTTGTTCCCTGGTGGCAACATTCAGTAGTTGAACTAATGTCAACAATTCTTTACCTCCATACTTTACATTAAGTGAGAAAAATTAACTTGTTAGTTTGAGTCATTTTTCATGAGGTTTACCTTTATATTCTGACCGCTGCAGATGGTTTAAAAAACTATCAACCATCCTGATTACCCTCCTCTATACAAACTCCGTATTGTTAATGTCCTTCTTGGAATACAAAGACAGAATAAGACAGTATTTATTATTAGTGGCTGCTACATAATGAGGCTTAGTACATATTTGTCTAGTGAATTAATAAATGAGACTTAGTTGTTCATTAAGGGATCTTAGATCTTGTTCTTAGTTTGGTGCATAATTAGATTGTATTGGAGTTTTGATCAACTAAAGCTTACAGATTCCCAGATAAGTAGATATGTTAGGGATCCCTAAGACCACCCTAATGTTTGGTGATTCACTGGAAGGACTCATAGGACTCAGAATAGCTGTTATGGTTATGGTTTATTATAGTGAAAAGACACAGATTAAAATCAGCAAAAGGAAAACGTGTATAGGACAAAGTTCAGGAGAAATGAGGTACAAGCTTCTGGGTGACCTCTTCCAGTGGAGTTGCATGGGAAAAATGTGTTTAATTCCCTAAACAATGATGTGTGACAACATGTACAAAGTATTGGCAACTGGGAAAGCAGCCCATGCTTTGGGGTCAGCTGGGGAAGCTCCCATGACCCAGCATTTTTTTGCAGGTCTGTCATGCAGGCATGTAGCACCCATAGAACTGACCTTAGCTACTTATATTGCAGTTCCCCAAAGAAAACACTGGCATTGACCATAAATCACATTCTTACAATAAACTTACCTGATCACAGTAAGACAGGATAGCTTAAGGTCTTAGTCACAGATATGTCGTAGATCTATAAAACATACACGTTGGAAAAGAATCAAAAGCAAGTGCATGAAAATATTATCAAGAGCTATCCCTGACTCAAACATGCGCTACTAGCAAAGCTTCAAACAATATGTATGTCCAAAGAAGAAAGAATTTATAAATTCTGTATAGTATAATATTGTATAGTATAGTATACTATAGTAATACCATGGAAGACAATAGAGAGATTAAAATGAATAAACCAGATCTATATGTAAAACAAACATACAAACACACAAAAAAGAGCTACCTCTGAGTAGTGAGATAGGTGATTTATATTTTCTTCATCATGCTTTTTACAATTTTTCAAAAATTCTCATTAAAATAAACGACTATTATAATAAAAAAGATTATTATGTATAATGTAGGATGATATCGAGACTTTATATTTACATGAAAGACAACTCTAAAATTTAATGTCAAAGTTTGCTAATGGAACACTTGAGAGACAGCAAGCTGAGTGTTTCAGGAATGGCTGGTTGTTTGGTCTGGCTATATGGCCTGGCCAACTGGCATGGGAACAGGCTGACTCTGGCCATAAGAGGGCATGTTGTAGTTGCAACTGGTCAGGTGTCAGTAAATCCTATTACTCTGAGTGGTTTTTTATAATGTAATTTTAATTTCAGTTTTGTAAAAGTTTTGCTCAGGATTTTACCCCATTTAACCTAATTTCCTTTAATTACATATTCAGCTTACTCATAGTTTAATGAAGCCTACTGTGTACCTGGCGCTAAATCCATCCTTGTACACTGCCGTTTTTCTCTCCCTCTCCTGCCTTTTCTAGGACATGAACTATGTCCAATTTAATTTATATGCTTCCTCTTCTTGCCATTCCTCTGCAGTATGAGTTTATGCTTAAAGAAACCCTTTGCTGGTTCAGGGTTAAGAGTGTGTGATCATTGATGAATTACTAATCTCTTTGAACCATAGTATCTTCAGGTATAAAATGGAGGTAATTTTAGTGAGAATATCATAGGCTTCTGTGATGGTGTCACATGCTATGTATAAAATGTTAACACCATGCTTGGTACATTGTGAGTGCTGGATAAGTTATCTCTTGTTGTTAATGAAATGAAACCATGTGTGCCTGAATATATTTTTACTGAATGTCTATCATTAACTGTGTAGTCATTTATATCTTTTTGCAGTGCCTGTTTCTCATATACACTAGAAATGGAGAACTTTGATTCCCTGAACATGCGTAGCCTATTAATGGCGTTCCCATTTTAATTTTTAATAATATTGCCCTACACCCTTTAAAAACTATTTTGAAGTGAAAATTAATACTTCCCAAATAACCTGGACCAGATATTGGTTGTTAAGAGGAAGAAGCTGTGACGTGACTGAAAGCTCTTTCAGCCGCATCTGTTATTCTGAATCTAGCACTTGGATAAAGACCACATGTTTAAGATGATTCCATGGGATTGTATTCTGATGGACAAATTATTGTCTATATTCATCGGATTATTTCCTTGACTAAGTTGAAAGGTAAAAAAAATTTAATTAAGGCCAGATAGAAATGATCCCTTCAAAAACTTTACTGACCAACTGAGACCAAAGCTACCTGGTGGCCAGAAATAAAATGTCAGTGACTGGCATCCTGCCTTATGGACTCTGTTTCTAGCATCGTCCCACAGCATCTGCTCTGATCTTTGGCTATACCTTCTAGATCCCTAGCCAGAGAACAGAGAACTTTGGCTTCTGTGACTTTAATGGGGAAAATCCGAGTTGAAGAACACTGATTTCACATCAGCGTCATGAATCCTGTGCAGCCCAGTCAGTGGCTGTAGTGGTGGATGTATTCAAGAACCACTAGGGCTTCACATTGGCAGAGTTTTGCTGACAAATGGGATATCAGGATGAATACGGGGAAGAGTCAAAGATGCCTCCCACATTTTTGATGTGGTTGAATGGTGAGTGGAGTTGCCAGCTACTGAGAGAGGAAATGCAGGGAGAGGACCAAGGTTTGGGCCAGGCTAATGTGTTGCAGACTTGTTGAGTTTGGGGTGACTGTGGGAGACCCGAATGGGTATATCCAGTGGACATTCAGGTCTGAAGCTTGGGGAGAAATCTGGGCCAGAGAGGTTTGGGAGCATCATCTTGTTGGAAATCACTAGATTACATGACATTGGCCAAAGGGAGCATTTCTTGGTGAATCACACTGTGTGTCTAATCAAACCACACTCTTCTTTTAATGCTATATGTACTGTGGCTGTTCCATAAACATTTGGTAAAAGCGATGAAAAACTGATTGACTCATGGGGGCAAATTGTTTTCTTATTTTGGCTCCATAGAAACGACAAAACATTTTTGTGGTATGATGAAGAGGGCATGGCGTGTGGTTATGAGTGATATTAAGCATTGTTTACTTGGTGGGGAGCTGAGGGGATTTATGAATGAGTTTCAGAGAGCACACAGAGACTTGAAATTAGATACAGAAATGGGTAAAAGAGCCATAATTTTCATCAGATTCTCAAAGAGAGTCAGGATACTTTATAAAAAATAGAACTGATTGAATCAATGCCTGTTATCCTGAAGGCAAATAAGGGGAACAAAAATCACATCAGAATAATGGAGAAAGCCAGAAAAATTGCCTAAACAATGAGGGATCCCAGTTCCTGTGGGCTCTGTTTTTCCTCCCTGTGCCAGTGTTGTATAAGATGGGAAGAATTGGGGGTCAAGAGTTTCATAGTGTGGCTTGGCAGAATCAGAGGCCAAAATGTGATTAATGCTTGATGTGGATAATCTTGGAAGGATAAGGAATATAGGGTGGATTAGGGCTTTTTCCTAAATCTGGCTACTTTCTAAGCCAGTAGGTTCACTTTCTTGTACACTACAGATAATGAGGCAAAGAAGGATGCTTTGGGGAATATTGAACAAAACATTCCTAGTTACTTAAAGTAGAAACAGCACCTTTTTTCCCCGTTTTTGTTTCTTTATTATTAAGTCTGCTTATTACTTAAATCTATTTATTATTTAAGTAGACTTTAAATTTTGGAGCAGTTTTAGGTTAACAGCAAAATTGAGCAGAAGGTACAGCGTTTCTGTACACTCAAGTCCCCATACGGGCACAGCATCCTGCACTGTCAACACCCCACCACCAGGGTGGTATGTTTGTTACAATCAGTAAACCTACACTGACACATCATTATCACCCAAATTCCATACTTTACATTAGGGTTCACTCGTGGTGATATACATTCTATGGGTCTTGACAAATGTATAGTGATGTGAATCCACCATTAGAGTATCCTACAGAATAGTTTGCCTGCCCTAAAAATCCTCTGTGCTTTGCCTATCCTCTCCCTAACTCCTTGGCAACCACCAGTCTTTCTACTCTCTCCATTGTTTTGCCTTTTTCAGAGTGTCATGTAGTTGAAATCATGTAGTATGTAGCCTTTTCAGATTGGCTTCTTTCACTTAATAGTATGCATTTAAGGTTTCTCGATGTCTTTTCATGATTCGATAGCTCATTTCTTTTTAGATTTGAATAATATTCAAATATCTGGAAGTACCACAATTTATTTATTTATTCATCTACTGACAGAAATCTTGGTTGCTTCCAAATATTGGCAATTATGAATAAAGCAGTCATAAAATCTGTGTGCAGATTTTTGTGTAGACTTGATTTTCAACTCCTTTAGGTAAATACCAAGGAGTATTATTTCTGGATTGTATAATTAGGTATACTTAGTTTTGTAAGAAACTGCAAAACTGCCTTCCAAGTGGCTGTATACAATTTTGCATTTCCACTAGCAGTGAATGAGGGTTCTTGTTGCTCTACATCCTTGCCAGCGTTTGGTATTGTCAGTGTTCTGGATGTGGCCATTCTAATAAGTGTCTTGTTGTGATATGGTTTGGCTCTGTGAACTCATCCAAATCTCATCTTGAATTGTAATCCCCACATGTCAGGGGAGGGACCTGGTGGAAAGTGATTGGATCGTGAGGGCAGAACAACACTCATGCTGTTCTCCTGATAGTGTATGAGTTCTCATGACATCTGATAGTTTAAAAGTGTTTGGCAGTTTACCCCTCACTCTCTTTCCCTATCCCTGCTGTGGCCATGTAAGATGTGCCTTGCTTCCCCTTCGCCTCTGCCATGATTGTAAGTTTTCTGAGGCCTCCCCAGCCATGTAGAACTGTGAGTCAATTAACCTCTTTTGTTTATAAACTACCCAGTCTCAGGTATTCTTTATAGCAGTGAAAAAACGAACTAATACAGAAAATTGGTACAAGGAATGGGGTACTGCTATAAAGATAACCTGAAAATGTGGAAGCAACATTGGAATTGGGCAATGGGCAGAGGCTGAAACAGTTTGGAGGGCTCAGAAGAAGACAGGAAAATATGGGAAAGTTTGGAATTTCCTAGAGACTTGTTCAGTGGTTTTGACTAAAATGCTGATAGTGACATAGACAATGAAGACCAGGTTGAGATGATCTCAGATGGAGATGAGGAACTTATTGTGAACTGGAGTAAAGGTCATTCTTGCTATGCTTTAGCAAAGAGACTGGCAGCATTTTACCCCTGCCCTAGAGATCTGTGGAACTTTGAGCTTGAGAGAGATAATTTAGGCTATCTGGTGGAAGAAATTTCTAAGGAGTTGAAATTTCTAAGCAGCAAAGCATTCAAGAGATGATCTGGTTATTTCTAAAATAGTATGCTTAAGTGTGTTAACAAAGAGATAATCTGAAATTGGATCTTCTGTTTAAGAAGGAAGCAGAACATAAAAGTTTGAAAAATGGGAAGCGTGTGCATGTGGTAGAAAAGAAAAACCCATTTTCTGGGGAGAAATTCAAGCCAGCTGCAGAAATTTGCATAAGTAATGAGGAGCTGAATGTTAATTGCCAAGATGATGGGAAAAATGTCTCCAGGGCATTTCAGATATCTTCAAGGCAGCCCCTCCTATCACAGGCCCAGAGGCCTAGTAGGGAAAAATAGTTTTGTGAGCCGGGCCCAGGGCCTTGCTGCTCTGTGCAGCCTCGTGACTGGGCATCTTACCTCCCACCTGCTCCAGCTCAGGCTGTGGCTTCAGAGGGTGCAAGCCCCAAGCCCTGGCAGCTTCCACACGGTGTTGGGCCTGCAGGTGTGCAGAAGCTAAGAGTTGAGGTCTGGGAACCTCCACCTAGATTTCAGAGTATGTATGGAAACATCTGGATGTCCAGACATCTGCTGTGGAGCCCTCATGGAGAGCCTCTGCTAGGGTAATGTGGAAGAGAAATGCGGGGTTGGAGCCTGCACATAGGGTCCCCCTGGGGTACTGCCTAATGGAGCTGTGAGAAGAGGGACACCATCCTCCAGACCCCAGAGTGGTAGCTCCACCAACAGCTTGCACTGTGCACTTGGAAAAGCTGCAAGCACTCAATGCCAGCCCTTGAAAGCTTCTGTGGGGTCTGTGCCCTGCAGAGCGACAGGGGTGGAGATGCCCAATGCCTTCAGAGCCCATATCTTGCATCAGTGTGCCCTAGATGTGAGACATGGAGTCAAAGGAGATCATTTTGGAGCTTTAAGATTTAATGACTGCCCTGCTGGGTTTTGGACTTTCATGGGGCCTGTAGCCCCTTTGTTTTGCCCAGTTTCTCTTATTTGGGATGGGAGCATCTAACCAATGCCTATATCCTCATTGTATCTTAGAAGTAACTAACTTGCTTTTGATTTTACAGGCTCATAGGCGGAAGGGACTTGCCTTGTCTCAGATAAGTCCTTGGTCTTGGACTTTTGGGTTAATAGTGCAATGAGTTTAAACTTTGGGGGACTGTTGGGAAGGCATGATTGTGTTTTGAAACATGACAGGGATGCGAGATTTGGGAGGGGGCAAGGGCAGAATGATATGGTTTGACTCTGTCTCTCCAACCAAATCTCATCTTCAATGGTAATCCCATGTGTTGAGGGAGGGACCTGGTGGGAGGTGAATGAATCATGGGGGTGATTTCTCCCATGCTGTTCTTATGATAGTGAGTGAGTTCTCATGAGATCTGATGGTTTAAAAGTGTTTGGCAGTTCATCTCTCTTTGTCTACCTCCTGCTGCCTTGTAAGTCGTGCTTTGCTTCCCCTTCATCTTCTGCCATCATGAGAAATTTCCTGAGGACTTCCCAGCCGTGTGGAACTGTTTTGTTTGTAACAAACCTCTTTTGTTTGTAAATTACCCAGTCTCATCTATTCTTTATAGCAGTGTGAAAATAGACTGATAAAAGTGTATCACAGTTTTGTTTTTATTTTGTGTTTTCCTGATGGCATATGAAGTGAAGTATCTTTTCATATGCTTATTTTCCATCTGTGTATCTTTTTTGGGGGAGCAGCATTTTTAAGAAGTTTTTGTCTGAGGCAGGAAAACACAGTAGATAGGACACACCAAGTCTCCAGACCAAATACAAAGTTTTTAATGAAATCTGAAAAGCCAGTTTTATATAAACCTTTAACCATTCACTGCATAGAAGCTAAAAAGGATTGCATTATTGAAGATTAAAAGAGAGACTATGAAAGTGTATATTGCTGGGGAGAGCCGTTCTTCCCCATTGCCTAGAGGATGGCGTTGGTGAGGCAAGAGGGTATGCAGATGCCTCTCCTTTCCATCAAGGCCATTGAGAAGGCTCCAACAGAACAAATTGTTGTGTTCCCCGAAGAGGGAGGGCTCATAGAAGTATGGAGTTTATTCCCTAGCTGTAAATCTCCTTTCTGGCTAGCTACTTCAGTGTGCAAAGCAAAGGAGAGAATGTGTGGCAAAAAAGGTGTTGATTATTTCTCAAAGACTTGATGTAAATCCTCCGTGAACAGGAGCCAGGGGCCACTGGTTTTAGATGGTGTCAAATAGGTTTGCCTGGGTTTGACCAGCTCTCATCAGAGAAAAGCTGGTGGTATCATTGGATCCTTGGGCTGTGGAAAAAGTTAGTGGCCAGCTAGAGAAAAGGGCCTCATTTGCATCAAGAGAGCTGTCATGAAAGGTCCTGAGCTATGGGGAGGGTACCCCAGAGAATCCAGAAAAGTGCCTTAAATATCAACTAGATCCAGGTTTCATCAGTACCAGTCAAATCAGATATCTTCTGCACATCTTGTTTCTCTTCCCTGTGGGACTTAGTTCCTTGAATTTTTATCCAGGAGCAGGAGATAAATTCCCCCCTATTAAACACATTCTAAGGGGGTAGCGGAGGACCAAAATAAATTACACCTTGTGAGTCCTGCTTATTCAGTATGCCAGCTACACATTGAAATAGTGACCCAATGAGAAAACCAGTTTGAAGTTTATAACGACCTACAGGAAAAAATTCCTGATCCCATTTAATCCTGAGAATATTATTTTCTTTTGGAAATAAGTAACTGATACGATGCTATTCTTCATCTGCTAACAGTGAGTAGAAATATACCAAATTTTGCTTTTTAGTGGTGTGTTATTCGTAGAATATTCAAGTGAGGACTAGTATCTTCACGGGATGAACAGAAAATGCCAATAAGCCCCTTTCTGTGTGTTGTACACAACACAATTGTATTGGTAGGACTCGAGGAGGTAGAATAATTGTTTTTTTGCTAAATCTTAGGACAGAAATCAACAGATTTAAGTTGACATTGGAAATCAAGTTTTCAAGAAGTTACTGGCATTCATGAGCTCAGAATATTAATGGCAAATGTGCTTTGGGAACCTGATACTCTGTCTTCCTTGTCTCCTGGCAGAGCCTTCTATTGAAAGCTATTTAAATGCATCTGTTCTGATTATGAAAGGCCCTGCTCAGGCCTGTGTGCACTTGGAGGGTTGGTGGGTAGCAGTGGATCAATGGAATTGTTTTCATGTGATTCCAGCCAAAACGTGGGAGAAATCAGTTTGTTTGCTTATTTTGAGATTTATACAAACTCAGAAAACATGTCTGGGCAATTCTTCCGCACAGCTTTAGAGACAGCATCTATTAGAGGAGCCTGTGAAATAACGTAGATGGAGGAGAAAATAAAAATCTGTTCTGATGAGTGGTAGACAGAAGAAAAAACTTCTAGAAGATAAATAGGAGAAAAAACACATGCACTTTTTATTAGCTTACAGAACTAAAATGATTTGCAGATGGTTGGCTGAGTGTTTCACATAAAACATACTTATATACCTGAGCTTTTTTTCCGCTCACTTATTTTAATAGCTGAAGCATCCTTCTCTTGTGAACAATTTATTCTAATGGCAATAAAAATGCAACAGTACCATCCCATTATGCCCAAGAGCAAATGACTTAGACAGCATCTTAACTTGGTTTGTAGGGTTAAGCTCCGATGGCTGCAGGAATGACGTCAATAGGGATTCATAGTTTAAATGGCACATCTTTTAAAATGGTACTCTGCTTTCAAGTTTCTCCTTACCTATACACAAACGGAAAGCCCAGGTTGAGGATGCTGGAAAATCTTAGATTTCACACAAGGGCTTTCCAAGACTGAGTAACTCTTAATGGTCTACACTGTACTTGGCTTACTTGCTTCCTCTTTTTAAGCTGATTGTAAGTCATCTGTGAGTTTTCCATTTGGGCTGTGTTGCTTTTTAGCTGGTTTTATCTTCAGTAGAAGCTTCTATGGATGACGGAGGCAGACTGAGGACTCTTGGTCCCCTAGAAGGGAGATTTTACTGGATATTCTACAACATTATTTTAAGAGGGTATGAGCTGAATATTCCTCCCATAGTTCACACTGCTGGATCCCTCCTACTGAGGGGCATTTGTGAAAGGAGCCACTTTTCCAGCTAAATCTCCTAGGCTTTTTTTTCTGCCCTAATTAAAAAATATTGTACAAATACTGTAATTATTTATTACAGTGGCACTCTGCATTTAACTCAGGATTCTTCTTCTTAGAACTCTTTTTAAAGATGACACAATTTTTTATAAGAATCTTGCATTTTATTTTGTTTATGGGATTTTAGGAAATACAAAGTTAAGCGAAAATCTGCTTTCCTGGTTGTATTTCTCATTATTTTATGATAATGGCTTTTTCAAAATGACTTTATTCTCCATTTTTCACATGTAAAGTAATTCTGCCCAATTTGACAGTGGTCACTGGAGTAGGATGTAGGACAGTTTTGGGGTGATGCGAATCCCAGGGTAGAAGTACCTTCAGCTTCATCAACAAGGACAATATCATTCAAAAGCTCATGAATCAGGGTCATTGTTAACCTTCTGTTCTTGGCCCTGTAATCAAATATTTGTTTAAATTAAGAATAAAATACCCGAGGTGTATCTCACTGATCAGTTATGTTATTCTTTTATAGTACAATTTGGTATTGTCCATCAGAAGTTTAAATTCGTGTGTCTTTTACTCAGCCACTTTACTAAGAATCCGACCTGCAGGAAGACTTGTTCTGAGTTCGTTTGTTTGTTCATTCTTCTAAGACAGAGTCCACAGGTGTCTTTTTATATTTAAAATGCCTACAACCCAATTTCATGTATCAAGGTGCGAACTCCTGCCTGCCTCTCTAACTTCTTGTTCCCCCATCCCCTACCGGTGAGGCCAGCAAGTCCCCAGAAGTTCTTCTAAGCTTGGGGTAAAATTCTGTGCAGTTGTAGAAGAAAAAGAATAATGGTAAAATGATTTTTGATAATGTTCTCCTAAGATTTTGAATCTTAGTCCATTCAAGATGCTATAACAAAGTACCATAGCCTGGGTGACTTATAAAGAACAGACATTTATTTCTCATAGTTCTGGGGGCTGAACGTCTAAGATCAGGGAACCAGCATGGTCAGCTTCTGCTGAGAGCCCTCTGCCAGGCTGCAGATTGCTGTTTTCTCCTTGTATCTGCATGTGGTGGAAATAGGATGAGAGAGAGCTCTCTGGGTCCCTTTTATAAGGGCACTGATCCCATTCATGAGGGCTCCACCATCCATCATGAGCTAATTACCTCCTAGAGACCCCATTTCCTGATAATATCACTTTCAGGGTTAGGATTTTGACAAATGAATTTTGGAAAGATACAAACCTTCAGGCCATTGACCCTAGGTTTATTATGTTTTAAGATTTTCTTTCGTTTACTTTATCTTTCTTTTCCCTCCCTATCCACATATATGTATGTGTGGGAATTTGTGTATGTGTGGATATTTATGTCTGCACATAGCAGTATGTATATGCTGCACACGTATGTTTATTGCGGCACTATTCACAATAGCAAAGACTTGGAACCAACCCAAATGTCCATCAATGATAGACTGGATTAAGAAAATGTGGCACATATACACCATGGAATACTATGCAACCATGAGAAAGGATGAGTTCATGTCCTTCGTAGAGATATGGATGAAGCTGGAAACCATCATTCTCAGCAAACCATTGCAAGGACAAAAAACCATACCCCGCATGTTCTCCCTTATAGGTGGGAATTGAATAATGAGATCACTTGGACACAGGAAGGGGAACATCACACACCTGTTGGACACAGGAAGGGCCTGTTGTGGGGTAGGGGGAGGGGGAGGGATAGCATTAGGAGACATACCTAATGTAAATGACGAGTTAATGGGTGCAGCACACCAACATGGCACATGAATACATGTGCAACAAACCTGCACGTTGTGCGCATGTACCCTAGAACTTAAAGTATAATAGAAAAAAAAAAGTATGTATGTGCATATACATTTTCTTTTGGCTAAACTATTTGTAAATAAGTTTCACATATAATGACACCTCACTCTCAAATCCTCCTGCATGAATCTCTTAAGAATAAGACATTCCTATATATCATCACAATACCAGTATCCCATCCAATACTGCTTACATTCAAAGATGGAGTTTATTTTTTCTCCTCATTTTGTTCTAATTTAATTGTATTTTTCAATATGAGAAACACATGGTTCAAAAGTCAAAACTATATATATATGTGTGTGTGTGTGTGTGTGTGTGTGTGTGTGTGTATATAGGTATAGCCACAGAAGTATTGTTCCCATCTTACCCCCATGCCTATTCCCACTCACCCCTCTTTTTTTTTTTTTTTTTTTTTTGAGACAGAATCTCACTCCATTTTCCAGGCTGAAGTGCAGTGGCACGATCTCAACTTACTGCAACCTCTGCCTTCCGGGTTCAAGCAATTCTCGTGCCTCAGCCTCCCAAGTGGCTGGGATTACAGGCGCCCGCCACCACACTTGGCTGATTTTTGTATTTTTAGTAGAGATGGGGTTTCACCATGTTGGCCAGGCTGGTCTTGAACTCCTGGCCTCAAGTGATCCACCTGCCTTGGCCTCCCAAAGTGCTGGGATTACAGGTATGAGCCACCATGCCTGGTGCCCACTCACCTCTCTTAGTAGCCCTTGTCATTACTTTCTGGTTTACCTTACTTAACCCATTTCTTTTTGTAAAAATACATGCGTAAAGTGTGGATTCCTTTTCTCCTTTTTTTTTTTTTAATTATACAAAAGGACCGTTTTATATATACTCTTTAGATGAAGCTTTTTATTTTCTCAAAAATACATACTGAAAATCACTGTCAGTTCCTGGAGATCTTTCTCTAAATGAAGACTCATTTGTTGTCAGATAATACTCTTTAAGAAATGGTATACTTGAGTCAGAAACCAGAATTGATGCATTATTACACTTTATACCGGTGATGTGTCACTGAAAGTTTTTTTTTTTTTAAATACCAATTCATTTAAATGTTTATTTTCAGTTAGTAATGAAACATTTTGGTTCTTTCTTTATTTCCAAATAACTTTCTTGCAGATTTGTTTCCTTCACTTTTCATATAATTCTAAATGTGATACAGCGTGAGTATGCACATACCAAATTTTCTTGGTTATCCCATTTTAGCTGATGAATGAATGGAGGTACAGAATGCCTAGGAGATTTTTTTCTTGCCAACACCCATCAGACTCTCCTATGAGCATTCTTCTATAAGCCTGCAATAACAAATGATTTTCAGTCTTAAGTGATCACACATTCTATAATTTCATATTTTTTCCCGTATAATTACTATATCTATCTACTACATTCATATGATCTTCTGTACATTACAAGTATAACTGTCATTATTCCTTTGGCACAATTTCAACATGTGTGAAGAGCCAGAAATTCCAAACTTCCAATTTTGCATTCCCTAAATCACAAATGACCTTTTGTGATGTCAGTAGACATGGAGTGGAGAGATAAACTTCAGAATCTATAAGACCTTTTGCATGGTTTGATTGAGACAAATCTAAAGCATTCTAAATGGGAAATTCCTTTCCTGCTTTTAAAATCATAAGATACACTAAAACATGAACAAAGTCACTCTGTTTTATACTGATGTTCCTATGATTGTTATGCCCCTTTACACAAACAAGAGCAGAGTTTTGCTTTCAGAGTGCAGAAGAGCTGGTTTCCTGAGCTAAAAGCAGGTTGGGTAATCGGGCAGGGAATGGGGTGATCCACCAGTTGCCCTTTCCATGCTGAAAGGAAATTTAAGGTTTCTGAGTAGTGAAGTTACAAATATAGATTTAATAGATGTCCATTTGTGAGTAATACAGAGAAGAGTTGTCCTTGGAAGAAAGTAATTTTCTTCCACATTTCCAAAAGATCAGTGTGTTAGTCTGTTCTCATGCTGCTAATAAAGACATACCTGAGACTGGGTAATTTATAAAGAAAAGAGGTTTAATGGACTCATGGTTCCACATGGCTGGGGAGGCCTCACAATCATGGCAGAAGGCAAAGGAGAAGCAAAGGTACATCTTACATGGTGGCAGACAAGAGGGCACGTGGAGGGAACTCCCCTTTATAAAACCATCAGATCCGTGAGACTTACTGCTACAAAAACAGTATGGGGGAAACCACCCTCATGATTTAATTATCTCCACCTGGCTCCACCCTTGACACTTGGGGATTATTACAATTCAAGGTGAGATTTGGGTGAGATTTTGGCAGGTCCATCTCAGTCGGCAACCCCAGTTTGGTTCAACAATCATATATGCTGTTGTTGATACACAGCAGGTTTCAAGCTAGGCATGGAAATAGACATTCCCTATTCCTAAGAGTCCAGCAAGGGCTAAATTAGGCACTCAAATTTGTATCTCCATGATATGGGAAACATGCAGGGAGAAACTACTGGTTAATCAATGGGAATTTGACAAGTCAGGGTCTGGTTATCAGTCGCATGCCCTAAACTCTAAAAGTTAGCTAAGGATCAAGCCAACCTCAGTATGAAGGGCATCGGGTAGCAACAGTTGTTTGGCCATTGAACTATAGATGTTATATGCATTTCTTTTAAAGTCTTCCAACTGTTTTGAAATGGTTCTCAAAGCTAAATGGGCCTAGGACATAAATGTCCTGTTCTGCCAAATTTGCATTTTCTCTGTGCTCTGTCAGCAGTTGATGAGGTAGGAGACAAGACTCAACTCCGGAGGTGGGACTGGGGCACCATAACAAATTTAGGACCAGCCAAAACAGGGTGGGAGGTGGAGAAGCAGTTTTCTGTAAGTCATGCTGACCGGTGTGCCATGCCAATTTACCATTGCCATGGCAACATCCAGAAGTCACTGCCGCTTTCCATGGTAAGGACCTGACAAGCTGGAATTTACCACCCTTTTCCTGGAAATTTCTGCATAAGTTACCCCTTAATTTGCATGTAATTAAAAGTAGGTATAAATATGAGTGCAGAACTGCCTCTGAGAACCTACTCTGGACACATTGCCTATGGGGTAGCCTTGCTCTGCAAGGAGCAGTACCTCTGCTGCTGCTCTAACACTGCTGCTTCAATAAAAGTTGCTGTCTAACACAACCAACTCTCCCTTGAATTATTTTCTGGGCAAAGCCAAGAACCCACCTGGGCTAAGCCTCAATCTGGGGCTCACCTGTCCTGCATCAGTTAGATTGTCCTTGCTTATCCATCCACGCTTCTCCCTTATTTCAGTACGTCACGGGAACCTCACATGAGAACTCACTGGAAATACAACTGGAGTAGCGTTGTGTGATGATCAAAGGCATCCTTTTAAAGAATCATTTCATATGGCCATTTTGACAATTATTGTTTTTCTTTGTCTGGTTTGATTTTGCAGTTGCTCTGTGTCATTGAGATATCTGGTAATGCAAGCTCACCTATTTTTAGGGTAGCCTGTACATTATACACACACACACACACACACACACCCCAACCCGCCACATGTGCCACCAAATAGAGATAGAAAAGAAGGAAAAATTTATTAACTTTAAGTTTTGGGCCTAGGCTGATGCTCATGATTAATCTCAGAGTAGAGTATGGATACAGAGTTTGCTTGTGAGTAGGGAGATTAAACAGCCCAGTGGAGGTCATTTCTAGCCTGGGCACATTCATTGTGGCCCATATTGTTTGGGAGCAATGGAATAGTATCCCGTTGACTGCTCAGCACAGTTTGGCTTGCTCCATGAATCGTGTGAATTTCGTCTTCATCTGACTTCATTCTTTTTAGCCATCTTATTGGTTGAGTTTTGGATCAGCAGATCACTACATATCTCCTTTAGCGTACCAAGGTAAGATCTTCTGACATTTTACTATGAAGGTTTATTGGGCTTCTGTATACACAGAGAAAGAAAGAAGTGAATCTTTCTAGAGGCACAGATCCCATATTCTGCACTTTCTTTACAAGTGGAGGTGCTGTCTCCCTGTCTTATTGTTTCTGATCAATGGGAATCTCCTTAGCACAGTTAGGAAGACTTAAGCTTATTTCTTCTAACTCCATTCTCAGTGCTCACATTGGACCCATATTTCCCAACACACATGCCATGCTTCTTTTTTATCATTGTGATCCCATCCCAGATCTATCTGCTACCAGTTCAGATAACAAACCTTAACTGAATATTGGCTCTGTGCCAGACACTTTACTAGTTCTTCTCCTAAGTTAACCTAAGACTGTCTTTGAGGTGGTCTGATATTTTATTAGTGTATCTATCTGCTTATAATTTGGAAAAGGAAATTAGGAGCAATGGGGTAATGAGACTGAATGCACCATGGGCTGGGGATTCAAGATGAAAAAGATGGACTATTCCTCCTGGACACACCACAGTTCGGTGGGTGACTTTGCTAAATAATCAGGGAACAACTGAAACTGTAAGAGAGAGCTTCTGCTGAATGTGTCATTTTGATTCAAGTTATTCTTTCTAGTTTTCCTCTAGAGTTATTCCTTCATATTTGGTGAGGATTGCAGGCACAGTTTTACTATGACAGCATTTGAAACTAAACTTACACACACTAAAAATACAGATGAAATTGAATAATAGTGACATTTGGAATGACAACGATATATTTTCATACAGATCATTATTTTCTTCAACTGAATGTCACCGTGTCTTACTTCTTACAGTTTTTAATGATTTCACCCTCAATTTCCCCCTTTCTTTAATACTGACGTATAATTTGTTGGTTTGATTTGTCATCAAAAAATTAGTTTATATTTATTGAATGGATGTATCTGGAATCATGACAGATATGCTGGGGACAAAACAGATGTTGTTCTTTATATGTTTGTAGCCTGGTTGTGAAGACAAAATTTATAGTCATGGAATACATGGAATTAGCTAATTGTGTGACAGCGTGTTTGGGTATCAAGTTAATGGCAATTCAAAGAAGGAAAAGATGTATAAGGGCTACAAAAAGTAGTGAAACCTTCTTGCAGAGTGGAAGAGTTGAGCTGCTCTTTGAATGCTGGGTAGAGCTGACATCTGCACTGTCCACTACGGTAGCTGCTAGCCACAGGTGGCTACTGAACATTTGAGATATGCCTAATTAGAATCAAGATGCTAATCAAGGTGCTGTAAGTGTAATATACACACTGGATTTTCAAAACATACTATGAAAAAGGTAATGTAAAATATCTTCTTAATATTTATCTTGATTATATATTAAAATTATAGCATGCATGTGTTATATTAAATGATATATATTATAATTAAATCTACCCTTTTATACTTTTAAAATATTGTTTCTAGGACAGATGCAGTGACTCATGCCTGTAATCCCAGCTACTGAGGAGGCTGAGGCAGGAGAATTGCTTGAACCTGGGAGGTGGAGGTTGCAGTGAGCTGAGATGGCGCCATTGCACTCCAGCCTAGGTGACAGAGCGAGACTCTGTCTCCAAAAAAAGCCTCTCTCTCTCTCTCTCTCTCTCTCTCTCTCTCTCTCTCTCTATATATATATATATATATATATATATAAAACTTAGCTGGGTGTGGTGGTAGGCATCTGTAATTCCAGCTACTTGAGAGGCTGAGGCAGGAGAATCGCTTGAACCTATGAGGTGGAAGTTGCAGTGAGCTGAGATCACGTCACTGCACTCCAGCCTGGGCTACAGAGCAAGCTCTGTCTCAGAAACAAAAAAAAATATTGCTTCTAGAAAACTTAAAATTACATATGGGTCTCACATTCTTTGCTCACATCATATTTCTGTTGGATAGATACATATGCAGATAAGATAGATCATTGCAAATTAATTGGGTGGAGGGGCACATAAGGTAGGGGAGAGTGGATAGAGGCCTGTGGTGTGGGGATGTAATCACAAAACAAATTGAAAGTCAGGAAGAAGAGACTTTTTGAGCACATCGTAGTTGATACACCAGTATTTAAAAGCCAGGTGGATTTTTCCAGCGGGCCGTGGTTGAACAGATTTCCCATATCCTTGATTCAGAGGTGAGACCTGGATCAGAGGTGTGGATTTGGGAGATGTGATTTTTGCAGTTAAAGTTCTGGAGTGCATTTGAGGTTGCCTGAGGAGAGGTGCCTTGGAGTAGGCCTACAGTGTTTTCCCTTTGTGAGCTCCTTCCCAGGAGGTTTGCATCTGCATACCTGTGCCTCCTGTTCTGCTTATGTTTGCACTCTTGGGGATATCCCCTAAGTGTTTAGAGAAAATGAAGAAAACTGATTACCTCTTGGGAAAATTTCCCTTTCATCTTAGCAGATGACTGAGCTGATGTCTGGGGAGCCACGCCTAGCAGCTGTGGGTGTGATGGATGACTGAAGGGACCAGTGTGCAGCAGTGCAAGGTGTGAAGCAGTTTCATTGTGCACTGATTACTGACTTGTCTGAGTCTGGTGAGACAGGACGCCCCCACACACAAGTTACTTGAAGCAGTTTATTACTTAGAGAGAGGCAGCCAGGAATTTCAGATGCCTGGGATTCATTGTGAGCTGGTTGCTCCAGAAAGGGTCCTGGGCTCAATAGAGTCTCATCTGCACACTCTCCACTTCCACTGCTGCTCAGGGACTTCAGAAAGCAGCCTGCCCTTGATTTGATACCCCAGGGTAATTGGGCCTGCTGGGCTAAGCACTGAAGGACATCCTGTTTCCAGAGGGAGACTGGAAAGAGCCCAGGATGTTCTGGCCAGTTCCTCCTTGCCTCAGGATGGTGCATCCCCAGCACATCCTACAGTTATTCTTGTCAACTACAAGCAAAGAAGGGGGTAGAACTAAGTCCGCAGCTACCTGGAGGATTGTTCTTTGCTGGGGGAACTTGAAGTCAGGCAACATGAGTGGTACCACCTGCAGGCATGGTTAGTTTCCTGACCTGGGCTGTCTAGCACTGCAGAAAGATGAGAATGGGGATGATCCCAGATAAGAAGATGTAGGTGGCACGTCCTGAAATTGGGAAATATCCTCCACTGGCATTCTTATTTCCCATTTACATGAAAGGATACTAGAAGCTCTTCTTTTCTTAAGTCAACAATAGACTCTCTTAGGAGTGGTCTAATATTTCATTAACTGATATATTACTTTATAATTTACAAAGGGAAATTAGGAGTAATGGAGTAATGAGATCAAAAGCCCTCTGTGGAGTTAATAGACCATAGCTTTGAAGGGTGAAACCAAGAGCATTTTGAACAATGATGCTTTATTTGGAATGCACAAAGCCTTCCAAGGTAAACTCCTTTGAAGGACAAAATTCATTTTGATGTTTATGTTCTGGAATGTACAGTAAAGTTCATCCTGATTACTTCATTGACATACCTCATTAACAAGAATAAAATGATAATAGTTAACATTCATCAAACACTTCATACAGGTCCTGGATAGTAAGGAGGTGCTCTCAGTCTGTCTCTTTCTGTACCTAGGTATTTAACCAGGAGCATTTCGCTTAACCTCACTGTTCCTCAGTCTTCTCATCTTTAAATTGGGGACAAAAATGGTACTTTGTTTGTAGAAATGTATTGATCACTGTCAGTAGAGAAAAATGACGAGGCAAGTCTCAATCATTTTAGGAGGTTTATTTGCCAAAGTTAAGGACACGTGCCCAGGAGACAGGTCTATGCTTCTTTCCGAAGATGATTTTGAGGGCTCCAAATTTAAAGTGGAAAGGGTGGGATATTGAGAACAATTTTCATGTAAGAGGTGGGTAGGGAAAAATAGTCATTTACTCGTTTGACTCAGAGAATCTGCCCCCCCCCTTTTTTTTTTTTTTACATAAGATGACATAGCCAAATGGGGTAGAGGAAAAATGCAGAGAATCTGCGTCTTTACATATAATAACAAAGGAAATAGGATAGGAGAACAATCAGATATGCATTTGTCTTTGGTGGGCAGGGGGGTGACTGCACCTGTAAAGATAAGCTATCAATTTACATTGCCATGGTGAAATCTTAGGGTGAAAGCAGAAACACCTTAGGGTAAATATCTTACAGGTCACTAGGAATTTCCTTGTGGGCAAAATATGGGGGAGGCTTGTAGTGTTTCATCTTGTAGCCATATTATTTAGGAACCAAAAAGGGGAGGCAGGTTTGTGTGACTCTGTTCCCAGCTTAACTTTTCCCTTTGGCTTAATGAGTTTGGGGTCCCAAGATTTAATTTCCTTTCACATCACTAAACAAGCTAATGCATGAGGCATAGCATATTCTACACATAGCATAGAATAATTCCCAGCACAAAGTAGGGTTCAACAAATGTCGGTCATTCATTTGTGGAACATGTACAGTTGGCCTCTTTGGAAAGAGGAGAAAAGTATGTCTTGGAGAAGTGAAGTCAGAAGCTGGCAGATGAGTTGTAGCACTAGCATCAACCCAAGCATAGCCAGAATCTCAAGCTTGTGACCGAAACCACCTTGATTTAGTAAATTACATCACATGGACCAAATCCTGCCCCTTGCCTTTCTTCGTAAGGCAAGGGAGCTAAAAGTGTTTCTTTGCATGAACATTAAAATCCTATTGATGAGAGGAAACATAATTTTGAATCTCCATTAAGGAAAATGTTATCCCCTCACCAAAAAATATTCACATCTCTCATTAGTCAACTTGTAATTACAAGCGATTGTAGTCAATTATTATTGTATTTGAATTTTATGAATACTAATGTAGGAACTTGTTTTCTCTCTTGTTATATAAGTAGCTAATAATATCCTTGATTCTGACTCTAGGCCTGCAAAGACTAAAATACTCTCTGGCTCTTTCAAAAAATTTTTGCATGATGCCACTCTAACCACCCTACATATTGCCTCCATTTCTGTTAGATGCTAGGGTGGTCCCTATGGAGAACCTTTTGAAACCAGAAATCTGGCCATTGCAATTGGGGTGTAGGGGACAGAAACTGGATAGGCAAGGCAGTTGGAACCGGATGCTTACAAACGTAGGCCTGTGGGCAGTCATGGTACTGCTGCATGCAAGGCACCTGCAGAGATTTGGGCAGAAACCTGAGCCCAGCAGACACTTGTGTACAAAAAGGCTTTAGACAGTATGTTGCTGAAGACCTCTTGTGCTAGAGAATATTGGCTAACTATGTTGAAATACTAACATTCTCCCAGATTACCCTTTTCTTTCCACCTCTCAGGGGTGTGCTAAATAAAAATGTCCTTGAAGAATGTAAGCCTAGAAACTTGGCAGGACTTTTCGAAAGCAACTTTAAGTATTTTTATTTTCCCTTGAAGGAGGCTTGGAAAACTCATTTACATCACTAAGCTGTTGGGAGATAGCTGGTGGCTGGAATGAAAATCATGTCACAAATGGCTTCTGGGACATATTTAACAGGCTCAGGTAGCTGAGATGGTGTGATTGGTAGCTGAGTTGGTGTGATGGGTGACAAGGAACCATGGAGATTTTGATTTCTGCCAAATAAAAATAGGCCAAAGGATAGACTTCTGGAAGGCGCTGTTGGGAAGGTGCTATTGAGGCACTCAAAACTTAGGCCTGAAAAGAACCAAGGAGAACTGCGGGCTGTGTCATCCTCTTTTATTTCACAGATGCAAAGATGGGGACTCCGAGAACTCAGGTCATCTCTTGCCAAGCTGCTGAACAGTCAGAGGTAGACCCAGGTTCTTTGCAAACTTTCTTAATTTCATAGCCATCAAACTGCTTTCAACCTTTGTGTTTCTAAAACTGACTAACAAGTTAAAACAAGTTCAGATCTCTTTGTGGCAACCCAAGTTCTCCCAAACTCTTGGCTGAAAACGTCTTGCTCATTTGGGGACTGCCCGAAGGTAATGAGACCTCTGTCGTCTCATCCCTCGCTTGATCCTGACTCCAGTGTGAGTCCTGAGTCCACTGGACCATGGGCCTGCCCACCCCGCCTATTTCTGACCTCCCCTTTGGAGCAGCTGAAACAGTTCAAGACTTGACTTAAACAGTAGCATATGAGCAAATGTTGAAATCTAAATCTGGGCTTTTGGCCATGCAAAACAGGGTGGGAGTTATTATTTTTTGCCAGTTTGAAGTAAATGAAAATCCACTTTTTTTTGGATTGGGCGAATGAGGCAAAAAACCTCCTGTTAGGAAGACGCTTCCTTTTGCCCCTCAGTGTTTGTGTTGTATTCAGCCCTGCCACAGAATTGTCATGTTACGACATGACGAGGGCTTTATTAGAGAAAACACTGCCTGTGTAGGCCTCTGTTGGTTTGTGCCCATGGGTTTGTGTTCTTTACATGTCCTTTGCTTTCTCAGAACGTGTACTTGACCCGGGAGCATCTGCGTTGCCATGGAACCCCTTTACTTTAGCTGTTAGGCAGCAACGTTTGAATCGTCCTTTCAAGGCCTTAGAAAGCCTCTGTGCTATGCAAAGTTCTTTCTACAAAGAATTGGAACACTGCATTATTTCTGCATAATTATCCAACTGGTAGTAACCCTGGGAGTCTGCAGTGTGTTTATTATGTGGGGTATTATCAAGAGCAAGAATTTTCCTCTTTCAGACTTGGAAGGGATTTTTAGCAGGCACAAGAGGAAACCAGTGCCTGACGTCATTCAATGACAGCCCGTCTCACACTGTGCCTTCATGGCAGCATGGAGATGGACACTCCTGGTTGGGACTCCTGCGGATCTTTGTTCATTTATTTAAATAATTTTAACTGTATTTGATATGGGATAAATCTTTAGAAATTTATAAAACATATTAAGGAAGTTTTTCAAAAGAAATCCATTTTATGCCTCTACATTGTTTCTGTATCTGGAGGTGGTGGTATATTTTTGTGTGTATCTGTTTCTGAATGCGTGTGTGGATACAGTGCTTTTTGATCTCTGCTTCTGTCATAGGCTGACACTGGGAGATGCTTGCAAGTCCACTTTACTCTTGACTTATGTCTCCAGGAAACACCCTTCTTACTTTAATTTTAAGAGTCCCTTTCCTTCCATTCTCCTCTGTCTTGTTCTTATATGGTCTTGGGTATTTCATAGTTTTGGAAGAATTTATAAACATAAAATAATGCATCCTGTTTTCCAAAGGGGAGAAGGATTACTGCTTACATTTGTTGAAGGTCTCCTTGTCAGGCACTCTGACATACAGATTGTCTAGTTTGATGTTCACAAAAGTTTGTGAGCCATTAATAACAGTAAACACCATTTTTTTTCAGGGAATACTACACTATGCTGTATATTGTCTTAGAGGAGTTTTGTCAGATATTCAGTTTAATGCCATCATTTATCATCTAATTTGATGAATGCTATTGGCCACTTCTTCCTGTCCTGGTAGAAACACTTTTATCCTCTGGCCCATGACGCAACAGTTTCCTGGTCTTGCCTCTACCTGTCTTGGGGCTCATACTCCTCTGTGCCAGTCACTGACGACTGGACACCCTCTTTTTCTCATGCCATCATCTATCCCTTGGCAAACTCACCTGTTCTCATGTCTTTTAGGAAGGCTACAGATTGGTCTCATTGACTCACACATTTATATCCGTGGCCTAGATTTCCCCGATGGGTTCTATCCTCATATACTAAAGATGTCAGTCTCCTCCTGGCCGTTTCAGAGACAACTCACTCAGTACATCCTAAATCAGACTCGTATTTTTCTCCTCCATATCTGGTATCTGACCTTCAGCCCTGGGATATTGCAGCCACCTTCTGCCTGATCCACCCATCTCCACTCTTGCCTCCCACAGTTCATTTTCCACACTGTGGCAGGCATGGTGTTTTCAAAGGCAGATCTGACTATGATGTCTTTTTATTAAAACTCATCACTGATCTTAGAATAAGTACCATAATGATCAAAATAATCAATCCTGGCCAGGTGCAATGGCTCATGCCTATAATCTCAGCACTTTGGCAGGCTGAGGTGGGCAGATCACAAGGTCAAGAGATCGAGACCATCCTGGCCAACATGATGAAACCCTATCTCTGCTAAAAATACAAAAATTAGCTGGACATGATGGTGCGCACCTATAGTCCCAGCTGCTCAGGAGGCTGAGGCAGGAAAATCACTGGAACTCCGGAGGTGGAGGTTGCAGTGAGCCAAGATCGTGCCACTGCACTCCAGCCTGGTGACAGAGTGAGACTCCGTGTCAAAAAACAACCCCCCCCAAAAAAACCAAAAAAACCCAAAAAAACCCACAAAAAACAAAATAATCAATCCTGACCCACATAGCCCTGGTCATTTGGACCCCAGCCCTCTTGTCCAGCTTCATTGCTTATCGTGGTTTTCCTTCTCTCTGCAACACCCGGCCCACTTGTTTTATTTACCACGTGCCTTCTCTCCTAGGAGTCTTTGCAAATGATGTGCTCTTTGTCGAGAATGATTTTCCTCTTCCCTCTTTGCCTTGTTGGCCTCTACTTAGATTCCCTCTTAGACCTAATGTTAAGTCATTACCTCTTGAATATGTTCGTATTGTATCTTCAGCTTCTCCAGTTACTTACCCAAGTTGTAATTTTACATTTATTCTTAGGATTAAGTTTTTCATTAAGGCTTATATCTTCTACTTGACCAGAAGCTCTTTGAAGGTAGGGATACTATTGGAAATTTCTAACCAGAGTTTTCCTACTATCTAGCTAGTGCTTGGCAAATAGCAAGCACTCAATAGGTATTTATTGAGTTAATCTCTGTTTTACAGATGAATTAATTCATTTTACAAATGAATTAATCTGTTTTACAGATGAGCAAGCTGAGGCTTAAAGAGGTTCACTCAACACTCAGGTTTCTTAGACTTGCATCGTTTAGTTGTAAATATAAAAAATCCAAAGCAAAGGAAAAAAAAAGGTACACAGAGTAATTATGCAGAATGCAAGGGGAGGAATTATAGCTAAGCCTTACAATGGACTTGAACCAAGACGAAAAATCTCTCGGCCACCTGGAGGGAGGCTTAGTGGGTCTCTGTCCTTTCCCTCTGCTCCTGTTCTTCAGCTCTTTCTCTTCCTCTGTGGGTGGGACTGTCATCTTTGTTTCTTTATGTTTGTCTTCACAGTTCTGCTTGGTTGAAATGGCCTTAAAGCCCTATTAC
The DNA here is from genome assembly GCF_047675955.1 of Chlorocebus sabaeus. Classification (NCBI taxonomy): domain Eukaryota; kingdom Metazoa; phylum Chordata; class Mammalia; order Primates; family Cercopithecidae; genus Chlorocebus; species Chlorocebus sabaeus. The sequence continues at coordinate 78,717,505 of NC_132907.1, read as the reverse complement.
GCTCAAAGGAGCCACTGATCCAAGAGTCACCAGGAAGAGTGCAGTAAAGTTATCGTCCAATTCAATTCCTGCGAGAGAGAGACAATTGGCTTGATATTAACTCTGAATCATTTCTGCCTATTAGGTGTCAATCCCAGACCCACTCTGTATCCAGTCTGCCCTGAGGGAGCCAGAGCCTCCTGGTTCCCCTCTTGAGAATGGGTTTGTTGAGGTGGTAGTCGTGGCTGGGCAGCCATCCCTGAGGCATCTTCTGTCTCAAGGTCATGGGGTTGTCAGGTGGCAGAGCTGGAATGGGAAGTTCATGGTCTTTATATCCTTCCTCACTATATGTCTCCCCAGTTCAAGCAGATCCCTGTCTAATTCACTGGTGAACATTGAAGTCCCCAGTGAAACCTGTGCTTCGATTTAGAACAGTCGTAACTACCAGTTGTAAACACTCCTTTTTTGCCAGTCATTCTAAATGCATTTAAATGCTTTCTGTCGTTAGACTTAAAAACAACCCAGGGAAGTGTGGGTACTGTTTTTATATCCCTTTTGTCAGATGAGAAAACTGAGAATAAAAGAAAGATAATTTGCTGAAAAAATTTGGCTAACTCTAAACCTTGTAGTTGCAAATAAAATGTCAGCCTTGCCTGAGAGTTTTTTACAGAGGGAGAGCCTCAGACCCCACCTGAGAACAAGTGGGTCAGAATCAGCATTTCTACCAGACCTGCAGCTGACCCATCTGCATATTCCAGGTGGAAGAGCACTGGGTTAGAATTCCTGGGGTCAGATTCTAATTGTGATCCGAGTGAGACTGTCACGGGGAAGATGTTTGACATCATATCATCCCCTTTCACTCATCTGTAGAAAGGTGATAAAGAGGGATACGAACAAATGCACGCAAAAGTATCTAGTGCCTAGCACGTGTTCTTAAAGGGGAAGTTGAGTCAGTAAAGCACATTTAGAGAAGAAGTCAGAGTCACGCTGTGGAATATGTAAGTCCTTAGTAAAAATGAATATTGTTTTAGCTTAGATATGACTCAAAGCAATTGGACAGCATAGGCATTTCAAAATATATTCTCCTTGTATTCTTGCTTTTGAGGGTGTCAGACTCTGGAATACTGACAACAGAATATTTTCCATTCATCCAAATTTAACTTACAGTAAATAAACTTTCCACTGGTTCTTCTGAAAGTTGTACACACAAACTCACACGTGTGTGCACGCACAGACACACAGACAGACAGACACACACACACACCCCACAGAACATCCTGTTAAAGGGAAAATACCAGTTTCTTACTTTCAGTACAGAGGCCTCCCCTGTTTCTTAGAAATCAAAGGCCTGTGTTGTAGGCCTGGCCATATAGCAAAACACAGCTGTCTCATGTTGTGGGTGTGTGGGAGCAGTCATCAAAGCCAGTAGCTGTGGAACAGGTGGGATCACTTTGGCTACAAGCAGTAGTTGGGCTTGCAGTCTTCAACACAGTGGGGCTTTTCTGGCGACCTTACCTGGCATCCTGGGTTGGGCAGTGGCAGCACAGTTGTTGCCTAGCTGAAGGTGTAGGTCCCTCTCTGATTTTCTTGGCTTTGCCCCTTAGACACAGTTGCTGTCACACAATTGTGTTCAGGAGAAAGAGTCAGGAAAGGAAATTTTATACCCTTTTTATCAAGAAGAAAATGTTGCTCCCCAAACCCTGCGCCTCCTTTCTCCTTTGTCCCATTGCGGTCCTCTGGTTAGGTCTGGTCACAGTCTTAAGAGCTCTCTACTGGTACCTGACAAAATTGGGGATTGGTTAGTGGAGAAGGGTAGATGAGATAGATAGAGAGGTGACAGAGAGATGAAAGACACAACAGCACCCACAGACAGGGAGATTCCTTTGTACTTGATATAGTATAATCTCTAAGCATTTTAGTCAGGGTTCTCCAGAGAAACAACCAGTAGGATCCGTCTCTCTATATGTCATCTGTCTATCTATCATCTGTCTATCATCTATCTATCTATCTATCGTCTATTTATCATCTGTCTATCATCTATCTATTATCTATCAGTCTATCATCTATTATCTATCATCTATCTATAATCTACTATTTATCATCTATTATCTATCATTATCTGTCTTCATCTGTCTATTATCTATCATTATCTATCTATCTATTGATTGATTGATCGACATATAGAAGGAGCTTTACTCTGAGGTATTGGCTCGTGTGCCTGTGGAGGCTGGGAAGTCCCACAATCTGCCATCTGGGAGTTGGAGGCCCAGGAAAGCTGGCCGTGTCAGTCAAAGGCCTGAGAACCAGGAACCCTAATGGGGTAACTCCCAGTCCAAAGGCAGGAGAAGATGTGTGTGTCTGAGCCCGAGCAGCCAGGCACAGAGTGAGAATTCAATTCCATCTTCTCCCTTTTGTTCATTTCAGGCCCTCCCCTAGTTGGATGGCGCCCACCCACATGAGGAGGGCCACCTGCTTTACTCAGTCACCAATTCAAAGGCTGATCTTTTCCAGGAACACCCTCACAGACATGCCCAGAAATAAAGTTTTACTGGTTATCTGGGCATCCCGTGGTCCAGTCAAGTTGGCTGTAGAATTAACCATAACACCAGGTTTGGGATGAATCCAAAATAGTAGAACAGAAAGGATAATTAATGCTGTATTTACTACTGTCATAACATACATATATGGGAGTACTCAGAACAGAATTAATAATTTATATTTAATTCAATCAATTTTTAGACTCCTCTTCATCTTCTGTTTTCATAACTGTGCCTCATTAAGGATAAATCTCTTAATAAGTCATAAGCTGAGAATATTGACATTTGACTGTGGCAAGTAAGTAAGGTATATTTATTAACCTGGTTTTGGAACTTTCTTTGATCTTGATGATATCAAGGAACAGCCACTATCTCTTTTGTTTAGAGCTAGAGTTGAAGTGGTGTTTTAAAGCCAGAACCAATAATCAAGGTGTGAGAAGTGACTAAAGGAACCAAGGAGCCAGATTGTGTTTTGTTTTTTTTTTTTTTTTTTTTTGAGAGAGAGTCTCGCTCTGTCACCCAGGCTGGAGTGCAGTGATGTGTTCTCGGCTCACTGCAAGCTCCGCCTTCCGGGTTCACGCCATTCTCCTGCCTCAGCCTCCTGAGTAGCTGGGACTACAGGCACCTGCCACCACGCTCGGCTAATTTTTTTGTATTTTTAGTGGATATGGAGTTTCACCATGTTAGCCAGGATGGTCTCAATCTCCTGACCTCGTGATCCACCCGCCTAGGCCTTCCAAAGTGCTGGGATTACAGGCATGAGCCACCGTGCCTGGCAGAGCCAGATTGTTAATTCAGCCTGAAATAGATTCATGCACAAGGACCTTGTATTTATTAGGCTTTATTGGCCTTGCTGCTAAGCCCTACAAAAATGTTAAATACAGAAGTGAGACTGTAATATTATAATTAATAAATGTTTAATTAAGAGTCTCTAAACTGTATCCTCAACTCATCATGTAGTAACATTTGTATATAATTATATTTAAAGTGAGCTGTGCATCATTTTAATGTGATATCCTATGGCATAAGGCTTCTAAAAGTAAGATATGCAAGGCTAATGAAGATGTTACAATGACCCCATTACACTGTTTCATAAAAAAGAGCCTTATTTTACTTTATATTAGCTGCTCCATTAGCGCTTTGGACATAAGAGTTGTTTGGCATGCTTTGCAAATGGTAAGGAGGCCTGAAGACTGCAGACATAAATGAAGGGAAGTTGCCAGAGAGCCTTGTGTTTCAGCCTAGTGGAGCAGGCTCTTGGGATTGCTCTTCCTGTTGGATCAGTGGAAACCCAGGGACCCCTAGGGGGTGAGATGACTTCCTGTTGGTAAGGCAGTGGGAGAGAACTGGGGTCCTCCTCAGTTCTCACTGCTCTCTGACCACCTGGTGAATACTGCTTGTATTTAATTGTGCTATGAATAGATTATCGTAAAAATCTTAAGATAGTGTGGCACAAATTGTGTGATTTCACTTATAGGAAGTACCAAAAATAGGCAAATTCATAGAGACAAAAAGTAGATACAAGTTACTAGGGGCTAAGTGGAGGGGGAAAAGGAAAGTTACTGGTTTACGGATATAGAGCTTCTGTTTGGGGTGATGGCAAATTTTGGAAGTAGTGGTGATCTTGCATAATTTTGTGAATGTGATGAATACCACTGGATGGCTAGAATCACGTTTTGTTATATATATATTTTACCAAAATTTTTAAAAAGAAAAAAATACAAAGGAAAAGAAACCACAGTGGAATATTTTACTCAGTGACGATCTTATTAACAGCACCATGAGTGGTTTGCAGGGCCTTAGCTGTTCTCCTTTGGAACCAGAGAAGATTGGGTTGGTTTTTCCTTTGCTTTCCAAGAGGATTAATCTTTACTTCCCTTTTCTTTAACACAGAAAGAATCATCACTCAAGCCCAATTTCTCTTTCAAACCTTAGAGCACAGGGCATGGATTCTGGCCCATGCCTGTCATTTAGTGCTGCTGGGCCAAGGGGAGCCAGCCAAAGGAATCACACAGGTGCCAGGCCACATTTGACTCTAAATGGCATATGTGGTTTCTGAGTACCCAGCTCACTGATCCCAAGGGATTTAATTTGGAAATAGGCAGTTCTCTGCTTCTGGATTCAAAAATAAACCTGAGGTTCCTAAATAAACTGGAGCTGCTCATCAAAATCCGAGCAATGGCAACTTCTTGTAGGTGAGGCCACATATGAAGCCTTTTGGGTATTTGGAATTAAACCCACATTGAATAGTGTCCAAGTAAGATTCATTTTATAGAGAATTATTTTCTCCTCTCATACTGAGGTTGCTTTTCTATTCTATGGAGTCTCATACATCAGTCAAATTTGTGTGTGCCCATGAAAGCATCCAGAGTTCTGGCAGTTATCATGGTAAGCCAGGAGCATGCACTCTGTAGCTGGGCTGTTAGTGTCAAGTCCCGGGTGCTTTCACAGAAAGCGATTGCCACAAGGTACTCAACTCATCATGAGTCATCACAGGAATCACATCAGTTAATACAAGTAATGTGCCTGGCAGAGATTAAGTGCACAATCAATATGAACCATTATTACCACTAATAGTAGTAGTATGTTTGTTTAGACACTGTATAAGAAGCAAGTTGCATTTTGGGGAGAAGAATGCACAGGAACATAAAAGATGGAAACTAAGGACATATCAGGAAGACATGAAGCATTTTCTAGAGACTGTTGAGAGGAGACACATGTCTGAAATAACTGGAAACTCTTCAACCAATTCCATTCAGTTTAATCTAAAGTCGGCTTGTGAAGAAGTTATGGTCCCATTCAGAGAACGTAACCATTTGAAGACTAAGCGTCATGGAGCTCACAATGAAAAATAATAATGTGATAGAATCTCACAACTGTGTGCATATATACGGATGTGCACATGTATTTGTATGAGTGTGTGTGTGCTTTGTTTAAAAAGGTCCCTGAACATGTAGTACAATTTCTTTACACTACGTTTATAATTTATAAATGGAGAAATGACATCAGAGAACTGATGTGACTTGCCCTGAGTAATATTCTCTAAAAACGATCCTCAAATCTCTTACAGAAGACCATTTTCACTATTCTATGGATAGTTTGTGTGACAGCAACTCTGTCTAAGGGGCAAAGCCAAGACCGTTTTCACCATTCTATTCCACATGTTCAATGAACAAGGGACAAAAAAATTATTTTGCCAAGTTCCTAAGAGGTGAGAATATACCTAGTATTTGATGAAGCAAAACATCTGTAAAACAAACAAACAAAAAAGACAAAGAAGATTAGTGGAGTTAGGGCAAAGATTTGTAGCATGTGTGTAATTGCTTTGGCAATAAAACACCTGGAGGCATGATTGATTACTCTGTGCATTGATGTTAAGAATCTGAATCAGTACCGAATAGTGTAAGGCAAGGCACCATTTAGCAATGCACATTAAGTGTTATGTGTTTCTTTTTACTTTGCTTGGGAATGAACTGTCGCTACTCATTGTGATTTCATGCAGAATCCAGTTACATGCAATCATTTTCATTGTTTGAACCTACACTTACGGCATGATTGTTAGGTACATGCCCCAACACTAGCATTATAAGCACGTTGAAGGCATCTTACAAATATTTGTACCTTCCCTTGGACATAGACAATATCTTGCGTATTGTTTTTACTCAATAATACTTTGTGAATGCACAATGAATGAACATGCAGTAAACAAACTTTGAGAACAGGTTGATCCATACAGTTACAGGCAGTTGATCCTTAGTAGCATCTACCCGAATGACCTTAATAATACTTAATATTTATTCTTGTTCTTGCTGATTCCTATTGACCTTACTGATTCTGCTTAAGTAGGGTGAGATTTCTTTTAAAAATGCTATAATAATTAGTTAAAATGCTTATCTTGATAATTGACAGTAGCCAATATAATTTAACTTATAGTTCAACTATAATTTAACTTATAGTTCAAAGCCAATTAACTTTCAATTATAAGTTAAAAAATACATAAATCAAGTGATGCTTGGAAATCAGTTTCCTCAACCACTGCAAAAAGGAGGAAGCATTCAGAAATACACATGGTTCCAGATTGACCAGCCTCCCGGGCTCCCAACAGCTCATGCATGTGTCTCTGTCTCAGAGTTCTTTCCTACCTGCTGAATTAATCTCTTTTCAGGTGCAACTTCCCAACCAGATAATAGACTGCCTAAGTGAATTGTGAAATTCAGAAGCATGTTTATTACACATATCAAGTATGAGGAATAATAATAAAATGTAAAACTGTGTGCCCACTACCCAGCTTAAAGAATGGAATGTTAGCAGTCTCTTTCAACTCCCCTCTGTTCTTCTGCAATTTTGTTGTCCCCACTGGGACTTCTCCATCATAGTTTTGTTGTGCTCATTCCAATTTTGCTACTTACATATGTATTATAATATTAATGTTGCAAGTTTGGAGTCTAATGCAAGTTTCTCATACTGTATTCTTTTTAGTTATCAAAGATTTTTTTATATATATTTAAGGTGTACAATATGATGTTTCATTATATGTGTATACATAGTGTAGTGATTACTAGGGTCAAGTAAATTAACATATCCATTATCTCACATATTTCCTTTTTTGTGGTAAGAATTTCTAAAGCAAAGAGTTTTAAACTGAAGAGTTAAGAGATCTAAGGAGTTCTGAAGTAAAGAGTTCAATACAATATTATTAACTGTAGTCCACACACTGTGGTTAGATCTCTAGACTTCATCTGCTGTAACTGCATCTTTGTACCTCTTGACCTCTATCTATTCCTTCTTCCTCCACTTTTGTTAACCATGTTTCTACTCTGTGTTGCTATGTATTATTATTTTTAAGATTCTACATATAAGTGAGATCATGCCGTATTTGTCTTTCTCTGTATGGGTTATTTCATTTAAATATTATCCTCTGGATTCATACATGTTGTTGCAAATGTCAGGATCCCCTTCTTTTTTAAGGCTTAATCATATTCCATTGTATAAATGCATACCACATCTTCTTTATGCATTCATCTATTGATGGATATTTAGGTTGTTTCCATATCTTGGCTATTGTCAATAGCTGCAATGAACATAGGAATGCAAATATCTTTACTAGGAGGTGATTTCATTTCCTTTGGGTATATACCCAGCAAGGACTACTGTGTCATGTAGCAGACCTGTTTTTAAAGGAATCACCATGCAATTTTTTTGCAGTGGCTGCACCAATCTGTATTCCTAGCAAGACTGTACAGGGGTTCCCTTTGCTTCTCACCCTCACCAACACTTATACCTTTCTGATAACAGCCATCCTAACCAGGTATGAGATGTTATCTCATTGCAGTTTTGATTTGATCACAAAAGATCCCAAGTAGCCAAAACAACCTTGAGAAAGACAAATAAAGTTGGAGGCATCACATTTCCTGATTTCAAATTATATTACAAAGCAATAGTAATCAAAACAGTATGATACTAGCATAAAAGCAGATACATAAGCCAGTGGAATATAATAGAGCCTAGAAATAAATCCAAGCCTAACCAGTCAACTAATCTTGGAAAATATAATGCAGATAAGAATAGTCTCTTCAATAAATGGTGCTGGTAAAATTGGATATTAACCTGCAAAAGAATGAATCTGGGCCTTATCTTATGCCATAAATGAACATCATCTCAGAATGGATTAAATACTTAAATTTAAGATGTGAAAATGTAACATTCTTAGAATAAAATATAGGGGAAAATCTCCTTGATATTGGCTCCAGCAATGATTTCATGGATATGACTCCAAAAGCACAGGCAATAAAAGGAAGAATAAACAGTGGGGTTACATGAAACTAAAAAGCTGTGCACACCAAAGGAAGCAGTCAACAAAAGGAGAAGACAGCCAATGGAATGGGAGAAAATATTTGCAGACATTATATCAGATAAAGGATTGATATCCAAAATGTATAACGAACTTATGTAACTCAATGGCAAAAACAAAAACAAAAATAAAAACAAAAAACCTGATTATAAAATCGGTAAGTGACCTAAACAAGCATTTCTCCAAAGAAAACAGAAAAATGGCCAGCAGGTATATGAAAAGGTACTCAATATCGTGGTGTACTATTTTATACCTCACTTTTTTTAGTTGACATTATATTCATGAGAATTGCCCATGTTGAAGCCTGTAGCTATAGTTCTTTCATTTTCATTACTTTTAGCAATTGCTTGCCTGTCTGTCTTCTTCCCTCCCTGTATCTCTCTCCCTCAGTCTCTCTCTCCATCCATTCTTCTGCTCCTCCCTTCCCCTCTTCCTTCATCCCTTCCCTTCCTCCTTCCCTCTTCCTTTCACACGTATTTATTGTATTCTTTCCATGTGCCAGACACTATTCTAGGTTCTGAGGACAGACACAGTAGTAAATAAAACAACGTGAAAATCCCTGCCTTCATGGGACTTAAGTTCCGGGTGGAGACAGAGATGTTAAACAAAATTATTGCAGTATTCATACATTAACCATTACGAATTGTTATGCAGAAAGTAAGAGTGAAAAGGGATTAGTGGAGGCTGGTATACAGGGATGGCTTTCAACATTAGAAAGGATGGTTGGGGAATATAGAAGAACTTATTTATCTTTTCTTCTGCTGATAGATACTTAGTTGTTTCCTTCTGGGGCTATCATGAACAATGCTTTCATATGTCTTCTGCTGGAAAGGTGCAGAAGTATCTCTGAGGTGTATGTTCCTAGGAGTGGAATTTTTGAATTTCCTAAAAAAAGCCAAGTTGTTTTTCAGTGATAATGATTTATTCTTCTTTGCATCTTCAGTGGTTAGTATAGTGCTTGGCACCAAGTTGGGCTAACACTTGCTTGAGCAAGTGGAACTTTGTTGTAGAAACGAGAATAGAGGCTGGCACTCTACACCTACTTCATCACATTAATTGTGCTCTGCTATTTATACATTGACCTTGCATGGAAAGCAGAAACCAGCCTTTCAGTTATTTTCTGTGCAAAAGTTCTCTTAGGAAATGCCTTCTGACATTTGTTGAGTTCATGCTGACTGTGACCACTGGGGCTGCTAAAGCGTCTTTCTCAGTAGAGGAACACTGGAGGTAGCGTCTAGCTGTTTATTGCAAGTATTTCTCACTCTCCTGTGTGAAATGATCCTCAAGGAAGCCGAGTTCTCTTTAGAGGATGTCTTCCCTCCTTTCTTCTCTGCTTCTGGCTCCTAATGCTTGCCTGAAGAGCTTGCTCTTTCCAGCTTCCTCTGTGGAGTCAGAAGTCTCCACTTGAACTTGCCCCTTTGAAAGTTCCTGTTGGGCTGATGTTTTGGCAAGCAGAATGTTGCACTTAAAATTGATCCTTCCTTGCTTGTAGAAAATGCATCTAAGGTACTTAGGGAATTATTTGGGCTTGGAAAGGCTTGATGCCTCGTAAAATGAAGCTCTGGGCTGAAATACTGTTGAAATATGTCAAGCTCCAGAGTTGTGCCTTTACTTTCTAAATATTTCAAATAAAAATGGGTGTTTGTATCCAGTCACTTTGTGTATGAGTGTCTCACCAGGTTTTCAGATGTCCAGCCTCAGCATTGAAAATAAATTCATGTCTTATGAAGCCCTTTTATCATTGGAAACCATTCTTCCTGGTTCGCACATGTAACAGACGATTTGGGGGTGTGTTTTCTGCAGTCCTTCTTTCTGGTATATACTGAACCATTTAGTTACCAGCTAACTTCATGAAAAATTAGGATAAACTATTCTTGCTAACAAAGGGCTCTTGAGTGTCTATTATGAGATTCCTATTTCCCTTTCTCCTCCATTATTAAAAAATTCATAATTTACATTGGTGTCGTATTAATGCAAAACAACAGAACAGGTTTTATGATTTTTGCCATTTTAGTATAGTTATCCTTACATTTTGTTTCTAGCTTTTAAAAATAATTTTTGCCATCATTTGAGTGGATAGGCCAATTACGATGTCAGTAATATCTCTGTGTGTGTGTGTACAATATGTTTAGTCAACCCCATTCTAGATTTTATCAAACAAGACAGTAAAACTAAACGGCAGTGTTCATGGGATTTATTGAGTAAATGTATTTCAAGTAGATATACACACCCAATATTAGCAATAGCAGGAAATGAAAAAGGAGTCAAAAAGAAAAAAAAAAAAAACAACAACAAAATCTTGGACTGCAGTTCAGTAAAGAAAGAAAATCTTATTTATTATTTAACTGCTCTGTGATTTCAGTTTCTTCTTCTCTCCTCTTAGTTGGAATCTGCTCCAGTGTCCCGGATGCCAAATGACTTTCAGGAAGGTTTCTGACACTAAATCCACAGAAGTCTATTTAGACAGAGTTGTGTGGATGGATATACAATTTTGTGCACAATATGCCTGAAACACATTCAAAATGTTATGAGGTTTGCTATTTTGGCTCCTGCACTAATGATGCACAGCACTGATATTAAAAGCTTCACTAACAGTTGTGTGGTTTTTGTTTTAAAATGAATAAAACATTTTACATTGTACAGCTAGTAAAAATACTGCAATGTATTTGTGTCTTTTTGTAAATATTAAGATAAGGTTTTAGAATAGTAAATAAAACCAAACATTTATAGGTGTTTTCAATATGCTGCTATTAAAATAACAGTAATAAAAGTAGATTTTCCTGTTTTAGAAAGAAAAAGGCGTATGATCATTCCCACTGAAATGAATGGCAGTTGGCTGCATTTTCCTGTCTTTCTGATACAATTTTTCCGTGCCATAAAAATATGATTAGCTTGTGCTTAAAAAAAGTTTGTCAAGTCTCCATGAAGAAAATATCCATCGAAACCTAGACTGTTTCTAACATAACACCATGTTTTTACAGTAAAAATGTGAGGAAAGGAAATACTCAAATGAAAGGGAACCTTCATCCTCATTCAGCCAAACTCACTCACGGTTGGGTTCTAAGTATTTGTTAAAGGAGGAAAGAGAAAATGGGGTCTTTGTTAGAGACCCTGCAGGTCATGTCGTATTAGTCAGGATTCTCTGGAGAAACAGAACCAATAGGAGATATATATATATATGAGAAACATATGTAATAAAACTAGGATATATATAATCCTCTATGTGTTTGTTCTTCATTATAATTCTTTATATAAATTTATAATTGTTTGTGCCAATTTCTTACAATAAATCTTGCTATCTCTCTCTCCCTCTCTCTCTCTCACATTATATATATATGTGTGTGTATATATATTGCACAATTATGGAGGATAAGTCCCAATATCTCCAGTCAGCCTGAAACCCAGGAGAGCTGGTAGTTTTAGTTGGAAAGGCCAACAGGCTTGAGACACAGGAAGAGCCAATGTTTCAGTTCCAGCATGAAAGCCTGAAAGGACTAGTGTCTCAGTTTAAGATAGTCAAGCAAGAGGAGTTTCTTTTACTCACAGGAAGCTCAGTCTATTCCGGCCTTCAACTCATTGGTTGAGGGTGACCCATGTGAGGGACGACAATCTACTTACTCAGTCTACTGATTCAAATGTGAATCTCATCGAAAAACATCCTCACAGGAACATCCACATAATGTCTGACTAAACCTCAGGGCACTCCATGGCCCAATATGTGACATAAAGTGAATCATCACACATGTAAAAAAAAGCTTTCCTTTTTTTTTTTTTTTTAAGGATAGGAAGAATAAAACATAGACGACAGGAGATTAATGACATTTACAGGAGTCTGTCCTGGAAAATTCACATCTCTTCTAAGTCCTGTATTGAAAATAGATAAAAGATGGAGGAAAATGCTTTAGAGATTAGACACTTTCAGGTTTTAGACAGAGAAGAGGGTGGGGTTCAAGCTTGCTGTTGTCTTGAAAGACAATTTGGACAGGCATAGGACCGAAATTGAGTGGGCTTTCCCCGGCCTGTGCTCCGCTGCCTTTTTTATTGGAGCTTAAGTAGTAAAACTGGACAACCTGCCTTTCAATTGTAAGTTCGGTTGGCAAAGAAGCACTGTCTTCTTCTGTTGTAGTTAGGCAAGCCAACTTAAGAATACCAAACAATAGTTGAGTAATTTTCCCCAAGGATGTCTGTAAAGCATTTAATTCAGTTCAGTCAACTTGAGTAACTACCACGTGCAGTGCACTGAGCTAGGCGTGATTGCAGAGGACATGACTCAGAGCAGACACTGGGAGAAAAGGACCTTGTCTATTTTAATGTAAAAATGAATTTTGGGGCCTAAACTCCATTTCCAACACCAGAAATTACACATTTCATACAAGAAGCAACTTTTTGAGAAGCATATTTTATCGCAAATGAATAAATAATACTAAAAGCGTTTGAAAAAGCAAATGATTACTTTTCGGCAACCTTTGAAAGATTCAGATGGCACAGACTTCTTAACTTGAGTTGTGTGAAATGCAGCGTCCTACATTGTATTTAATGCCCTTCTGGACCTATTTATGGTGACTTGCCTTCCTCTTGGGGACTTGCAAATCACTTTTGAAATAAAATGTTGCATTTGTACCTGTAGAAAGATTGTCAGTGAAGGTTTATTGCAGAGCCATTTATTCCTCCAAGTTAGACAGTGAGTCACACGGGGTTCTTTCAATGGGGGATCTGAGAGAACAATCATTTTTGTCAAATGGATGTGCATCTACAACTGCTTATCTGCTTCATATAATATTACCACACTCACAACAATTCGGGACCTGATGCACTGGGAGGGCACCAGCACCCTGAATTTTAACTCTTCTAAGCAGCTCATCAGCATCATTCACTGGAGTTTTTTTTCCTACAGACCACCAAAAGACATTTTTAGACATGTTTCATTCATATTTGGGCAAACCACCTAATTTTCCTGGCCCCTATTTCCTCATGTGTAAGATGAAGGGAGTTATTTTAGTACTCATTAACTTCCCTTCCAATCCTATGCTATGATTTTGTAGATAATTAATGACAGCTGTACTTCTAGATTTCTACTTAGGTCATAAATTTTAGCAATATAAAAAGATATTTGTTTTTTCCTTCCAAGCTATAGAGTAGAATATTAAATGTTTTTGAAATTTTGCATTTCTCTGCCTATATTCTTCTTCACAGTGAAACAGTGTGAGTTGAATTAATAATTGGAAGAGCAGATGTCTGCTTGCACATCAGCATTCAGTGACCATTACTTGGGAATCTAGGTAATTTTCACTGAGAACCTTTTGCCCTTAAGCCAGTCTGTTTGTTCTTATTGTGAGAATTGTGCTTTTCTGCTGAATATACAACGAGCAAGTCTGAGATAAAGGAGGTAGCCAGGGTTCATGACTGTTTAGCTCTACGCAAGGTACAGACCTGGGCCACCTCAGCCTCTAGCAGCCCGTGTGTGTGCCAGCATTAACAGAAGTACCTTCCAGCATGGTTTTCTGCAGCTCCACACATGCCTCAGCCGGGACTTGGGAGCCCAGTTGCCCCTCAGCTGACTGAACTGTGTGTGCTGGTTCCTCTTCTGGTTTATAACTATGCTTTAATTTTTATGAATTGGAACTGTGTCTCACGCCTGTAATCTCAGCACTTTGGGAGGCCAGCGCAGGCAGATCACCTGAGGTTGGGAGTTTGAGACCAGCCTGACCAACATGGAGAAACCCTGTCTCTACTAAAAATACAAAATTAGCCAGGCGTGGTGGTGTATGCCTGTAATACCAGCTACTCGGGAGGCTGAGGCAGGAGAATCCTTGAACCTGTGAGGTGGAGGTTGCAGTGAGCCGAGATCATGCCATTGCACTCCAACCTGGGCAACAGAGCAAGATTCTGTCTCAGAAAAAAAAAAAAAAAAAAAAAGAAACTTTAAAATGTCATTGTCTGAGCAGCTAAACATCCATATTCTACGACTGGATTCTGAAATCATAAAACCTAACCAAGAATTTGACTCTGCCCTTTAAATTTTTTTATTATTATTTTCTCAACTCTGCCTCCTCACTAGCAAAAAAGGAACTATGATGAATAGCCTCAGTTAGTCATCCTTTCTTTAAAATTATACTAGCAACAATGAAAGGGGCTTTTGTTGGGAATCTCCAAAAACTTCTAAACCTTGACCTTCCAGGGTCCTGGGAAAATGAAGAGATGTAGGATGTAAAAAGATGAAGGTGTTTGCTTTAAGATAGGCAGGTGGACATAGAGTTATAGAAAGTGATTTGAATCCAGTGACTTTTCCCCTTTACAAATGTGTAAACTAAAATGATTTGACCAAGTGAGAGAAGTTTTCTTGGAAAACATTTTCCCAAGAAAATATCATTGTTTAATGAATTTAAATCACTGTTTAAATTCATAGGAGTTGGTAGCCTGGCATTGTTGAGCAGATGACATTTTGACAGAGTTGCTGTGGGTGGGTCTGGAGTTGCCCTGGGTCCACCTCAATGCCATAAGGGAAGAGTGCTTGGAGCCTTTTGGGTGAGGTATTGTCAGTCACTGGTGGACATGTGCCTTCTCCATGATGCTTGCTCCCATTGCAGAGGGGTTCAGCCGTGCCGTCACAGATGCCAGTGCCCTCATGGAGGGCAGATAAAGTGACTGCATACATCATCTGGGTGGCAGTGGGGTGGTTCAGACTGTGGCAAACTAGCCTGCACACGCCCCATTTCTTACCCGGTTATTAACGCACAGAATTAGCCCAGAATTATCAGAGCTTCCAGGTTCCAATTTTTCAAGCAGGTCTATTAATCTGTATCTGTATGTGAACTATCTAACCCTTAAATATTTAATTTTTTAAAAGACATCCATTGGGCTTAACCAAAAGTGTCTATAAGCCACCAGGTTTTTGACTTTGGGTATCAGAGCTCCTGGGTCCACCCAAAAGCCATGAGCATTTACTATCTGAGTATATTTGGCATAGTCATTTAATCTTCCTGAGGCTTAGTTTTTGTTTTTCAGAGTCGAAATAATGATACTTGCTCTAGAAAATTAGGAGGACAAAGTCAGAGAGGAAAAATGGAAACGATTTGTAATTGCAAAGTCCTTTGGTGGTTTAAAATGTTACATGCAAGGATAAATCATGCTCAGGTATGGAGGAGCTTTAGTAGAAACACCCAACTCGTTTCTGCTAAAAAAAAAAAACAACTCTTGTTCAGAGTTCTCATCACATACTTTACAGATGTGTTCCACGGACTGAACGGTGCACTGCCCTCAGATGTGTGGGAACTCACCTAGCTCCTCCGCTGAAATATCAAGCGGAGGCTTCTCACCACCAGCTCCTGTCATCTTTGACTTTGGAAAAGCAGGTTGTATCTAGATTGGGGGCCAGCAGACATAAGGGCCGGTGTGTGCCTCCGTGTGGGAATTTCGAGCCATGACTCCAGTTCTGGGCTTTGATGGGGTGGAAATGGGCCCGTGTCATGCTGGCTTTCTATTGTGAAACATTGACTCAGAAAGCAGGTTCCTAAAAGAAGGATTAGGAAGAGGACCTGGCGGCTGCAACCTATAGTCTGTCTTCTCCCTTCATGTCTGTGGCCAAGCAGCATAAACCATAAACTCTCCCACTGCCCCGTACTCCCCCAAGATACCAGTATACGCCTCACCCTTTTTGACTGCTTTTCCATAATTAAAGGAAGACCTCTCTTGATTTATGTTAAACCAAGTTTACCCCTGTAAGCATATAATTTTTCTTTGTTGGGAGGAGAATCAGGAAGGTTTGCAGGGAATATTTCTCACTCTGAATTTTAGAGAAGCCCTGCCAGATCCCAAACTCATCAGGCAAGGTTAATCACCTCCCCTTCCCCCAAATTGTGGCCTGCAGTATATGGGCATATCTCTGTGATTGCACTTTTTTGTTTACTGCAGGTGTTTGTCGTCCATAATAGACTGTAAAATCTTCAAAGGGAGACCGTATAAATGTTATTTATTTTTAATTCTGAGGCCTAGTAAGCAGCTCAATAAATGCTGGCTCAGTTCCACTGAGAGACGCTGAGCCTTCCATGTCTTTGAGTCTCAGGAGAATGTAAGAGTGTCTACAAAAGCATGTGCATTCCTGTTTAGAGAACTAGGGAGAGGAGGAGGCAAGGAATACAAAGTTTCAAAGAATCTTGCCAATAAGGTGGTCAAACCAGCTAAAAAAAAACAAACAGATTTTTTTTCCCTTTTTTAATGAACTTTTGAATCACAAGGAAATGATAGGTTTAGTTTGGTAAAAGAAAAGAAGGGGGAAGCTATAACAAGTCTTTTTAATGATGGTGATGTTGGCCGAAGAAAGGATTTTTTATGGGAGGCATCACTCAGTTTTACAAAGGAAGGCAGCGTAGAAGTCACAGTTTGGAATTTTCTTTGTCTTCCTCAGAAAAAAAGATGTTCTTGTTAAGCAGTGACTTCTGCCAACGTCAAGCAGACAGTTTCTGTTGTTAGGGAATGCTTGGGTCACCTAATCAGATACTCTGCTTCAGCCAGTCAGTACTCAGGAGTAATGTCAGTGTGCCTTAGATCTCTGCAGACCATGAATGTGAGGTCATCGGTACAAATTAATAGTTTATCACGTGGTCCTTGACTTATACTATCATAAATATAGATAAGTGTTAATGAACATCTGTACCACTTCCCTCAGCTCCCCTACCAAAAACAAAAAAGGTAATAGCTGGAAACTTTTGAGTCATATAAACATATCATAAAGTTGATATATAGAACTGAGCATTGTTCTTACATTCAGTATGTTGCTGAGCCAGAACAAAACCCCTAAGTTCTTCTTACTTAACTCTTTAAGGCTTCTGAATGCAGTTCATTTTCCCAGAAGTCCTTTGGTAGCTTTCTATTGTCTATACCTGTCATTATTATAAATTCAAAACCTTTATAAATATCTGGCAACTCTTGCAGGTGCAAAATCTGTAATAATATGTTTTCTAAAATTCAGAAATATTTTATGAATGAATAAACTCTACCATCTCCAGAATGGTTTATAATATAACAGTTTTGACTTAAAAATAAATTTTAATGCCTCCACTGTAAAAGTGCAAAGGGATAAAATATGCTTTAACAATAGAAATGCTTATTAAGTAGGAATTTACCAGGTGTTATAAAATAACTTGGGTTCAACCTAATATTCAATGTAAGAGAAAGGTATTTTTTAGGATGAAATAAATGTAAATCCTAGCAGACTTTGGATATGTACTTCATTATTTTATGTAGAAATTTACAGATAGTAAGTGCAAATATTTCTGTACTATTGAAATTAGATTGACTAAAAATAAACCCTTTTTAAACATTCATAAACAGTGAAGAATTGAAATAAACCAGTAGCTTCATTATTCATGGGTATGTTGGACATTTATACATGAATATAGTTCTGTTTGCTTCAAGGTAATATTTCACTCTATGCTGGTATTTAATATTTAATGGAGAGAATGAGAGAGTAAGCCTGCCCGTGTGAGGTGCTTGTAAGCCTGTAGTAAGTATTGCGTTTGGGCTATGGGCTGGAATGTTCTGGTAGCTACCAACCTTAGGTCGTTTGCTTTACATGAAATACTAGTGCTTGTTGATGTAGGCATTGGAATTATAGAAAGTAAGAAAACAACATAAAAATGAAATCGATCTATTGGAAGCATGATGGGTACTCAACTAGTTGCTCACGTCTCTTAGCCGTTCTGACTTGAAATCGTTGTAGTCATTTTTGATTCTTGGCATTAGTTCTCAGCCAGCGCAGTTTTGCCTTCCTGGGGACATCTGGCTATCTGGAGACATTTTTTGTTTTTACAATTGCGGGAGAAAAAGGGGGAGTGCTGCTGGCATCTGGTGTCTAGTGAGTAGAAGTCAGGGATGATGCTAAACATCCTAAAATACACAGGACAGCCTCCACAACAAAGAATCATCCAGTCTAAAATGTTACAGCTGAGAATCCCTGGATTAGAAAAAGCCAGCTCCAACAAATCACATTTTGTTTCTTTCAACCTGAATTACAGAGTAGTCCAGGTTTGTCTTTAACTTATTCTGCCGTAGAGATGTGTTTTCATATAAACTTACCTCTTCTTATGGACTTATTTATTTACTTTTATCATTTGTGTTTGCTTGCTTTATCTTTTCCTGTAAATGTGAAACAACTCTAGAGTTTGATTCTTTGATGAGCAAACAGGGAATTCCCAACAGGGAATTGAAAATCACACGAACGAGAGTGTTTTCTTGGTTGTTTTCGGTTATAATAGCTTTCTGTTTTTAGTGATCAGAAAAGACATATTCCTATGAGTTCTTTTGTGTTAGAGGCATAAATGGATGGCCATATTATTTTGGATTAGATATTCCCCTTCTGGTGGCTTCATATTATAAGTCTGTGATAATAAATGAATGTTCCTTTACTTTAAAACATGTTTTTGTTTCTTTGTCCTTAGTTTTTGGACTGCTTAGCAGAACATTTCAATTTCCTATGAAGAATAACTGGCAACTGTAGCTTTTTCTTACATCTTATACTTCAACTATTTTCAAGCTGGCATGCAATAACATAAGCAGAATGAAATGTATTAAGTGTGTGTTTATGTCTATTGGGAAATATGGTATAATCTGTAGCTACTTATTCCTCTTTTGTTTTAGCACAATATATCTGTCTCATTGCCCACTGTTCTAGGGAGCAAGTAACTGTAGTTTCCACAAAGAACAAGGAACATATCAACATAGAGGTAAATTATTGGCAATTGACATTCCTGGCCTTCAAAACTACATTCTCCATTCCCTGCTTTAGTTTACACTGTGTTTTTTTGTGTTTGATTTATATTTGTAAATGGTAAGTGAGTTCAGTGATTCCTTAAATAATGTCAAAAGTAATGGTTGCCAGAGAATCTCATTCTTTTTTTTTTTTTTGAGATGGAGTTTTGCTCCTGTTGCCCAGGCTGGAGTGCAATGGTATGATCTCGGCTCACTGCAACCTCCACCTCCTGAGTTCAAGCAATTCTCCTGCCTCAGCCCCCTGAGTAGCTGGGATTACAGGCATGAGCCACCATGCCCAGCTAATTATTTGTAGTTTTAGTAGAGGTGGGGTTTCTCCATGTTGGTCTGGCTGGTCTCAAACTCCTGACCTCAGGTGATCCGCCTGCCTTGGCCTCCCAAACTGCTGGGATTACAGGCATGAGCCTCCGTGCCCGGCTGAGAATCTCATTCTTAATGTTGTATCTATTTTAGCATTAGGCAGGATTTATAGTGAACCAGTTTCACAGAATATGAAGGGAGGTGCCTTATGAATCTGAACAAAGTTTTATAGTGGAATGATAATATTCAAGTAGCTAGAGTTTATTAATGAGCAAGAAGCTATATCTTTGGAAAGTAAGAATAATATTTATGTTTTTACTACTCAGCATATGGCAAAATTCACCAAGCAAAGAAACAGTTGATATTAAAGATTTGCTTAACTTAACAGCTGGTATGGATCGCTGACAGTGAAGATACCTTTAAAAAGATTGATTTTTTTTTTTTGGTCCTTAATAACTCAATGAAACCATAAAGTTTAGATGAGGTAGTTGGCCGCCTGAGGTTTGGGTCATTAGCTTGAATGATCATTCCCAGGTGTTCATACATCTCATTACAACAGTGATCCGCCATTTCTCTGCTACTCCGATTATCTATGTGTCTGTCTTTCCTGTTATTTTGTAGCTGCTCTAAGGGAGGAGACATTTTCTGCTCAACTTGGTATCCTGTGCATTCCCTAACACTGTGGTGTCAATATAGCGAAGATTATAATTGTTTTTAAAGTAAAAGCTGAGTTGAATTGAAAGAAAATAGTATCAATTCTTTTGCCATAAAGGCTTTATTAAACATGAAGATTCCAGTGTCCTGCGATTTTATGTGAAATCTTCTGAGAAGCAGCCTGGATAACAGTGCCTCCTAGGAGCCTGGCTTCATTTTAAACTGCCTACCATGAAATGACTTCTGACAAGCGTTGGTCACTCACTGATTCTTTATGGTCCGGTGACTAGCTGTGTCCCATCCTGAGACCTCTGGGTCAGCGTGGCCTCTGACGATGTCATCCACGGCCACGTGGCGTTAATTATCTATACCATGGTATCCGGGTTCTTCAGAGATTGGCCTCCATTGTCCCCGGGGGCAGGAGGGCATTTATTTTCTTCCCCATGTGAGTGTGAGCTTCCTGTGAGTGCCACTGTCTTATTAGAAAAGTCAGGTAATTGCGGAAAGTGTCGGCGTGACAGAGAGTGACCGCTTTCTATTTAGCTAGCTGCATTGCGTCGTCGTTCATTGCGGCTTCTGGAAGGGATATGTTCTGTGGGACACAATCATTTTTAAGTAAATTAAAATGTATTCTAGTTGCTTTTGTTCTGATTCCTATAATGAATCATTACTGTTACTATATAATGCAGCGTGTGTGTGTGTGTGTGTGTGTGTGTGTCTATTTATAGATTAAGGAGATGGTAATTTGGAGGCCTTGAGGTCTAAAGATACCTTTTGATCAAATTTGTGTTCTAAAGTTGTTAAGAAAAATGAACCCAGAGGGTCTGGGTACACATTTTGCAAATGCAGTCCATTGTATTTGTCTGCCACTGTCCGTCTCCAAGGAACTCTGCCTTCCCGCTTTAATCTGTGGTCATGTTTCATCCAAACCCCATACATTATAAAAATAATCATAGGTTATTGGGTTTGATGTCCATGTTTCCTAGCTATAATTGTACCCTTATAATCTTGTTTGTTATGAAAAGATTGTTGCATATTGCAGATTGACATGGAACTGTTTTTCTGCAGCACCTGTGGGCTTTGTTCTTTGGATTCTGAGTCCTTGTTTATGGGATGTGTGGTCATGGATGTAACATGGGAATACAGGGCTATGCAGGTGTTTCCCTTGGCTGATAGGAAGGCCGCAGTTCGTCCAGAGAAATATAGATGTTAACTGGCCATCACCCATAACATAAAATGCTTCTTTATTATACTGGGAAAGTGCCTAGAGATATTCTTGGGAGAATAGAGAAATTTCTGCAGCTTTCTGCCAAAAACAATCTTATACAAAAGAGAGGAGTGGAGAACAGTATGTGGTTCATGTTTTGAAATAACTAATGGATTTCTTGAGATGAGACATAGCAATGTATTGAAAAAAAAAATCCCCTTTGGGTAACAATTAGGATGTCGTTCCCAATAGGCAGAGACATGATCGCAAAGAAAAACAGTGGTGCTTTTTTCATGGTACCAAATAGCAAAAGGACATTGGGAGTCTGACAGGTAAGCCTTGTGGTTTTGTATCAGCCTGGTGGATTTTGAAACTTACGAATTTCCTTAGAGAAAGCCTCAACACACTAACGCATAGATATGGCCTCACGTGTGGTTCTGAAAGCATGAGTGAACGAAGTAAGTGTCTGCATCATCCAGTGTGTTTAGTATTGGATCCCTCATGAGATTTTCGTGACCCCCCGTGATGCTACAAGGGATTCAAAACACTTTCATAACTTGAGCAGGAAATAGCCCAATCACCATGTGTTTAAAAGCAAAGTTGACACAATTCCATTCCCTTCTGAAGCAAACACAGGTGTACTAATTCTGCAAAATAAAAGTGTTAAACTTCTCTTGTCTCATCCCATGCCCCTCCAAAATAAAAAAGTTTGGTGGCTAAATTAACTTGAGATGGAATATCTTTGGATTGGGCAAGTGTTTATATATGGCTTTGTTATCCATGACATGGAACATCTTGATGAAAAATAAATTATTTGACTGTTTTAGTCATTCATGGATTCCAAGTGAGCCTGCGTGTTTGCCATCAGATAGATACATGTAGATATACAGCCTTTGCCAACATGCATTGCTTTTTGGTGGACATTAATGTGCTATTTGGGTGAGATTTAGTAGTGTCATGTTATTTAACTTTCATCTTTCCAGATCTCTTGGTCTCAATGCCTTTAGACTTACAGGTTCCTAAACACAGGTGGGAGGTTGACAAGGTAAGGGAGGAAAGCAGTGCTGTTTCTTACCTTCATGGAAACATGAAGGAAGAGGTTTTCTACCTTCTTGCTTATTTGTAACCACATTTAAGACTTACTCCCCCAGGCAGTATTTGGCCATAGACAGTGTGGGAAGTGGATTTCTGGAGGGGAATTTGAATGTATTACTGTTGGGCTCTGTGAATAATTGGCATCCTAGAGGGACCCGGGGCACCAGATGCTGCTTCTCTCACAGGCCATAATTTGTCCATGAGTATGTGGCTTTAGAATATAGTCCATAATTCCTTATCCAGAAAATCAGTATGTCTGAGAAGAAATAATGAAAGTTACGAAACACAGATGCTTCCCTCAACCTAAACAATACTGCTTTACAAAAGTGCAAGAAATCCTCTTTCCAAATAAGACGACTCTGGTCTGTTTATCCTTGTGTGGCAGCGTGTTCTAGTTACTTTTGCCACATTCCAGACAACCTTAAAAGTTAGTGACTTAAGCCACAGCCGTAGTTTTATGATCTCTTTCAGTTCTTGTGGGTCAAGAATTTTGGAAGGTCTTGGTGGAGTGGATCTGGGGCCAGTCAGTGGCTGGAGCTAAAAATGCCAGAACTGGACACGACGGGCTTTCCCTCTCTTTCGTCCTCCCCGTCTGGCTCTTGTTAGGGTGTGAGGCCTCTCGGTGGGGTCTTTCTGGCTGGGCTACTTGGGCTTCCTCACAGAATTACTGTCTCAGGGCAGCCAAGCTGCTTACATGGCAGGAGAAGCTTTCAAGAGTTGCTTATTCCAGTGAAGCAGCTTTGGCTTTTATGACAGGCTGGGAGGTCATGCAGTGTCACTTCTGGGCATTTCATTGGTTCCTCGAGACTGAGTGTTTGTGTCCTCCCAATTCATGTGTTTAAGCTGTAACCCCCAACAGGATCATAATAGGAGGTGGGGTCTTTGGGAGGTAATTAGCGTTAAAAACGTTCATGAGAGTGTAGCCCCCATAATGGAATCAGTGTACTTATGAGGAGACCAGAGCTCCTCTCTCTCTGCCATGTGAGGATACAGCAAGAAGATGGGCTCCTGTAAACCAGGAGGAGGGCCCTCACTAAGAATCTGACCCTACGGGCACCCTGATCTTTAACTTCCAACCTCCAGTACTGCAAGAAATAAATGTTTGTTGTTTAAGCCCCCCGGTCTATGGTATTTTGTTATAGCCCAAGTGAAATAAAGATGCTAGTTAGAAGTGAGTGAGGAGCCTGCCTGGATCCAGGGAGGAGAATCAGACTCCCTCTCTGGATAGGGACATGGCAAAGTCTAGGGGCCATGTGGAAGAGGGATCGTGTGTGGTCATCTTTGGTCAGTATGCCACACATTGGTTTATAATTACTTAAAAACAGAGTTTTAGTCTCTGTTCCTGGATGAGCAAACCAAGAGGCCACTCTCTTTTAGTCTTTAAACAAATCTTGCACTATTTGACTCCTTTCTTTTGTAACAGGCAGATCCCCAGGACATGCGTGCCTGGGAGAAAATATCAAAGGCAACATGAAAATAAACCTCTGGGTCCGGGAGTGCTGAAGGTGCCGGAACAGGAAGGGAGGTGGTGAGCTTGAAAATCTCACAAGCTTTCCTCCTGGTGTGTGTTTCCAGACCGTGAAGGGTCCTGGCTGCTCATGGTCTGTTTTAGTTGCCCCGGTGAGCAGAGTCATGGGCCTAGAGACTATCCCAGCAACACTAGTTGATGCATGGCTGGAAGGGGCATGGCAGTCAGAAGGTTGGAATCCTGTGATCCACTCTGAGCTGCTGGTGACGCAGCAGAGGCCTCTCTCTAGATGCAGGGGTGAGGAGTTACGCCAACACCAGTCATGGTTGATGGGTTCCAGTACCTGGGGACAGATGCTTACTAGCTGATGAGTGGAGCCCACTTGCTTCTTCACAAATAATTGAGGTCACACTTAAATGGGCATCATATTTGAACAGTTCACAAAAGTCATATTGGAAGCCAGTTCAATATATTGATCCATTTTACCTCGAAGCCTACTGAGTATCACATTAGGCATGTCAAATGTCATTTTTAATGATCAGATCAGCCATTCTCCTACTGACAGATTTACTGGCTATTTTTATGATGTCATTAAAAAAATCAACTGATTTCAAATGAAACCCTTTCCCAGGAACTTGAAAATAGATGGAAGACTAAATTCAAATAACCACTGGCTGATGCCCACCGCCCATCCTCCATCTCCCCACCCTTCACCCCTGGGCTGTGCCACAGTCAGAGTAGTCCTGCCTTAGCCTGGTGCTGCTGCCATACAGTGCTGCTAATGTTTGCTAGTGGAACCCTCCACTTTTCTCCTGTGATGTGTTCAGCATGCTGCCTCTCAGAGAGAAAATGACCATTAAGGTCAACTAGAACCATAGCAATGGGGGAAAATTGTAGCAAATTTTGCTTGTTTTATGGAATCTTCTCTCTTTGCTGTGGAAATTTCTCCTAGAGTTGAAACAGGAGAAATTTAAGTTCTACTCAGCAGACTATCCTGATGCAGCTGCAAGATTCTCAGACTTTGGTCTTATAAGTTAGACTCTCTTGTCTTTTGGTCTGTCTCCTTCTTTCCCTTTTTCCCTCTTCTTGTTTCTGTGCTTGCGCAAGCATTAATGGGTGCTACACAGTTGTGTGCGAATTTGTGGGCTGGGGAATATGGATGAGAGTGGGAAAGCAAGCTAGTTTCTGTCAGACACTCGGCTCCCTCCCAGAAGTCCATACCCCACAATCTGGACATGGGCTTGCTCTGACCACATTCTTTGAACTAAAATACATTCCAGATAGATGAAAAAAAAATTTTTTTTTGAAACAGCATCACACTCTGTGTCCCACACTGGAGAGCAGTGGCATGATCTTAACTCATTGCAACCTCCATCTCCCGGGTTCAGGTGATTCTCCTGCCTCAGCCTCCTGAGTAGCTGGGATTACAGGCATGCGCCATCATGCCTGGCTAATTTTTGTGTTTTTAGTAGAGATGGGGCTTTGCCATGTTGGCCAGGCCGGTCTCAAACTCCTGACCTCAAGTGATCCACCCACCTTGACCTCCCAAAATGCTGGGATTAGGATTACAGGTGTGAGCCACCATGCCCAGTCCAAATAGATGAAAGATTGAAATGCATGCACTGAAAATTGAAGAGGTACTAGAAGAACGTAAGCAGAGACTTTTTTCTACTCTGGATGAGAGAAATCTGCCTAATATTAGGATATGCTGAATAATAGGAAACGATGGATCAATTTGATCTTCTCTGTTCTTGTGTGATGGAAATAAGGAAAGAGAAATTTCCTATATGTTCATACAAGGGTAACTACATATATGTCACTCCATACATGTGGAGTTATGCCATCTGTGACCTTGTTTCATTCAGCAGTATCATAGACAACACTGCCATGCCAATGAGAGCATCAGGACTTCCTCGAGATGTCAGTGACAGTTTACTTGACCAGTTCCATGTTATTTTTCCTCATTTCTTCACTCATATAAATGATTAGATAAACAGCTCTGAGTATAACACCTTTAGAATGTGTGCAGTTTCTTAGGTTAAATTCTGGGAAGTCTTAGGTCAAAGACTCTGCTGGGTTTACATTCAATACATGATGTGCAATTGACCTTCGTTTCCATGCTACTAGAGGCTACCAGGTGCTTGAGCCCCCTCAGCCTACTAATGAAGTTTCAGTCAATCTTTCCAAATCTTTTATATTCTCACTAACAAAATAATTTCTTTTTATATTCATTGTTATTATTAGCAAGACAGAATATTGGTGACTCACTGTCCTTGGCTCATTTTATTTTTATTTATTTTTATTTTTTGGTGGGGATGTTGTATTAGTTTATTTTCATACTACTATAAAGAACTTCCCTGAGACTGGGTAATTTACAAAGGAAAGAGGTTTAATTGACTCACGCTTCAGTATGGCTGGAGAGGCCTCAGGAAACTTACAGTCATGGCCGAAGGGGAAGCAGGCATATCTCACATGGTGGCAGGCGAGAGAGAGAAGGGGAAACTGCCACTTATAAAACCATCAGATCTCGCGAGAACTCACTCATTATCACAAGAACAACCTGGGGGAAACTGCCCACATGATCCATTCACCTCTCAGCAGGTCTCTCCCTTGACACCTGGGGATTACAATTGAGATGAGAGTTGGATGGGGACACAGAACCAAACCATATCATTCTGCTCCTGGCCCCTCCCAAATCTCTTCCCAACATTCCCCCAAAGTCCTAACCCATTTCAGCATTAACTCGAAAGTCCACAATCCAAAGTATCATCTGAGACAAGGAAAGTTCCTTCTACCTATGAACTGGTAAAATAAAACACAAGTTAGTTCCTTCCAAGATACAATGGGAGTGTAAGCATTGGGTAAACATACCGGTTCCAAGTGGGAGAAATTGACCAAAACAAAGGGGCTATGGTCCCCATGCAAGTCCAAAATCCATCAGGGGAGTCATTAAATCTTAAAGCTCCAAAATGATCTCCTTTGACTCTGTGTCTCACATCTGGGGCATGCTTATGCAAGGGGTGGGCCCCCACGGCCTTGGGCAGCTGCTTCACAGGCTGTCATTGAGTGCCCGCAGCATTTCCAGGTACATGATGCAAACTGTTGGTGGATCTATCATTCTGGGCTCTGGAGAATGATGGTCCTCTTCTCACGGCTCTACTAGGCAGTGCCCCAGTGGGGACTCTGTGTGGGGGTTCTGACTCCACATTTCCCTTTCACACTGCCCTAGCCGAGGTTCTCCATGAGGGCTTCACCCCTACAGCAAACTTCTCTCTGGACATCCAGGCATTTCCATGCATCCTCTGAAATCTAAGCAGAGGATCCCAAACCTCACTTCTTTGCTTCTGTGCACCCACAGGCTCAGTACTGTGTGGAAGCCGACAAGGCCTGGGGCTTGCACTCTCTGAAGCAGTGGCTCCAGCTGTACCTTGACACCTTTTAGCCACAGCTGGAGCTGGAGTGGCTGGTATGCAGGGCACCAAATCTCGAGGCTGCACAGAGCAGCTGGGCCCTGGGCCTGGTTCACAAAATCATGTTTTCCTCCTAGTCCTCCAGGCCTGTGGTGGGAGGGACTGCCATGAAAGTCCTCGATATGCTCTGAAGACATTTTCCCCATTGTCTTGGAGATTAACATTTGGCTTCTTGTTACTTACAAATTTCTCCCCAGAAAATGGGTTTTTCTTTTCTACCACATGGGCAGGCTGCGAATTTTCCAAACTTTTATGCTCTGCTTCCCTTTTAAACATAAGTTCCAATTTCAGACCATTTCTCTCAAGTTCAAAGTTCCACAGATCTCTAGGGCAGGGGCAAAGTGCCACCAGTCTCTTTGCTGAAGCATAGCAAGTGTGACCTTTGCTCTAGTTCCTAAGTAAGCTCTCTCGTCTTCATCTGAGACCACCTCAGCCTGGACTTCATTGTCCACATCACTATCAGCATTTTGATCAAAACAATTCAAGTCTCTAGCAAGTTCTACACGTGATCACATCTTTCTTTCTCTTTCTGGGCCCTCCAAACTGTTCCCACCCTCTGCCCATTACCCAATTTCAAAGCTACTTCCACATTTTCAGTTACCTTTATAAAAGTACCCCACTCCTGATACCAGTTTACTGTATTAGTCCGTTTTCACACTGCTATAAAGAAATTCCCTGAGACTAGGTAATTTACAAAGGAAAGAGTTTTAATTGACTCACACTTTGGTATGGCTGTAGAGGCCTCAGGAAACTTAGAGTCATGGTGGAAGGGTAAGCAGGCATGTCTTACATGGCAGCAGGAAAGAGAGAGCAGGGGAAACTGCCAATTACATACTACTAGTACAAATTAGTTTTGTGGCATTGTTAACACAGGTGCAGCAAAGCTTCAATTGGGATCCCTTTCAACTACTCTGCTGCCTGGTACTGCAAATAATTTATGATTTAAAATTTATAAATAATTATTAAGAATTAAAACTTCTGTTAAATTCTCCTTAAATTGAAATGCAGATCTATTTAAGCAGTGCAGTTTGGGAGATAGAAGGATTGCCCTCTGTGAAGTTGAGAGCCTCCAACACATTCTATAAGAAGGGGACACATTTGTAATTTGCATTAGATGAAAGGAAAGACAGAAATGTACACTGAGACCAAACCATGAACCTAATTGTAATGCATGGTTACTCATTGTCCATGCTTGTAGGGAGAGATGAATCCAATTAAATGAGTCATATAAAAGATAAGATTTAGAAATGATGACAAATAAGAGTCATGTTTGTTCCAGGGATAGAGGAGCTACCTGCTTATATGGAAAATTTATCACCTAACACACCTTGAAGGTATTTTGCAGAGCAAAGAGAATGAACTGTTCAAAATTAAAAGTTAAATTTCAAAAGTGCCAACGGTCATCGTTAGCTAACTCACTTTACTACAAACATAGTAGTGTAAATTACATTTTCAATCTCATTTTTCTTTGGGGTTTTAGTAGAGAAACCCATGATTGTATGCCTGAGCTATGTTTATAGGAAGAAGGGAAATTTATACTCATTTTTCTTCTATCCAAGGCTCAGATACCATTAACTCTAACTCCATCAAGTTGCTAGCTGTGCCTAATAAATCCTGATGCCTTGTTAAAAGTGATGTAGTTTTATGTTAGAGTTGTATCATATTAAATATTTTTTTCAGACCCATTGGTATGCATTACACATGAGCATGTATCTTATTAAATACAAATCAAATTCTTCTTCAAGGCTAGTCACACAAATGTGATCTTGTTTTTAATTGTTAAATGCCAGTGAATGGCTATTCCTGGAGGAAGCTTCCTTTTGGCTTATTTTAAAGTAGATGATGTAAAAATGATTAACTTAGGAATCAAGAAAATATGTGAAACTACAAGGCCTGGAGCCAGTCTCCTTAGTAAGATCCCAATAAGCCCTTAAAAATATGTGCTGTCATTGCAAAGCTCATTTTTCCAAGTTGGGCTCCAATATTTGGCTAAGAACTTTCTTTTCTTTCCATGTTTGCTCTACACAGAATCTGGGGGGTATTAAGATTGATGAGGGAATCAGAGCTTGAGGTTTGGGAGCCAGCGTTAGCACTTCTGGGTGATGACAAATCATGTCTTAACTCCCTCCCTTTTTTAGATTTTCTCCCCTTCCCTCCTCTCCCCTTCCCTCACCTCCCCTCCCTTCCCTTCCCTTCCCCTCCCCCTTGTCTTCTTTCTCTCTCCCCCCCCTCACCTCCCCCTCCACCTCCCTCTCCGTCTCTCTCTTTCTCCCTCTCTCTTTCTCTTCCCCTCCCTTTCTCAATCTCTTTCTCAATATCTCTTGCCCCCTCCTTTTCTTTCCCAAAGCACAAAGTGATGGGTTGGAATGGAAACATAACTTTCATGAAGTGTTCCCTACTTTAACCTCTGGGTGGAAAGCTGAAAATAAGGTTATTACTTTTGGACACTTTACCAAGAAGCTATGATGGAGAAACCTCTTATTACTACCCCTGGTTGAACCAGATCTCTAGCTCATGTTTCAAAAAAACTACTCAGAATTCCATCTAAAGTGAAAACAATGAAGAATTGTCTGCAGTCCAGGGATAGCACCATTACACATATTGAATTTACTTTCTAAATAACTGAGTCTTGCAGCTCTCAATCTAAACTACACATAGAAGTCAGGCTAAACTGTCAAATCAGTTCATGACTGTAAATCATCCTGGTAAAAACACTTTAAAAATTTCATGAAGAGAACTATCTGGAGAATTTTAATAGAATAGAGACCGTTTAAATTTTCTTTTTAGCCGTTTATCTGGTTAATGTTTACACCTGAGAATAGGTTGCCAAGACAGACCTTTAGGGAGATTTCGAGAGGTATCTCAAGCTCTATCTGTTTCTCTCCATCTCCACAGTCATTACCTGTGCCAAGCCACCATCATCTCCCACTGGAATGGCTTCTTTCACCTCCCTGATATTTCCTTCTGAACCTCAGTGGTCCGTTCATTACTCAGTAGCTAGCTTCATCTTTCAGAACTAAAACCTGCCATTTGCCTGCTGGAAAATCAGCCTGTGACTTTAACATTCACATGGACCACAGACATAATCTCTGTGCTCCTTTTGGATCTTGCATGATTCATCCCTTCCCAGTATCTCCCCATTTACTGGAACGCACCGGGCGGATCTAAGGTCAGGACCTTTGTGTATTTCAAATGCTTGGCCTAGAATGGGCTTGCTTCTTCACTCTGCAGGGTTGACTCCTTCTCATTCCTTAGGTTTCAGCCCAAAGGTCCACAGCTCAGCAAAGCCTTTTACTATGACCCCTTTATCTAAGGAGGCCTCTCTTTCATTGAGTAGTATCCTATGCATTTTCTCCAGGCACCAGGCAGGATTTGAAATTCCACGTTTATTTATTTTTGTTTCCTAATTATGAACTCCGTGTCTCTGAAGGTGGGAATCTGGTTTCCTTTGCTCGTTATGGCAAACCTCAGCTTGGGCATTGTGTCTGAGACAGGGTATGTGTAGTTATCATTCAAGTGTCCTGAGAGTTATGTATGAGTCTTGTTCCCCTTTTATAGATGAAGAAACTAAGGTACCTCAAATTTAAATAATTTTCGTAGGGTCCCAAAGCTATTAAGAGATGAAAACACTATTTGTTTAAGATAGATTGAATGAAACAATGAATGAATTGATGAATGTATTTTTTATTCATCCAACATTTGCCCTCTAGAGAGAATAGTTTTAAAGATTAAAAAAGAAAAATCTTACAATGGGTCAAGTAAAAGAAAAAGTCATTAAATAGGATATTTTTCTAGCTAAGGTAAAAGCTCTTCACATCCTTTAATTTCTCCATCCCCAGCTGTTTAGCATATGTTTTTGTTTTTCAAACTTTTTTTGGTTGTTGTTCCTAAAAACTCTCTGAATTCTGGGATCCTTGACAAAGCCTCACTTATGCCAGGTTGAAACTCAGCCACCCTTATTTGCTCATTTTGCATCAGATTTACTGTCCAGCAGAGGCAAAACTGAGGTCACTGAGGTAAAACTAGACTTTTACTTTACAGCATTATGTCTGGTGTACAGTTGAATCCAAAGATTTATTGCTCAATGGTGGTAGATTGTGGAGACACTGTCCGGTGATTTATTTACTGTCAGAACTGAATGGTCACGTTTTTAATGTGAATGCTGTTATTCCCAAAATAAGCTATCACTTTGAAATATTTTAGGCTGGTTTTACTGCACATTGTAAATTATTGATGTGTAAATCAGTGACTTCGCTCATCACACAGAGAAACTGTGGCACATGACAAAAGCTATGTTGTAATTTTTTTTTTTTTTTTTTTTTTTTTTGAGACGGAGTTTCGCTCTTCATTGCCCAAGCTGGAGTGCAGTGGCGCGATCTCAGCTCAATGCAACCTCCGCCTCCCAGGTTCAGGCGATTCTCCTGTCTCAGCTTCCCGAGTAGCTGGGATTACAGGTGCCCGCCACCACGTCCAGCTAATTTTTGTATTTTTAGTTAGAGATGGGGTTTCACCATGTTGACCAGGCTGGTCTCGAACTCCTGACCTCAAGGGATCCGCCCACCTTGGCTTCCCAAAGTGCTGGGATTGCAGGTGTGAGCCACCACACTTGGCTGCCATGTTGTAATTTTGACTCATTAACAGGTTGTATGAAATCAGGATATTTGGATTTAACTTTCTTCCCATTTGTAATGTGTATCTCTGACTTCTCTAGATGATCTGTCTCCATGCAGGTTCTGGTAAAATTATTAAACTATGAGTTTTTGAAGGTCTGTACAATTAGATCCTTACTTTGTTCAAACTGTGAAGGTTTTAATCCAACCTCTTTCTTTTTTAAAAACTCAACTCATTTTTGTGTTCTTTCTGACACAGCTAATCTGTTTTGCTTATATAGAAATACTGTGGATCACAGAAGCACTTTTCCTGAGAAATTTCAGATGATTTCTTTTTGTTGTAACTAATAGAATGACCTACGAAGTATATTAACTGAGAAAGAATGGTGGATATACAAGAAGAAGAATAGCAAGAAACTCCATGCTTCTGACACAGAGTCAATACCCAATACGTTGGGTATTAGCAAGCAAACCATTTGTTGTCTTTATTTCTGCCTGGACACTTTGGATGCAGTGAGGGGTATATCATGCTGTGTATTTGATATGGTTTGGATTTACGTTCCCACCCAAATCTCGTGTTGATTTGTAATCCTCAATGTTGGAGGAGGAACCTGGTGGAAGGTGATTGAATCTTGGGGACAGATTTCCCCCTGGCTTTTCTCATGATAGTGAGTTCTTACAAGATCTGGTTGTTTAAAAGTGTGTAGTGCCTCCTCCTTCTCTTTCTTCCTCCTTCTCCAGCCATGCAAGTTGTGCCTGCTTCCCTTTTGCCTTCCGCCATGATTGTAAGTTTCCTAAGGCTTCCCCGATTATGCGTCCTGTACAGCCTGCAGAACTGTGATCCCATTAAACCTATTTTCTTTATAAGTTACCCAGCTTCAAGTATTTCTTTATAGTAGTGCGAGAAGGGACTAATACAGTATTTGTGCATAAATTGAATTGCATGATTTATTTTCCTATTAGTTCTTCAAATCAGAAGAAAAGGCTTTGGAAGTTATTATCTTAAGAAGCCTAAAAGAGAGGGTACCTTGGTGG
Source organism: Chlorocebus sabaeus (assembly GCF_047675955.1). Taxonomy (NCBI): domain Eukaryota; kingdom Metazoa; phylum Chordata; class Mammalia; order Primates; family Cercopithecidae; genus Chlorocebus; species Chlorocebus sabaeus. The sequence goes on along the minus strand of NC_132907.1, from coordinate 78,684,532 downwards.
GGTAACATCAGGCCAATGCATGGCTCGAGTAGCTGTCTTTGTTTTCTGGATTCCCCTGTTGGTTTCCAAAGCCAGCCATGGCACAGCCAGCGTGTCCTCAGTGTCGTCATCAGAGGTGATGATGCGCAAATGAGATTCAGGCAGTGGCTGTGGAACACTGTGGGTCCACGTGCTTCAGTGGCTTCTCCATCTGCTCTGCAGCTAATGAATGTTGCTGTGAATAATTGGCTTACACTTGATCCTCTGTGTTTCCAAAAACAGTGAAGATTGGGACTTCATTCACCGCCCCATGTTCCTACCATGTTTGTTCTTAAAACAATGATCTTTGTTTTCAACCTCTCTTAAGATATCTTTGACCTTGAGAGTAAATGGTGTTAGGAAGATATGCTTGGAAGAGGCAAGTGGGAGAGAGGAGAGCTGTGGAGTACTGGACAGACTGGGCCACGTTTACTCCTCTGAACACTTGAGAAAATCATCCTAGGTAGCACCTGGACTTTCTCTGCTGCCTCATCTGTCCAATCACAAATTCCTGGTGTTTCTACTGGATTTACATCTCTTGGATTTATTCATTTATTTTTGACCATCGTTGCTACCTCCATAACAGCTGTCTAACCAGACTCACTGCCTCTACTTTTACTACCTCCAGTCCCTTCTCTAACCTTGACCTAGCTTTCTGCAATCTGATATGCCAGTCTGCTTGTTATAATCCTTCAGAGGTTCCTCGCTGCTCTCTGGATAGAGTTCAAGTTCCCTACCATGGTCTGCAAGACTTCAAATTTCATCACTACCTCCCACCTCCTTTTTCTCTTTTATTTGTCTTCTCTAGCCCCAGTAAATAATCTGTGGTTGCTGAATGCTCAATATTCCCTTTTGCTTCTGGGCCTCTTCTTCTCCTTGGGATGCACATTTTCCATTGTCTAACTTTCCAGATCATCTTACTGCCCCCAACCAGGTTTGAGCAACTTGCCTTTATTTATAGCCACTGTAGTGGTGATTACGGTCGTCAGATTAGTCCTCCCTGGACTGTGGATGTGTTGAGAGCAGAGATGATGCCACTGTTAGGTTCCCAGCTCGTAAGTCCTGCTTGTTAAAGCAGGAACCAGATCAATATAAATTACTGAGTCACATAGCTTTATTGGGGAAAGTGCTTCTAGTTAACCTAAAAGTTGTATTATTATTTTTTGTTCTGTCTCTTTTTCCTTTCTATTTTGATAGGATGAAGCATTCTTTATAAAGAAGGCAGATTTTTAATTGTGTAAATAACAAGCCTAGGACCACAAGGACCATAGCTTGCCCTTTTTATTCCCATAGCGTTTCAGAAATTCAGATCTGGTTTTCCTGGGGCCCAGCATCTCCTCAGACTTGCATGGTTACAATTCCATTTTGCCCATGGGTGGTAGCAGACTGTGACAGTTTTTCATTAAGACTGGAGAATTTTACAGGTTATGGAGCTAGGCATTCAAGTAGCAATTGCACCTTATAAAATGAAAATAATATTCTTGTTAAGGGCTTGGGCACATAGGAAGGCTAAGGGTAAATGGAAGGCCTAGGACCAAAGCCCGAGTTGAGAAGTGTTAGCTTCCATTTCTCTCCCGCACTTGACAGGGACAGGAGCTCAAATAACATCAGTCCCCTCTGCCCCAGATCTTGTGATGTGAGTCTTGAAATTTGTGAGGAATAAGGTTGGCCTCATATTTATTTATTTATTTATTTTTGAAATGGAGTCTCACTCTGTCACCAGGCTAGAGTGCAGTGGTGTGATCTTGGCTCACTGCAGCCTCCATCTCCCGGGTTCAAGTGATTCTCCTGCCTCAGCCTCCCGAGTACCTGGGACTACAGGCACGCACCACCACACCCAGCTAATTCTTTGCATTTTTAGTAGAGACGGGGTTTCACCATGTTGGCCAGGATGGTCTCAATCTCTTGACCTTGTGATCTGCCCGCCTCGGCCTCCCGAAGTGCTGGGATTACAGGTGTGAGCCACCGTGCCCGAGGTTGGCCACATCTTTAGCCATCTGCTTACTATGGTAGGAGGGTCACCCTAGAGCCCACTACACTGAAGCATCTGAGAGACGCATAATAACCTTTGAGCTGAACAAGTCTACATTGGACACCTACTGTGTTCATCCTCTGAGGAAATGAGACTCAGAGAACTTAAATCTCTTACCTGAAAAATTTTAGAATGTGGCCTAGAATTTAGGCCTTCTGTCTGTCCATCCTCTGCCCCAGTTTTATATTCTTCACCCACAAACTTGCTGGTCATCTATTTAACTTTTGATGAAATAGCAGCAGCATGGAGATGAGTTTTGGAGGGAGATGGACCTGGCTCTGGGATACAGTTGCCCAGTGATCGTGGGCAATTTAAATTTCTGTGCTCCAGTTCTCTTGAATATAGAGATAATAATACTTAGGCCATAAGCTTGTTGTGAAGATTATATGTCAGATTATGTATATAAAGTGCCAACTACACAGCCTAACGCTATCACAAATATTCTTTTTTTCTATAGAGTGCCTGAAACCTACACTATTTTGCAGTTTAAGTTCAGGCTCTCCATTTAAAATGTGAGTACCCCTGAGAGCCTCATGGAAATACTGTGCCGTTTGCCCCTAAGTGTGTTTTATAATAACGGATTTGAAGACCTGGCTCATCAGAGGGAGGAGGAGATTTGTCTACACATCTTATCCAAACCTTTAGTTTTTGGAGTTGTTGTTTGTTTCCTATATAAATTAAAAACTGAAAATTATGCTCCAAACCTTTAGGTCACAGAGAGAAAAGAAGTTTTATTAGTGAGAGGTCATTATTCGAAGTGTATAATGGATAGTCTGTTTACCTCAGATTTTAGCCTCGAGCTAAAATTTTGTTTGTGCTTGTAAATGAAAAGCAAAAAAGAGTAGTGATGAAAGGCAGTCCAGGATCAGATATGCATATCACACACAAAGGAGGTGTGATCTGCTGTAGGCTGCTGTATGGTTAGGCATTTGGTTGAATACTGGGAAATACTTAAGGAGAGGCAGTGAAACCATCCTCTTGGTAGAGTACCAGTCCTAGAAAACATTTGAAATTTTAGAGCCTTTAAAGTGAAAAGTGGACAGACTGAAGCTGGTTAGCTTTACAGGGATCAGCTGGTGAATATTTGCTTGCCATTTGGTTCCCCACATGCCCCTTCCTCCCTCTCACTTCCTCTAGGTTGTTTCTGCTAGTTGCCTCTCCTTTAGAAATAAGCAGGCCTGGGCTGGGCGCGGTGGCTCACACATATAATCTCAACACTTTGGGAGGCCGAGGCAGGTGGATCACCTGTCAGGAGTTCAAGACCAGCCTGGCCAACACTGTGAGACTCCATCTCACTAAAATTACAAAAACTAGCCAGGCATGGTGGCACACGCCTGTAATCCCAGCTTCTAGGGAGGCTGAGGCAGGAGAATTGTTTGAACCCAGGAGGTGGAGGCTGCAGTGATCTTAGATCGCCCCACTGCACTTCAGTCTGGGCAACAGAGGTAGATTCCATCTCAAAAAAGAAATAAGCAGGCCTTAGTCTTTCTCCACTTGGTGTGGAATTCTCATTAAGATTTCTGGTGCAAAGATTTAGATTAGCACTTCATAGCTGATTTTCCTAGCTTTTGTAAAAAGCTAAACAGTTTTAAGAGATAGACATAAAAATGTACAGGTTTTTTTTTGTTTTGTTTTAAATTTGTTTCATTTGTGTAATAAGTATTTTTTATCCCTTTTTGGAGTTGGTAAATTTGCTCTGTTTATTCTGAATGTATGCTATTTCTCTACATATGCCAATTGGCAACTCAGTATGGATGGCACTATGTACTCTAGAGAAAAATTCAGTGTATGTAACTATGTCTTGGGCACTATCCAGTGAAGTTGAGTTATTTTCATACTCAATACCAACTTGGAAGGTAACCCCAAAGAAATGTTTATAATTAGTTTGAACCATATGACAGTGTTGATTTTGAACCTTTTTAACCTGTGAAAATGGCAATTTCTTATGGTTCAACATAATACTAAAGATTCAGTCTACTCATTTCTTTCCTTAGACTAAATGACTGTCCAGTGCTCACAATATGTTCTGTATACATTAGACACTTAGTATTTATTTGTTGCTGGAGTTTATTTGAGTGATTAATTAGGTAAGTTTTTAAGGCATTTGCCTCCACTGCTACACTATGCAATGAAAGGGAAATATTGTTCCTTTGAATGAGGTTGAGAAGGCTAAACAGGAGGTTTCACATCTTGGTTTTCTAGGCTTTTCATCGAATGTGAAGGCGGACATATGGTGGGTCACAGAGGTCAAGAATTTGGTAAGGCATTTGAAAAGCAAACAGTTGAAAAGGTTAAAAGGGTATCTGTTCTGATCTTGGGCGGTCCAGGCCAGAAAACTACTCTTTGAAATGGTGTTTCCATTTCTTATGCAGTGGTAAGGGAGGTAGGTTTTGTGTGAATGATGGGAGCACCCACTGGCCTCTCACCAGACAGTCTAAATTCCTGATGCGTGTCACCCAGGGCTAGGAACAGGAACATGATTGCTACTCCCAGCTCACACTGGGGATGGAGGTGGGAGACAGTGGGCTTGTCCTTGGTATTGGAGCCGCAGTACGGCTTCAGGGACCTGAAGAGGCTGCTGCTAGAAAAGGGGCCAGTCCAAAATAGAGACTCACAGACTGCTTTGGAAATGTTCCGGGAATCAGGTTTTCAGAGTTAAAGACTGGCTCTTTGCATATAACCTGTACTAGTGACATACCATACTCCAGCTATTGCAGACAACGATATCAGAACGACCTCTTTTCTTTGCATGTTGCAAAAGTTCTTGATTGCAGGAGAAACACTGTCTCCTCTCTAATTCTCTGTGTGTCCATTCCCATTGCTAAGTTTAGTTGCCTTGCTCTGATCCTCTGTGCATCTGTCAGAGTGATGTGGAATCCTAGTCAGTCTTACATTTAAAAATATATTCCTGTATGTGACAAGAGGTTCACCCTCACCTTTTCGCTTTTGTTTCCCAGTATCTAGAGCATTGCCATCAGCAGCAGTAAACTTCTCCCATGGGCTCCACGTGTAGTCTTTTCGCCAGCTGCAGTGTGTACAAGGCTATGATCCCAGGGCAAGTAAGAAGATAGGAATGCAATGCAGTGAGAAAATATACATGAAAACAAATTGGTATGATCCCAAGAGTACTATAAGTGTCAGTTGTGATTATTACTATGTTAAGTGCCAAATGACTGTAAATGGCACAACATTCCAAGCAGGGAAGGGATCTCAGAGACCCAGAAAGGCTGCTGTGGAGGAGTTGAAAATGGATCGGGAGGGGAAGAGATGTCATTCTAAGCTTGGAAGAGTTGGAACAGACAAGTGCGGGGAATTGCAGGCAGACAAGATCGGTTGATGTACAGGGAGGAAAGAAGCACCTGGAGAGATCTGGTCTGAATTCTTTAATTGGATAATTAATTCAGAATAATTTATTTAGATTGCAGTGCTGATGTAGGGATTTAATTTTGTTTAATTTTGAAGCATTATACAACTGTATTAATCTGCACTCTTGAAACGTTTAACTGGGTAACATTTATTGAGCACTAGCTATGTGTCAAACCTCCAAATAGGTGCTTTACATGTGTTAATTCGTAGAAAATCTGGGACACCATTTTGTAAATAAGAACACTGAGGCAAAGAGTTAAGCATCTTTCCAAAGTCAAGCAGATGGATAGCAGCAAAAAGATTTAAATCAAAGTGCACTGACTCCAGCATCTGGGCTTTTCATCCAAGGCTCCAATAAAAATCTAAGGAGATGATGTGGTATGGTGGTGAGGTCTCTGATGCCTGGAGCTTTTTCTTACAAGCTCTGGAACAGTTATACAGTCCTTACCTTAGTTTTTTCCTGAAGTCAGTGAGAATAGTCCCATGGGTCCTATCTCAGTGGGTACCTGGGGATTTGGTGAAATAACAAGATTGCAGAACACACTCATTGGGGCTGCTGGAAGAGTTAAGGGGCCATCGCAGCCTTAATTCTCTTGCATGACAGAAGGGAAAAATGGGGACTTACAGATATTAAGAAGTTTGTTCAAGTACACAGTCAGAATTAGAATGAAGCACTCTTGTCTGTAAAAACAAAGACTCTTGACTCTACCACATGAAACCAGTTAAATCAGAATGAAAGGTCATGCCAAAACCAGGCTAAGGTATGCTTCTGAAATAACTAAGAAAAAGGCATTTTTTAAAGTACATTCTGCCTTTAGACTAAAAAAGCATAGTGTAATTCATTTTTGTGTGAGATGTATAGAGTATTTTTTTGTTTTTAATAGATGAGTAATTATTCAGCACTAATTCTTGTCTCCTTTTTTTATATGACTTTTCCTCATATTAAAATAAAAATAAATGTCAACTCAGAATTTAGGTAGGCCAAGGCAGGAGGATTGCTTGAGCCCAGGAGTTCAAGACAAGCCTGGGTAACATAGCGGAACCCCGTCTCCACAAAAATAAATAAATAAGAATTTGGTAAGGCAATTGAAAAATAAATGCTTGAATTAAGAAAAAAATTTACAAAGTTGTGCATACCATATATTCCTATTCCAAACCCACAAGGGCAGTGCCTGCCTGAACCAGAGTAAAAGACTGAGTTTATTTCCCCTGCATTCTGGGCACAGAGTACCCCAAGTTGGGGAGAAGGCTGAAGTTTGAGCCTAATGGCTCATGACGAAATCAGTCATGCCTATATAATGAAGCCTCCGTAAAACTCAAAAGGACAGGGCTAGGAGAGCTTCTAGATAGCTGAATGCATGGAACTTCCTGGAGGGTGGTGCCCCCAGAGAGGGCATGAAAGCTCCATGCCCCTTCCCACATACCTTGCCCTGTGCATCTCTTCATCTCTATCCTTTGCAATATCCTTTATAGTAAGCCAGTAAACCTAACTGTTTGCCTAAGTTCTGTGAACTATCCTAGCAAATTTATCAAACCCACGGCAGAGGTCATGGAAACCTCATTTTGTAGCCAGTTGATCAGAAGTATGAGTGGGCTGGACATGTGATTGGCATCTAAGTGGGGGCAGCCTTGTGGGACTGAGCCCTCAACCTGTGAAATCTGACACTATCTTTAGGTAGATAGCATCCGAATTAAATTGAATTAGAGGATACCCAGCTGGAGAATCTGCTGCAGGATTGATTGATTGCTTGCTTGTTGGTGGGGAGAAACCACTATCCGTACACATTTTGCTGACCAGAAGTCACAGAAGCAACTGTGTTGTATTGAGAGCAGAGAATAAAAATACAGCAATTTGGTTTCGCCTCTTATTTCCTATATGTTAAAATGAGTGCCAGGGATAGGAGGGAAAACACTTAGACCCAAATACTTGATTGCATCTCATTTTTATAAAAGCTATATAAACTTTGAAGCCAGTAAGCTTATTCTGCTTGTCCCAAACCATATAGGTGAAAATCTCTCTCTAGATAATATCATTTTGAAAAAAAAAAAAAAAATCTCAAATGCCTGAAATTCTTACTTTTAATTTCAATGAGTTGAAGGCCTATAAATTACATTCCAACAAAGTTTTGCAAGAAGGTGGGTGAAGGCCTAGAGCAGAGGAAGATTTTAATGTGTAGATTGAAAGCTTCAATCCCTGGCCCTGTTCTTCCTTTAGACTAGAGGGAAGAGTAGTACGAATGTTCCCGTCACCTTTATGGATGAAGTGATGCCTTCATGCTAGAAGAGTTTCGGAAAAGAATTCTCAGGAATTGTGCGATTATTAATCAAGTGTCAGTACATCAAGAAAAAGAATGAGAAAAGGAATAACGGCTATCCCTGGATTATTTGATCTATTCTGGCTCAAAGGCAAAGCTATTATATTTTCAAAAGAGAAGAGAGATTAGCTCCTAAGTTGTTATATTCAAGAACTATTCCAGTTTCAGGCAAGATTTATTTTGCTTAATGTTTCTCCTTTTATAGAAGCCAGACCTTTCCCTTCACTGGCTGCTGCAAACCTTAACTTAGGTTATGACCGCAATTTATATGATAAAAGGGCTGTAAATGCAAAATTTAGGGGGAGTGATTTTTTAAAAAATGCATAAAGCTTTGAAAAATACATCATAGATTATAGGTGGAAGCTGAATTAAAGTTTTTCAAAGAGGAAAGAGACCTACCAGGTCATCTGTTTATTACCCAGAGTACATTAAACTATTTTCCAGCCTTATCAGATTCATCATGTGGCTAAGTATGCTTCTTATTTCTACTTGGTTGTGCTTATTTAAAACGTTACAATCCATCACTCTCAAAATTATTACTTTATACTTATTCAACCTTTCATAGAGTCAGTCTCTAAAATTAAAAAATGCTCTTTTCATGTGGAAAAAAGTGTCTTACCTTTAGGATGAGGATTTTTTTTTCCCCCTTGAATTCGAGATACAGCTTCGGTAAGCATAAAATTGCTGCAGTTCCAACGTTTACCACCAGGTGCAGCAGACAGCCTGTCTTAGTTCACATAACTGAGAAGTCCAGTGGTAGGGTGGGTGTTGGGACCGTTGAACTGGTAATGGCTCAGTGATATCCTTACCTGATATATATTTTTTTTATCATTGTTTTGCCATGTGCATTTTTATTGAAATTGTTGACTCTCCTTTGTAATACAGTATGGCATCCAACAAGGCCTATGGTTATATCCAGAGAGAGAGAAAGAGAGCATGCATCTCTTTCTTTACCAGTGAACAACTTTGATCATTTATCTGTCCCTCACTCCCCCTCCTTGTCTTCCTGAGCAATCACTGGGCAATGAGGATGGGTCTGTGTTGATGGGCTTAGGGTAAATAGAGCTCCTTGATAGAATAGAGGTGACATCAGTCTCACCCAACCATGTGGCAGCAACACAAAGTTAGGGATGAAATGGATACAGAAGTGAGGGCAATTGCTGCATTCAATGTACTCTCGTAGCTTCTCCTTCCTACAAATTGTAGTAGTAGAAAGATTCTGGTTATCTATGAGGTACTCTGTAGCTGCCATTTATACTATCTCTGTTGCTCTGTGCTCAGAGAGGCCTACTGGTGGAAGTGATCACTTCTACTCCTGTTAAATAGAATTGCAGCTTTCCACAATGGGCCAAAGGAAGCCTCTGCTGCAAGGACAGCGGAGGAGACAGGGAGGAAAATAATGATGTTTTTACTGGACATAGCAGGTAATAAAATTGGGACCTTCATTTGGGGACTAAGAAGATCATATTAGATTCTCAAATTTAAAAGTCACATCCCCAAAGAGAAGAGACAGCAGTGAAATAATCCAGCTATGCTTTGGTGGCTGAAATACACATATGTGGATATATATGTGTGTGTTTGCATGTGTGTGTATATATGTATGCATATATATATATTTTAATGTGTGTGTGTGTACATGTTACACACAAACACACAGAAAATTTCAATTTAGGAAGAGAAAGTTGGTTAAAAACCCTATCTTATCCATCCTTCCACTTAACTTTTAGGTCTTTTTGGATCATGGTTTGGGATTGTAAAGTGGTTTGTAGTTTTGCTAGAAGGTTAATGACATTTTGGGCAGAGAGAAATGAAGAATGTGAGTGTGGAAAGTTGAAATGGGTCTTGAAGATGATCTCCTCCAGTTTTCCTTTCCCCAGTCAGAGGTACAGGAATAGACGCTGAGAAGCGTTAAGGTAGTTTACTCAGGGCTCCCCAGTTATTAAGTGAGTAAGTGTGAAATTGAGCTGCAGATTCCACTTTCTCCATTTCAGCGCTTAGCTATATTTAGTTTTCTGTGGTAGGAAAACGTGTTTGTCAGCTGAAAAATGATGAGGTTCATAAATTTGGAAAGGAGAGCTTTATTTCTCAGAAAGGGTTGCAGCCTGCAGGGTGGCCATTCTGACAGGTGGGGAAGCGTAGCCTCTGGTTAGAAGCCAGAAACAGACATGTCAAGGGTGGGAAGAATAACACAGGGATTTATACTGAATGAGGTGGCCAAATACACATATTCAATAAGCTATAGGAGCAGTCATGAATATTTATGAAAGGAGAAACATGCACATGCTCAATTGAGCTTCATGCTGCCTCATAGGACCCATTTTCAAAAAATGTCAGCATTAGGATGATCCAAGGGTGGTGTTTTCAGTTATCTGCTGTCAAAAGGTGAAGCAGAGGACATGAAAACCTTCACTGTGTATCCTCTGTAGATTGGCCAGAACCACTCTGTGGTCAGTGATCTCTTATCAGGAAGGAATGCTGGTGGATTGGATTGCCAGAACCACAGAAAGGAGGGGCAGCGTCAGACGGTTGGTTGATATCAGTGGTGCGGTCTTTTGAAAAGGCTTATTTCTCTTTAACCGTTGTGGAAGAAAGTGAGGGAGGGGTATAATAAGGCACGCCCACCCTCCTTTCCTGTCATGGCTGGGAAATCAACTTCCAAGGTTTTTCTGGAGTCCCCTTGACCAAGAGAGGGGGGTCTGTTCATTTGGTAGGGAGTCTTAGAATTTTATTTTTATTTCTCAGTTATAATTCTCTTTACCAAAAAGGGCTATTTGAATCTTCTCATTTCTTGATACAGAATTTTGACAGTCAACTTTTGCTTATAATTCTTTGATAAATGGGCAATGGGAGGTGGGAAACATAGCGGGATCTTAAAATTGTTTTGCATTAAATAAGATTAAGATCTTAAATAAATAATCCCTTTTTTTCTTGTACTGTTGGTAGGATTATGCTATGCATGAAAGGAGGCGAATCAATGCCTTTTAAAGTTTATTATTCAGAATTTTCACTAATTTAGACTGATCTTCAGTGATAATTAAGGTAAATATGCTTTGTATGAAAACCCTAAAAATCAATGAGTGACAGTAAGGCACAAATGTCTATAACTGTCTGTCTGTCTTTTGCCTGGGGTTGAGCCACATAAAGCCACACAGACTCAAAGGATAGTGCTGCCTCTCTTTTCACTACATTCTCTGTTGAAAGGTGATAGTCATGTTTTCTCCACTCTTTCCGCGCTCCCAAAATCCTGCAAGAAATAACCTTTATGGCCGAGATGGCTTGGTCCTGGAATTGTGTGTAACATGGGACGTTGAATGAATGAATGAGTGACTCAGAAGAGGCAGTTATGGATTTATTAACACCAGAGGCTCTTGATGCCAAGAAATGAACACATGGCTTCTAAGGTGCTCCCAGATTGTGTAGAACCACCAATGAACTTTAGAAAGAACACTGGTCTTTGATTATACATCCAGATTGTGTAAGGCACAAGTCCTTTCATGATCTGTGAGATCTGGGAGTTATTGGTGCAGATCTGAGATCTGGGAGTGGTACAAATTGTAGTGATGTTATTAGCATAAAAATGACTTTTGATTGACTTGTATTACAGTGGAAATTCTTGTGTTAATGCATGTACCCTTAGCCTGTCCAGCGCTCTAGTCTTCTCATTACTCTTTTCAGAAACCCAGCTGTGAAGCACCATCTGTCAGCAGCCGCAGCAGCATCTGTCTCTGTGTCAGCTGGCATCTGTGTTAACTCTTGCACAATTGCCTAAAGACCTGTAGGTGGGTGTGTGAGAAGGGGAGGCTCTGCCCTAGTGCCTTTAGTGACATATTGCCTGCTCTTTTAGACTTGAAACCACCCGTGCTGGGGTGCCAAGTGCCTGCTTTTTCACAAGCTGGGGGACTCTTTGAGATTTCTAGCTTTCCATGGTACATTCAATCTTACTTGCTCATCTTTCTTTTCCACCCGTAATAATACTGCCATACAATGAAACTGAACAAATGATCATTTGAGAGACTCAGGGTAGGATTTTCTGCTGTTTAATTCTGCAGAAAATAATGTTGGAGTATCTACTGGGTTGAAGAGTGTCCTCTTCCTCACCCCACAATGTATGTCCTTCCTGGAACATCAGCATGTGACCTTATTTGGAAATAAGGTTGTTGCACATAAAATTAATTTTAAGATGGGGGCATACTGAGTAGGGTGACCCCTGATCTAATATGACTGATGTCCTTATGAAAAGAGACACAGAGGCACACAGGGGGAAGACAGCCATGTGATGACTGAGGCTGCACCTGGAGTTCTGCTGGCACAAACCAACGAATGCCAAGGATTACTGGCAACTACAAGAAGCAAAGACAGAGGCACGGATCAGAGTCTCCATGGAGTCCTTGCAGGGAGCATGACCCTGATGACACCTTGATTTCAGACTTTAGCTTTCAAAACTGTGAGATAATAATTTTTTATTGTTTTCAACCACCCAGTTAGTGGAAACAAATATGGAGTACATTACAACATGTCACCACGGGGACTCTGTAGGTAGTTTGGAGGTTCTACACATAGCCATTGTGTAAAAACTCTCGTTTCTTGGTGGGTGGCGCAGATTTGAATGGTGCTGGTAAGGAAGGGATAGTGCTTATTAGAAAATGTTATGGACCAGGGATATTCCATTAGGAATACATTTCTAGTTTATTCATGCAGTTACTTCTCTTATTTCAACACAGTTAACATACCCAGCACAGTCCTACTTTTGAGGATGTGGGAGGGGACAAGGCAGACATGGAGCCTACCCTCATGGAGTTGACCATCAAGTGCAGAAGACAGGCTTGATTGTTTCCAGTCAACCTAAATATTTTTATTACCAGTGTTTTAAAAAGCAGTCATATGAAACAATAATGAAGTTTTGTGAACAAAGTAGCATTTGGATGTTGGTCAACCCTTTGACCTTCAACAAGTATCTTCAGATCCCAGTACCTTTACCCTCCCTGCCAAAAGAAGAAGAAAATACTCTTAAAAAAGAAAACAATGTTTGAGAATGTCACTTAAGGATCCCATTTTGAAACTTAAGCATACTGGATTTTTAAAACTTTATTTTTAGTTTTTAGAGACAGGGTCTCTCTGTCACCTAGGCTGGAGTGCAGTGGCACCATCATGGCTCACTGCAGCCTCAAACACGGGGGCTCAGGTGATCCTCTGGCCTCAGCCTCCCAACTAGCTAGGACTACAGGTGCACACCATCACACCCGGCTACTTTTTTTAAATTGTGGTTTTTGTCAAGACATGATCTTGCTATATTGTCCAGGTTGGTCTTGAACTCCTGGCCTCAAATGATCTTCCTGCCTCAGCCTCCCAAAGTGTTGAGATTACAGGCAAGAGCCACTGCCCAACATCATACTGCATTTATGTTTCATTCTATTTATCTGTCTGTGCTTTATCTCCCTAGCCTAATATGAACTGTCTTTTTTTTTTTTTTTTAGTGCTAACCATAATCCTTTGCATACAATAAGTTTAGCCTGTATTTGTTGAATTAAATTGAATTATTGATTAAGAATATTATTAGAGAAATAATATATTCTGAAATAGCTAATTCATTATTTATTATATGTGTGTACCATTCCAAGCAATTTACTTATTTACTTAATTTTTTTCCCCATGATACTTCTATGAGGCTATCTTGACTGTTACCCATTTTACAGATGAAGAAACTGAGGTATGGAAAATGTAAGGAACTTCCTGAAGCTCAACTAGCCAATTAAAGCCAGAATTCAGGCCCAAGCCTTACTTCTGACTCCATGCCCTCCAGGGTGCTGCATGAGGCATGCCGAAGACTTTCAGCCTCCTGCTACCTTCCCTGGGTTTAAGAGGACTATGTGGGGCCAGGTGCAGTGGCTCACGCCTGTAACGCCAGCATTTTGGGAAGCTGAGGCGAGTGGATCACTTGCGGCTAGAAGTTCAAGATCAGTCTGGCCAACATGGCGAAACCCTGTCTCTACTAAAAATTCAAAAGTTAGCTGGGCATAATGGCACATGCCTGTTATCTCAGGAGGCTGAGGCACAAGAAACATTTGAACTCAGAAGGCAGAGGTTGCAGTAAGCTGAGATCCAGAAAGTAGAGGTGGCAGTGAGCCGAGATCGTACGACTGCCCTGCAGCCTGGGCGACAGAGTGATGCTCTATCTTAGCAAAAATAAAAAAAGTCATGTGTGAAAGTCATGTTCTTTTCCTCTTTTTATTATTAGCTATTACATCCTCTAGGAATAATGCACAATGGATTGATTTTAATTGAGATTTTTGTCTAAGAAAACCCTTCTCCAAGAATAAGTTGTTATATGGAGTGATTGCTGATCAACTTAGATGACTTCTTTTTTTTTTTTCTTTTTTTTTTTTTTTTTAAGACAAAGTCCTGCCCTGTCACTCGGACTGGAGTGCAGTGACGTGATCTTGGCTCACTGCAACCTCTACCTCCCGAGCTAAAGAGATTCTCATACCACAGCCTCTGGAGTAGCTAAGACTACAGGCGTGTGCCACCACACCTGCCTAATTTTTGTATTTTTAGTATAGACAGGGTTTCACCATGTTGGCCAGGCTGATCTCAAACTCCTGACCTCAAGTGATCCGCCCACCTCGGCCTCCCAAAGTGCTGGGATTACAGGCGTGAGCCACCACACCCGACAAGTGACTTCTATTCTCTCCTTACGCTTTAGCTAGCTCGACTTAAATGATTTCTATCCTTTGGGGCCCTGTGTGTGTTAAAGTAGGAATTTCCATTTCACATTATAGTTTTGCTTGTGTGGTGTTGAGTGGGACAGTCCTTCCGGTTCTATCCATCTCAGTTGAGGCTGCAGCTCTGGCCTTTCCCACAGAGAAAGTGATGAGTCCCCATTTAGGCAAGAAGGGGAATCCCTCAGGCATCCACTGGCTGTTGAAGAGGGGGGCTTTGCAGCAGGTGTGTGCAGGGATCCTGTGATCTGCATCTGCTCTGTTAGCATTTGTGACATCTGTTGCTTTGCTGTTCTGAATTCACTGTGGCCAGTAGCACCAGCCATACAGCCCTGCCCAGAGGTAACACTAGACTCGGTGGAATCCTTTCCCTAAACCCAAGCTCTCTGCTGTGCTGGGGCTGCAGCAGGGCTGTAAATGGCCCTCAAGGAGTTGCAGACTCAGCAGTGGGACTGTCTCCTTTCTCTCCTGGAAGACTGCTGTGTGCCTTGTTCCTCTGCTCCAACCACAGAGCTGGATCTGATTTCAGCTGGAAACAACAAGCAGTAGAAGTTCAAAAGTGAGAAAAACCACAAGCAGTCAAATTCCAGCACTCCATCACTGCAACAGCGTTCACAATAGCCAAAAGATGGAAGCACCCCGAGTGTTCATCAGCAGACGAATGAATAAACAAAATATGGTATACACACAGAGTGGAATATTATTTAGCCATGAAAAGGAACGAAACATGGATATATGAAACAATGCGGGTGAACCTTGAAGACATTATGCAAGGTGGAATAAACTAGATACAGAAAAACTAATATTGTGTAATTCCACTTGTGTGAAATATCCAGCACAGGCAAATTCATAGAGATTGAAAGCAGATTAGACGTTACTAGGGGCTAGGGGAGGGAGGAATGAGGAGTTATTATTTAATGGTTACAGAGAGCCTCTGTTTGGGGTGATGAAAACATTTTGGAAATAGTGAAGATGGTTTCATACGTTATGAATGTAATTAATGCCATTGAATTATATCCTTACAACAATTACAATGGCAAATTTTGTGTTATGTACATTTTACCACAATTTAAAAAACATTAAAAATAGCAAGCACTGTAAACCAGATCTTGCTTCTGAATGGTGGCTTCATTTTGTCATTTGGCAATGGAGCAAATGCTAAAATATGTCCTTGGCCTTCTTAGACTGGACATAAACCCAGTAGAATAACAGCATCTTAGGGGAAGAGACCCTGTCCCAAGTCAAGTGCTGATGTGAAATACATGCTCAATCATTGTAAAATATATGTGTGTCTGATGATCACATACTACACCTTAAATATGTAATTTTTATCTGTCAATTAATTATTTTAAAATTACAAAAAGAAGAGGCTGATAGAATTGACTCAGCTGGTCCCGTGTAACTGGGTATGGTTAATCTTATGAAGGTTTCATAGTTCATCTTTTGAAATATATTACCTCACTAGAGGGCTATCTTTTATTTTTTCTATTTTATAGGTTTTTTTGGTCAGTTTTCTTTTTAGAGGTTAACTCTGACCCATTATCCTAGAGGGCCTTTATCGTGTCTTCATGCTGTGACTCTAGCAGAACCCACACGCACATGCACACACATACAATGTACATGTATGTGTGTATGATTATGTATATTCTCATGCTTGCATAAGCACAGTGACATAGCAAGACAGCAGCTGTGGCGGGAATTCTCCACTCTATGTGTAGGCATTGAGGTCATGGCTTAGAGCGATTTTAAAGAATTCATCTGTGGACTGCGTCCTGGATCACTCCAGTTAAAGACATGAGTATCTTGCTCAGTGGCCCTGAGACCACTTATTAGGCGGTTTGGTTTAAAGAAAGTACCAGTTAGGACATTCAGTGTAAAGAAAGTACTCGTTAGGACATTCAGTGTAAAGAAAGTACCAGTTAGAACATTCAGTGGCTTGAAAGGAAGAAAGGAAGACATGACTTTAGCAATTTCCCTTCTGTTTCGTTTCCTTTCCTGCCCTCTCCTTCCTCAGCCCCTGCTTCTAATCTTTGCCGGGTGGAACAAAGGATACCAGACGCAAAAACAAAGGATGCTATCTCATGTTTTTTGCTCACAAACAAATGAAGCAGAGTGCTCAGGATTCTCTGCCTCCTCATCTTGCCCCACTTGAAGGCCTCCACCCCTGGAGAAGTCATCTATTTAATCAGTCCCCTTTGGCTTGAAAGAGCTAATACACTTTTACAATAGGTATTCAGTTTCTTTCCAAAAACTAATATGCACCTGGGCCAGGAATTAAGCCAGATCATTGTTTGAGATAACTGATGTTATGTTATTCTGTAGGGACAGACATTGAACTGTGGATCAAAGAAGATAAGAAATTATTTCAAGATACCAGTCAGGAAAATAAGAGTGAATTCAACGCACAAATATGACCCACCGTTCCCTTGATCTGATCCTGAAATCTTGAAAAAAAAATTCCCTTACCTTTGATATGGACATTTAGTATTAAATCAGGTTTTCATGGTGCACCAGCAGCATTGAAAATAAGACAGTGGAGAGAAGCAGGAAATAAGGGGCTGAGGCCTCCACGTGTGTCCATGTACTTGTGTGTGGATTTCATGTTAGAAGTCAGCAGCTGTAATCCGTGTGATCAATGCAGTGCATATGATCTGGAATAGATATCATGAATCGGTTTTGCAAGAGATGTCTTAGATTCTTAAGAGTGTTGGTAACCATACGACCCCATTGATTTGTTTTCTATTACACTCTTTATCCTGGTTGTGTCATAATATTAATAAATTAACTGTCTTGTTTTAAATAGCTGCATTTGCAAAATCAGCGTGAGTACTAGAAATGAGAAAAGAGAAGAAACTTAGTTTTGCATAGTACCTATGGGAACTCTTAAAAGAAACTTAAAGTCCCTCACTGAAAGGACTCCCCATTAAATGAACATTATCTTCAAACATTAGGAAAACCTGGCACGCTCTAACAGACAGCCCAAAGGAATGTGTGATAGGAAGACAAGACCAGGACCTTCTTCTGCTAACGTTGCTGAGTTAATAGTGTGTCTCATTTGACCAAAATTATTGATCCACCAGCTGATTTCAGTGGCTCAGAATTGTGTGTGTATATATTAGCCTATTACAGATAACATTTACCAAACTTAGTGTGTTCATTTCCCCTTGCTTTGATGTTTATTTGTATTTGATACCTAATTGTTTGTTCATTTGTCTTCCTTTGGGGCTTTAGCCCACTTGCGAGGAAATTAAAGAAAGTGCAAAATTTTACTTTACCGAATCCATCCAGCACGGTTCCAATGTACTAATGGCCCCTAATGGGTCTAATAGCTGTTGGTCAAATAAACAAATAAACTTTCATGTATGTAAAGCAGTTAGAGCGAATTTTTCCTGGATATTTAAATTATGTATAATTTATGTCATATATGGTATTTATTTTATTTATGTAACAGTCAAATAATTATTTTACTTTTCCTTTCTTAATTTCTGATACAAATTGAACAAATGGGTCAATAGTAATAACTCACAGGGTGAGTTCTCACAGGCATTGGTCATGGTTTCATGCTTTACCTGCCAGAGGTAATGGCTGTCTTTTGTTTGCATGTGCATATCTTTATTTTATGGTTGAGACAAGAGTGCTTAGAAAGTTTGAGAGAGGTTCACCTGGGCATGTTGCATCACTCCAATTTCACACGAAGCAGGCAGCCCTGATGGGTGATGTAACAGTGGCTGATGTTTATTACACACTCCTTAGTGTGCTACTCACTGGGCTGCTCATTTCACCTGCATCATCCCAGGTTCTCAATACAGCTGATGGAGAGGTCAAGCCACTGCCTGCTTCTCACACTTGGTGAATCAGAGCCATCTGAAGGGCATGTTGAGGCACAGGTTCAACCCCCAGAGTTTTCTCCATTCAAGGGGAGGGAGATGAGGCTTCAGCCTTTGAAGTGGGAATACCAAAGAATTTGTGGACATATTCTAAAACCAACATAGCTTAGTTATTGCTGGTAGTAGAGTGTCTTTTGTGAGTGATTGTGCTGGTCTTATATTCTAGTCCAGCATCCTTTTATTTGGTCTATCACTGTGCCAGTGTTTCTTATTGTTTCCTAATGCCAAGGTCTGACTGTGCCTCCCAGTTGGCCCTGACATGGCAATCTGCTCTCTTGCTGTGGCTAATAGAAGCATCTCACTCTACTGCGTTGACTCCCTAAGGCAAGCCCCCAACAGACTTTCCTTGACTTGTGATCATGTCAGTGCCCCCATGAAACCCAGGTGACTCCACAAGCTGCAGCGAAGACTGCCCGGAGCCGGACTGTGCTACACAGCAGCTTGATGTAGCCATGGTTCTAGCTGCTGGCTGAGCAGTCTGAGGGCAGGTGCTCTGCAGCATCCTTAGCATAGGGAGTGAGGTGACAGCAATTCTACAGCCTCCGGAGTTGCTCTCTATATTAGTCTGTTTTCGCGCTGCGGTAAAGACATACCTGAGACTGGGTAATTTACAAAGAAAAAGAGGTTTAATGGACTCACAGTTCCACATGGCTGGGTAGGCCTCACAACATGGTGGAAGGCAAAAGGCACATCTTAAATGGCAGCAGGTAAGAGAGAGAATGAAAGTCAAGTGAAAGGGGGAAACCCTTGTAAAACCATCAGATCCTGTGAGACTTATTCATTGCCACAAGAACCGTGTGGGGGAAACTGCCCCCATGATTCAGTTATCTCCCACCGGGGAGTCCCTCCCAGAACACGTGGGAATTTGGGGAGCTACAATTCAAGGTGAGATTTGGATGGGGACCCAGCCAAACCATATCACTCTCCCTTATCCAACACACCCTCTTTTTTCTCAGAAGAATCCCAGAGAGGGAAACCAAAGTCCAATCTGGCTGCTCCCCTCCTGTGCCTCTCTTGCTCCTGGTCTTTTCCAGTGTCACCATAGGGTGGCTTCCTGTGCTCTTCACACCACCTCCCTCTTATCTGGACTTTCCGTATGTACAACTCCAGGGTCTAATCTGACATGCTCACTCTTGATTTTCTAAAGGGGCTGAGAATGTAGGCAGTTCCATCCTGAGACAATAGCTTGACTTGCAAGAACATTGTCATACTGCAGACTTCTGCTTTTGAACATTAGAAACAGAATATTCCCCTTGTTTTTGCCTCTGAATTCCTTCTGTAACATTTCTTCTCTGAGCACCACCCTCCCCGCCTCCCTCTCCACTTGAACTCAACAAGGAGATGATTATTGCTTCCAGAAGCAGGACAGAAGAACATATCATGGTATCCCAACATAGGATCCTACAAAGATTGTTGGGTATTTCCTAGGTGCTCACAATATCCTAAGTACAGAAACTGAATTATTTTTCTACAAAGATTTGTTTATTTCGTAGGTGCTCATACTATCCTAAGTACTCAAACTGAATTATTTTATTTAATTTTCACAACAACCCTATGAGGCAGGAATTGACCCTCCACCTCACCCCGTTTGCAGCTGAAGAAACTAAAGAAACTACAATAGAGAGGGTCTAATAATTTGCCCAAAACTAATAATTGGCCAATCCAGATATAAACCCAGGCCTCTTCACTCCAGATCCTCCATGCTCCCTATCCCCGTCTACATGGAAGCGGGCCGCAAGCTGCAACATCACATATAATACAAGATGATGCAGTGTCAGTCCTCATTATTTGTGGATTTCATGTTTGAGAATTTGCCTACTTGCTAAAATTTATGCGTAATCACCACATCAACTCTTGAGGCACTTTAGGGTCACTTACAAATACATGCAGAGCGGTGAAAAATTTGTGTTGTGCAAAGCATACCTTCCCAGATGAGGCTGAACACGGTGACATTCTGCCTTCCTGTTTCAGCTCTCCTACTATGCACAGTGTTCTTTTGGGGGTCCATTTATTGCCTTTTTTTTTTCTTTTTTTTTTTCTTTTTGTACTTTTCGTTGCTGTTTTCATTAAGACGACCCCCAAGTGTAGTGTTGAAGAGCTGTACAGTGTTCCTAAGCTGTGATGTCGCCAATATGTGTCAGATAAGCTTTGCTCAGTCATGAATTACAGTGCCGTTGGCATTGAGTTCCATGACAATGCATCAACAATATGTATTAAATAAGATGTCTTTAAATAGAAACACACAAAAACCAAACTGACATGTTGATCAATTGATAAACATGTGAGCAGAGGCTCACAGGAACCTAACTCTGGGGCAATGATTTGCTAATTTAGTGTTTATGGTTACTTTATAGAACCTAAATATCTCAAGTTATGAGAATCAACTGTATTGGCCAGGCAATGATGGCTCTTGCCTGTAATCCCAGCACTTTGGAAGGCCAAGGTGGGAGGATTGCTTGAGGCCGGGAATTTGAGACCAGTCTGGGCAACATAATGAGACCTCATCTCTACAAAAAAAAAAAAAGAAAAAAAAAAAGCTAGGTGTGGTGGTGTGCCTGTAGTTCCAGTTACTTGGGAAGCTGAGTCAGGAGGATCACTTGAGCCTAGGAGGTTTAGTCTGCAGTGAGCTGTGATGGCGCCACTACACTCCAGCTTGGGCAATAGAGTGAGACACCATATCAAAAAAAAAAAAAAAAGAAAACTAAAATAAAAACAAAATATTGATTTCCTTAATTACTTAATTAAATTCTCAGGTACTTTAAAATGTTTTACTTATCAAAGGACATAGATTTTCAATGGTGGTGATATTGCTCCTAAGGGGACACAATACAGCCCTGCCAGAAACACTGTATTAAGCAGAATCACATACATAGTACGTAAGAGATATACAGTATATCTGTGGTGGTGCGATTTCATTGGGGGTGGGGTACTTAGGAAAAAAAAAGTCTAAACAGTTTCCTTGGAGGGTTAAATAATGAGAAAATGATTGAGAAATACTGTCGTAGGGCGTAATGACTATTTAATAAGAGAAAGCATGTAAAGCATTTATTAGAGTGCTCAATGAAACATATGCACTTATTGTTCTCTATTATTATAAATAACATTATTATTTGTTTCCTCAACCTTATACTCTTTTTTCATAAACAAGCCATTTTTAAATTGGAGTTTGCAGCCCTTTGAGGGATCAGCACACATGTTCTCACGTGTGTTTGAGTATTTTCTCTGAAATGTGTAGTTTTATTTTGTGCCTTCATTTTCATGATAATCTTAAAAATAATGAATAGCTGTGTATTATTTCCCCTTTATAAGAGAGTCCTGCCATGAGTTATGTTGTCCAAGTTTCCCCATGTTTAAAGGAAGGAGCTCTACTCCAGTGGTTGTAGATGAATTAGCAATAAAAGAGCAGTCTTAAAAATGTGGCTGATACAGTCAGACTCAGTGAAAGCCACCCGATGCCATCTCTTTGTAGGAGGGAAGGGTTCCCTGAGTTGAGGAAAGTGATATGCAAGTGAGTCCTCACGCAGCCTGGAGTGGGCACGTGCATGCCAAAACCAAGAGAACATTGGCTTTAGCAGCGAGTACTGTATTTAAATTTTGAACGACAGTTTAATCTCAGCAAAATAACATCATCCATCGTGTTAAACTAATGCCGTTAATTTGAATGTTATGGATTTTATTGTTTTTACATTTAATTTGTTATTTTGTTTTAGTTTTATTGTTGAGTCAGAGCTAGAGCATATGGAGTTTATTTCTAGTTTTCCATTTGCACATCACTAAGCAACAATATCATAAAAATAATTTAAGTCTACGTATTGATGTTGCACAATAATGTTATTTGCCTTATTAAATGGAGTGGTTTGAATTATAGAGGTTTGAGGAGTGAAGTAATGAACTCAAAGAATTATAGATTGAGCTGCTAGGAATCGTTTTTCCAGCAGTTTCCCCTACCGGATATGGACACTGAGGCTGCAGGGGGGGAAGTGAATGTCAAAGGTCAGAAAGCAAGAGAGTGGTAGACTGGGGTCAGAGGCCACGTGGACATACTTCTAACTAGGTGCCCAGTCTGCCATGTCAACCGACTTCCAAAGATGAACCATGGCAGATAAATGGCCACAGCTGCCAGACCACAAAGGCTGGTTAGGCAAAAACAATGGACAATTACTGCATTGTTTTGGTTAATTCAGAGGGTAGAGGTTGTGGAAGGGGTGGGGACAAAGGGAATAACAGATTTGTTCAGAGCCTAAGTCCCAATGAGCAATGGGCGATAGTGAGAGGAAATGATGGCCGTGTTTCTGAGTTCCCTGATATTCCCATCGGTAATATCACCTGAGCCATTCCCTCCTCAAGTGATATTAACCATCAGCCTGGATTGTTCTGTGACTTTCATCATAAGCAAACAAAACTCCAAAGTCTGAGGAGTTCTACTCTGTATGAATTTAGACTGTAAGCTTATGCTACTTAACTAGAGTTCTGTACTGTCTTAGTGCATTCGGGCTGCTATGACCAAACACCGTAGACTGGAGGGCTTATAAACAACAGAAATGTATTTCTCACAGTTCTGGAGACCGATAAGTCAAAGATCAAGGTGCCAGCAGGTTTAGTGTCTGGTGAGGATGCTTCCTACTTTATAAATAGTCTTCTACTGTGTCCTCATGTGGCAGAAGGGCAAGGAAGCTCTGTGGGATGTCTCATAAGGGCACTAAGCAGAGTCCTCATGACCTAATCGCTTCCCAAAGGCCCCACCTCCTTATGCCATCACCTTGGGCGTTAGGATTTCATCATGTGAATTCTGGAAGGACATAAACATTCAGTTCATTGCATTTACCACGAGGAAGTAAAGACTGTTGGAAAATGATGTTTCTCAGCTGCACGTAAGAGTTTTGTTCATCACTTGTGGAGCAAAAAGAATTCATCTGTGATATAACTAGTCGGTCGTTAGCGATAGCTTTCTTTTGTTTTGTTTTTGTTTTGACATGGGCTCTCACTCTGTTGCCCAGGCTGGAGTGCAATGGCACAATCTTGGCTCACTGCAATCTCCGCCTCCCGGGTTCAAGCGATTCTCCTCCGGCAGACTCCTGAGTAGCTAGGATTATAGGCATGTGCCCCCACGCCCGGCTAATTTTTCTATTTTTAGTAGAGATGGGGTTTCACGATGTTGGCCAGGCTAGTTTTGAACTTTTGACCTCAAGTAATCCACGCACCTCGGCCTCCCAAAGTGCTGGGATTACAGGTGCGAGCCACCGTGCCCATCCAGCAATAGTTTTCTATTGCTGAATAAAAACATTACCACAAACTTAGCAGCTTAACATAGGAGCATTTATTATTCCACAGTTTCCTGGAATCAGAGTTCTCAGCCTGCATTAGCTGGATCTTTTGTTTGGGTCTCACAGTGCTGCAGTGAAGCCATTGGCCAGGGCTGGGCTGTCCTCTGATGCTCACAGTCCTCTTCAGTGCTTACTTGGTTGTTGCCAGAACTCATTTTCTTGTAGCTGTAGAACTGACGGGGGGGAGCTTGCTGCTTCGAAGACAGCAGGAAGGGTCTCTCTCCTCCAGGCCGTCTTTTAAAGTATTCACCTAATTAGGTCAGGCCCACCCAGAGTAATCTCCCTTGTCATTAATTCAGTTAACTTGTTAGGGACTTTACATCTGCAAAATGCCTTACCTTCACCACAGCCTGTTGGTTAGAGGCCAGTCACAGGTTCAGCCCACTCTCAAGGCGGAGGAGATGATGCGGACCTGGATACCGTGAGGGCGTCTTAGGAGTCTTCCCACCACAGTCAGTAGGCTTCTCCATCGCTGGGCAGTGAAGTGTGGTTCATAGTTACAGACTTTCATGTGACATTTGAATTTGAAGAATGTTTAGTAATATTAATGTATATGACTATATTAAAGGTTAGAAGGGTAGAAACTCAGCCTTGAACTAAGATTATTTAGACCAGGGCTTCTCACCCTTGGTACTATTGAGATTTGGGCTGGATAATTCTTTCTTGTGGGGACCGCCCTGTGCATTCTAAGATGTTTAGCAACATGCTTGGCCTGTACCCACTAGATGCCAGTAGCACCTTCCGGCTCATTTGTGACAACCAAAAATGATACCAGATATTGCTAAATGTCCCCTTGAACGAAAAATCATCTCCAGTTGAGAACCACTGCATTAGAAAAATGAAATGTTTTTTGTTGTGTTTTGTTTTTGAAGAAGGACCTATTGAAGCAGGGAATTCGTTTTTTGATGTGATGCAGCTATTTGGAGTTAGCAGGCTCTTGCTCCTCTGATTATGCCTTATTCTTTGCTTATTTCCTTTATTGAAAAATGCATAATTTATAGTTGCAAATAAAAAATTAATGCAGGAGATGTGTTCCCCACATGTACTTTCTTATTCACATCTATGCCAAAAAGAGATTATGTTATCATATTTGACTATGTTTTATAATCTTGTCTGAGTTTATAGTCAAGCTATATTATAAGAAGACTTTACTTCTACTATAACATGGACCATATTTCCCAAAAGATATTTAATGCATAAGGCAAAAAAAGTAATAAACTCCATTCTTTGTATTATAGCTGCTTTCTTGGAAATTAGTGATATGGCTTGGTGTGGGACCGTGTAGAAGGCATGGTCCAGGTCTGAAATTACAAATCTCAAAAGCTGCTCATTCCTGTTTCTTCCAGGCAAAGGCAGCTCGAGCATCTCATCTGACGTGAGTTCAAGTACAGATCACACACCCACCAAAGCCCAGAAGAATGTGGCTACCAGCGAAGGTAGGCAGCTGGTCTTCATTATCTCTTTTTTTCTTCACAGGGCTGGCTATTTTTGGAAGAGAAATAAAGTGTGAGAGCATTAGTTCTATTCTCCTGAGTGGGAGCATATGAGATCCTTAAAAATTAGAATGTTCAGAGTCTTCTAAGTTTTTTCATTGCTATTGTTGCACTGCAGTTACTGTTCATGAAAATTGATTTGATGGGATTCAAGTGCCTCAATTATAAGGCAAATGTTGTTGTTTTGTGAAAATGGAATAGGCTGAATTAGGGGAAGGTTTTACAGTATCATATACCTTGTCTTTCGGTATAAAAAATGGTATTATTTTAAAATCTTTGTGCTGCAGTTGAATATTCCTAGAGGAACTTTCAAAATAGGCACACCTGGAATTCAAGATTTTGACAGTGGGTTATCATAGTCATGTTATTTGTAGAACTTGAGCTAATCTCCAAAATTTGGGAGTAAGAAAAAAGGAGGTTTCTTGATTATTATTATTTAAAGAATATGTAAGAGGTCCTCCCTGTCAGGACAAAGATTGGTCACAGTGATATTCTTGATGAACAATTTGTATGTGGTAATACATGTTAGAATTCTACTGCTTTTCAATATGGAAGCTTTGGAGTTACTACTTGTTTGGGTGTGGAATTAATTGTTTCTATGGTAATTATTTAGTGGAAAATTGACCCAATGATAGAATCGGCTCTTTTGATTTAATGTTAAACATGATTAAATGACTTTCTGTCTGAAAATGAGTTCTTGCTAAACTAATTGTCAGATGAAAGTCCAGTTTAAACATCCATGCCATTGATAATGAGAGACCTTGAGCTGTCAGCTAATTTTCATGACATTGTGTAGTGCCTGTTTTCCTAAAGTGTGTGGGATGTTGTGGATGCACACTTGTAGTTTTTTGTTTCAGAGATTTAATTTCTGTTGGTCGTAATATTGGGCATGTACCCATGGGCTGACGTTGGCCATCTGAGATCCGTGATTTCTATCTGCGTTATGATTTATGTATTGTAATTGTATGTGGTTTACATTTGCTGGTGTATGTCTTCTCTTTGATATGTTTTGTCTTAGTGTGCTTCAAGTAGCCAAGAATTAACTTCTCTGGGTTAATAGCTTTTATAACTGGATTATATTCTCCGTGCTTAAAACCTTAGCACTGTTTGATGCGTTTCCCCGACATCGTAAGGCTGGCAGATTGGAGTGTTCTCTTCAGTGTACAGAAGCACCAGGTAGCAATCCAGTTTTAATTTTCTGCCTGTTAATTCAGGTATGGACATTAGATCATTAATGAAATTCAGTTAAGGTAATGTACAAATCTCGTTAACTGATTCTAGACATTTATTTATTTATTTATTTATTTATTTATTTATTTATTTATTGAGACGGAATCTTGCTCTTTCACCCAGTCTAGAGTGGAGTGCCGTGGCATGATCTTGGCTCACTGCAATCTCTGCCTCCCGGGTTCAAGCGATTCTCCTGCCTACAGGCACCTGCCGCCATACCCAGCTAATTTTTGTACTTTTAGTAGAGATGGAGTTTTACCATGTTGGCCAGGCTGGTCTCAAACTTCTGACTTCAGGTGATCCACCCACCTCAGCCTCCCAAAGTGCTGGAATTACATCCATGAGCCACCGCACCCGACCTGACATTTACTTTGGAAGCTTTCATTCTTAGGAGCCATAGTGGAAATCATTTCAGTTTAATATAGTGCAATCCTCTCTGGTCAGAAATCTGTTTTGCAAGATTATCAATGTTTTCTACCATTATTTTACAGTCACTCTTGTCCCCATAATTTGTCTCATTTGAATGGTTATCCAAATAGAAAGTTAAAAGCAGGTTAAATAATCTGTATTGTTAAAGCTCTCTTATTTTTTCTCCTTTTCAAATACAGAAAATACGAAACTATATGAGCTGTGTTGCAGGCGTTGCGGGAGGGTATTGTGGGACCTCATGCATTTAACAGTGTCTGCTTTTTATGCTTCCAAAGGGGGAAAAAAACTCTGTCGGGACTTTAATTTTTCATTTTCTTATGCCTTTCCCTTATGAGGAGGTACAGGCCCAGCCAATGTTGTATACATTTTGTCACCGTGTATTTTGTGTTATTCTGAGGGTAGAATCAGGAGAGAAAAATAGGAAAATGTTATGTTCATATGGAACAGAGTTTTAAGCAACTGGGCTAAATTAGTGAGGAATTTCCTTTCAGCTTTTAAGTAGAAGAGCCTTGTCCCCATGAAAGATGCTGCCCATTCCCTTGCATAACTGAAAAATTTAAAAAGAAAGTATTAAGTTTTGCTATTTGTGTGTCTGAATCCTTTTTGCTGTAGTTTTTTTAAATCAATTTAACCTTAAAATATTTAAAAAATAGAAGAGATGTGGGCACACATTACGTTAAAATGTATTTCAGGGATATTTGCAGGTATGATTAGTTTCCTCTCATCAGGCTGCTTTTTCAATATGGATCCAGAGTCGCCAGTGCTAATTTTCTCCACGCACAGGAGACAGAGTCCCAGGAGGAGACCATTCACGATGAGTCATTAGGGCAGCTTCTCTGACCTCCAGAGGGTGGATCTCAACTATGGTGCATAAGTTTCTTCTCACTGGGAAACACCTAGGAAACCACTGAGGAAGAAGCAGAAGGGAGATACCGACTTCTCCCTCAGACTCTTAGCACTGGAAGAGATCTGAGTTACCCCAGATTACCGGCGGCCTATCCCGACGGGTCTATAGCAGCTTCAGTCTTTGCCTCTCCAGAAGAAAGAATTTGACTAAGGGACATAAAACAGAAAAAGAAACTGAGGCATGTTTCAGAGCAAGAATGGAAGTTTATTTATAAAAGCCTTAGAAAAGAAAAGAAAGAAGGTGTGCTTGGAAGAGACCCAAGTGGGCACCTGAAGGTTAAAGAGAGAAGGTCATGTGCCCGGTTTAATGGGGATCCTGGGACTGTTATAAGCTCACCTCTTTCCCATGGTTTTTTCCCTTAGGGTGGTCTTCCCACATGCGCAGAGCCCTCCTTACCCTTGGGAACTGAGCGTGTGCAGTGTGTTTAGGGAGTTGTATGCATGCCCATGCCCATCTGAAGATTTCTTCCTTTTTCCGGTGGAGTATACCCAGAAGATCATACTTTGCCATTTTTGTCTCTTAATATGCATGCCCAGGAAGTGGTTTCTCCCTGGAGTCTGCATTCAGTTAACAACGTTTAATATTAACAGGTGTGGGCCATCAGGAGCTTGTCTCTCTCTGGTTGTGGAATTATACTTTTTAAAAAGACGATGCCAAACCATCACCGACATTTCTAGTTGGGGTGGATTGGGAAGCCTTCTCCTGCCCTGCTCATGCCTACCTAACTACCTGTAACAGGACTGCAGAGGAGCCAAGCTAAAACTGCTTCTTGGTTTCTCTTCCCGCTGTTTTCCAGAACTATGTTTAACCTTTGATGTTAAGAAAATATTGGATGTAATTGGCTTTCCAGGAGCCAGTTGATGATGGTTATTTTCTTCAATTCCTTGATGTTCTCATGATTTTTCACCTCTGGATTCACCAATATCACCTTCAGGGAGCACAGGCAAGATTCTTAGTTTAAAGGTCTGAATGGTATTGATTGTTTTAAAATGACATGTATTGTAAAGGATAATATTCAGTTTTCCTGCAGTCTTTGAAAACCATGGCTATACCTGCAATAGCCAGGTTGGAAGCATTTTGCAGAAGTGTTGGCCTTTTCCCTGATGGGGTGGATAGGGAGGGTTCACATTGCTTCCCTGGTTGGTGGTGTATGTGTATGTGCATTTGTATCTGACATCTACAGGGTAGCTAACCACACAGGTGTTGTCACTTAGTAGGAAACACATAGGTAACCAACTACTCCATGCAATTGTGCTGGTAAATAAAGTGAGGACATGGGGATAGAGGAAACAGAGGACCCTCACATAACCTCAGCTTCAGGTGGGAATGGGAATTAACTGTAAATGGACAGGAAGAATCTTACTGGGGAGATGACCATGTTCTGAAATTGGATAGTGATGATAGCAGCACACCTCAGTAAATTTAGTAAAAAGCATCGAATTAAAAAGCACTCTTAAAAAAGAGTGTTGGGGCAGCTACCACTTCTGCATGATCTTTAGACTTATATCTGAGTCATCACAAACTATTCTTTTTTATTTATTTTTTTTGAGATAGAGTTTCACTCTTGTTGCCCAAGCTGGAATGCAATGGCGTGATCTTGGCTCACTGCAACCTCCTCCTCCCAGGTTCAAGTGATTCTCCTTCCTCAGCCTCCCAAGTAACTGGGATTACAGACGTATGCCATCACGCCCAGCTAATTTTTTGTATTTTTAGTAGAAATGGAGTTTCACCATGTTAGCCAGGCTGCTCTCGAACGCCTGACCTTAGGTGATTTGCCCGCCTTGGCCTCCCAAAGTGCAGTTATTACAGGCGTGAACTACCACGCCCGGCCCGGAAACTATTCTTTGAAAATGCTTCTTGCAACTTTGGGGAGAGATCGGGCTAGCAGACCCATTTCGAG
The DNA here is from genome assembly GCF_047675955.1 of Chlorocebus sabaeus. Taxonomy (NCBI): domain Eukaryota; kingdom Metazoa; phylum Chordata; class Mammalia; order Primates; family Cercopithecidae; genus Chlorocebus; species Chlorocebus sabaeus. The sequence goes on along the minus strand of NC_132907.1, from coordinate 78,654,915 downwards.
GGGAGGTTTGGCTGGTGCACAGAGCAGGGTTGCACGCTGGCCCCAAAACTTCTCAGATGCTCCAGATCTGGGGCGGAGCTGGCTTGAAACTCATAGTGAGTTCCTGGACTAGCGTTCCCGGCCCGGCACGTGGTGCCTGGTTAGAACTGACTCATCATAGTAAATTATTTCCTGGAAAGTTCTGGAAGAAATGTGAGATTGTAGAGTCATGGGTTTCCCAAACATTGGTTTTGTGTTTTTTTTCTTGGCTTTTCCTGCATAGTCTCTCACTTCAGCTCCGATTTTATGTGTTCTAGCACCCAACCCTAATGGTAAAGACATCGAATTTATCCACTCCAGTAAGTCTGTTTCTTTGCTAACGACTTATGATCTTCCTGTCTATCCAGTGTTCTAACTAATCCACTCTGGGTCGTAAGGCTATTCCCCTAGGCACAGTGGGCACATTTTGGTTTTAATTCATGAGAGAATGGCATTTTTGATCCACTGGGAGTGTTCCATCCCAAAGTCTTATGCCAAAGTTCAGGGCATCTTAATTTTGAGACTCTAAAGCCACAGCCCTTGTAAAGAATTGGCAGCCAGCAGGGCTTCCTCCCTGATAAGTGGTGTAGACGTTCTTTACAGCCTATTGTATTTCTTGTGACAGTTTAACTTTCTAATTTCCTGACACTGTGGGGGCTGGGGGTTGGGTTCAAGTATAGAAGGCTGGAAATTTTCCATTTTTCCCAACATAATCTACATTCTAACATTGTAAGACGCAGCTTAATTCTTTCCAGTTGTGTTACTATTGTTTCTCTTTCGTATTTTTCAGTCTTTCTCATTCATGGGGTATTCTCTCCTATACTGGAAAGAGGGGCCTCTGACCTTCAGTTATGAAAGTCACATCCAGCCCATGGTTGGAATAGAGCACACAGCAGAGCTCATTGGGTAGAACCAGTGGATTAGGTTAATTAGGAAGAAGCTTCCTGAAAATAGCAAGCTGAGCCTCAGTTTCTTTCATAGAACTGAAAGGCATGAGCCTATGGCTCTACAGGCGGGCGGCTCAGTCTTTTCTGGAGCTGGGGGAAGGCAAAACTGTCAGCTTAAAGGTCAAATTTGATTGGCTGATGAAGAGTCGGCTTCAGCCAGCTGCTCTTTAAACAGGACACAAATTCAAATATTGAACCCATTGACGGCACGGGTTATTCATGTGATAGCTTGGTTCTGCACATTGATTATCAAACCAGACAACCATGCAGCCAAAGGATTTTCAAAGTTACAAAGGGCCTTGTCAATTTTCAGATCCAATACACTCATTTTTACAAATACCTGTAGCACAGAGAAATGAAGGGATTTGTTTGTTTTCGTTTTATTTTTTGAGATGGAGTCTCACTCTGTCATCCAGGCTGGGGTGCAGTGGCATGATCTCGGCTCACTGCAACCTCTGCCTGTTGGGTTCAAGTGATTCTCCTGCTTCAACCTCCCTAGTAGTTGGGACTACAGGCATGTGCCACTGTTCCCTGCTAATTTTTATATTTTTAGTAGAGATGGGGTTTTGCCATGTTGGCTAGGCTGATCTCGAACTCATGACCTCAAGTGATGCCCCTGCCTTGGCCTCCCAAAGTGCTGGGATTACAGGCGTGAGCCAGCGTGCCCAGCAAGGGTTTGCTTATGATTACACACCTAATAACTGGTCAGGCAGGAGTTTGATGCAGCATTGTTTTGATCAAATTAGAAAAAACATAACCTTCACTATTTAATTATCTTTCGCCTGCCTGAGTTCCAGCTGTCTGTTCTGAGCTGGTTGCAGAGCTGATGCAGCCTATTCAGAATAGTTTGAGAGAGGTTGTTAAGCCCAAATCCTTTGGCCCAAGATCATTATCCCCAGTAGGAGGAAAGGATCTGCTCCATAGGTAAAAGGTTCTTAACTCTCTTGAGTAGATTAGCTGGTTACCTAGGGTTGGAAACATTTATGTTTAAGTCAACTCATGATTTTAAAATAGCCTTTCAGTAGATTCAGTTAATACTGCTTTGTGATATATTGTCTAAGTCCTTGCAAGAAAGTCACTTTAAATGTATCATTGGAGGCTTGTGAAATTATTTGATTTCTAAAGAATTGATGGTGATATTTGTTCCATGGAATCTGGAATCACCAATTTGAAGTCATGAGTTCTCATGCTTTCAGTGCCCAAATTCGATCAATTCTAAGTAGGATTATTTTGAAAATGCCCAGACATCTGGCTTTGCTTTCGTTCTATTGTCTTTATATCTTTATATTGTCTTCTTTCTACTTCTTCTTGAATATACTCTTCCAACAAAATTTACATGAATCATCTAGGAAAGTAAAAATGATGCTTCTTTTAACTCTAGTTGAATTCTGTTTCCCAAAAAGCCTTTTTAAACTCTACAACAAATTCAACAAACGTTTTTGGGACAATTATTATTGCAGGCTTTCATGAGCATTATTGCATTCAGTATTGTTTCAACATTACACTTCTCTTGAGAAGAAGGCATAAATGTTTTCATTTTGCAGATAAAACGGGGAAACTCAGAAAGGACCAGTTGGGCTTAAGTGGCAAAGGTTATATCAGGGCTCAAGACTATGAGCCTCATAGATGTAAGATGTATACTTAATGCTTATTCTGTCATTGTCAGCAAAACTTCTGTGAATTTCATGCTAATCCTTTTTCTAATTTCCTATCAAAGTATATTTTGAATGTACTTAGGAGAAGTGTGTTTTCCAATTTCAACTCATAATTGTGTTTAGCTTGTCAATATTATATGTGCAAATACGTTTGTGATCCATATAGTGTCTAGAAATTGACTTTAATTCCTTAGTTATTGCTATGGTTTGGATGTGGTTTGTCCCCACCAAAACTCATGTTGAAATTTGGCCTCCAATATGGCAGTGTTGAGAGGTGGGGCCTAATGGGCTATGTTTGGGTCCTAGGGCAGATCCCTCATGATTACCTTCACGCCCTCTCTCAGGAGTGAGTTCTCTTGAAAATGGATTAGTTCCCATGAGAACAGATATTTTAACTGTTTTCCCATTTGTCCTGAGAATACTTGCCTACATTTGTTGCCGTAGCATTTACCCCAAGATAACTTTGCCACAAAATAGCTTTTGCTTTTATTATTATTTTCGCATCTCTCTAGTGTATTGACTTTGGAAACAAAAGATAACATTCTATTTACAGGATTCTGTTTTTAGTAATGGTATTTACATTTACAAAATATAGTAATTCTTGATTGCCGAAAGTGTTAAATCCTAGAAAATGTAGCATTCCTACACGTGAAGTTAACATCGTTTTCGAGCAGTTGTTGGCCAAAGATTCATCTGATGAATTCAGTTTTTCTGAAATAGATGATTCTGATGATTCAGATGTTTCTGATGTTAGTTTTGTGTAGAAATAACTCCAAGAACAGTTTTTATATTTTATTTTCACATTGAAAATCAGTCAGATTTGCGTCAGCCTCAAAGAACGTGTTTATGTAAAATTAAATGAGTGCTGGCAGCGAGCTACATGTATTTTTTTTTTTTTTCCTAAACGAGAAAAGCATTAAAAAGAGTCTGGCTTCTTGATCTCTCTCTCTTGCGTCCTCTCTTGCCACGTGATCTCTTTGCACATGCCCCCTTCCCTCCTGCTTTCTCCCATGAGTTGAAATATCCAGAGGTCCTCACCAGATAACAGCTGCCATTCAATTTTGGACTTTTCGGTGACCAGAATTATGAGCCCAATAAGTCTCTTTTCTTTATAAATTACCCAGCCTTAGACATTCTGTTATAGCAAAACAAAATGGACTAAGACAGTTACAGAAGGCAAACAGTATTCTAAGCTGCCTTTATACTTGAACTGTTGAAGTTTAGTCTGCAGGTTACTAGAATTGTACTCTTAACACATGGCAGTCAGACTTAGTAAAATTAATATTTATTTATATAGGATCTAAAGTATATGTAATAAAAAATTACTGAATAGTTATTTTACTGATTTTCCCTTTGAAAAACCTGAGTCATGGGCTGGGCACAGTGACTCACACCTGTAATTCCAGCAATTTTGGAAGCCAAGGTAGGCAGATCACTTGAAGTCAGGAGATTGAGACCGGCTTGGCCAACATGGTGAAACCCTGTCTTGACTACAAATACAAAAAATTAGCTGAGTGTGGTGGTGTGCATCTGTAATTTCAGCTATTCAGGTGGCTGAGGCCCCAGAATCCCTTGAACCCAGGAGGCAGAGATTGCAGTGAGCCAACATCATACCACTGCACACCAGCACCTCACACCTGGGTGATGGAGTGAGACTCTTGTCTCAAAAAAACCAACCAGCCAACCAGACAAACAACAAAAACCAAACCAAAACAAAAACCCAACTGAGCCATGGAATTTTTCTTTAATTGGAAATATATGAACGTGGAAGATATTAATTTCAGCAGGTACCTTAGGAGACTGGAAATATACCTTGAAGCTGTCTATTACAATAGAATGAAATTCAATCTATGACACCAAAAAAAAAAAAAAAAAAAAAAAAAAAAGTAAAAACATGTAACACAGGAATAGGAATAAAAATCAAAGAATGAGATAAAGAAAATGATGCTGAAGAAATCTCTTAAAAAATAGTTCTAAAATGACAACTATTGCGTGGGGGGCCTTAAGGAGAGGAAGATATTCTGAAGTCAGAAATGTGGTATTACGAGCTTTTAGTTTGTGTAAGAGGAAGGTGATGACTGATTATTATCAAGGTTTGTTTTCGTCTTTAAAAATTACCTTTTAAACTTAACTATCTTTGGAATTCTCAGGATCATTTAGGAAAGCTTTGCAAGACTTTAGCCTTTGAAGATGAATGTGTTTTGGTGATTCAATGAGCAATTCACTGCTTCATGATCAAGTTTCTTTTATTGTTTAAGCTACTGCCCAATTATAAGTTAGGTAACTTGAAAAACTGCACCACTTACATCTGGTGATTTGAGCATGTTAATGTTTCGGTGTGTCCAATTTAATAAAGAAGTCAAATTTGCATCCAAGAATCTTTTAAGCAGTGGAAAGTTCATCATCTCAGTGTCCAGAAAATTGGTATGTAAGCCTACAAATGTACAATAAAATGCTAAATACTATTTCAGACGCAAGTAATAAGTTTAATTTCTTGAGGGAATTATCTTCCAAAATGCATCATCCAGAATAGCCAGAATATCATATGATAGTCTTAAAAGAAAATTAGTTGTGTGTGTGTGTGTGTGTGTGTGTGTGTGTGTGTATGCCATGCACTTAAGGAAATTGTAAAGTAATATTTAATCGAGATGTCCAGAGCTCTCAGTGCCTTTATGCAGATTTTAGAGACAGACAGGTTTAGGTATTTAATATTTTAATTCCATGTCCAAAATAATTCTGTGTTTCTTTCTTTCACCTAATTTGCCATTTCCAAAAAAGCACCAAAAAAGTCATCAGTATATTTGAGCCATAGACCTTACGGTTCATCTAAGTACATCTAAGTATATTTGTAATGAAAGCTTGCATCATTCCTAAGACTTTTTTATCAGTAATTTCAGTATCTTAATTCAGTGGGAACTTATTAAAGAATATAGTTCAAATACATGTATGTAGTCTCTTATGGAGAGCACACAACATGTCAGTCAGGGGTCACCAACTGGTAGCACAGAGGATGATTTTCTCCCTTAGATGTGGTTTCTTCTCTTTAAATAATTTTCAAAAATAATTCTGGGTTTAATCATGATTTTGGTAGAGCATGCACCCTACTATGCCTGAATCCCCGCCATTCCCAATTGTCTTAAACAAACTTTCATCTAAATGTTTCTGTTAGCTGTTTGGCTCCTGAGGGAATTTGATTTTATGGCAAGATCTACTACTTCCAGAACTGTAGCAATTACTGGGGCAAGTAAACACTTGTGTGGCCGTTAAATAGCCATTCAGGGTGGGATAAAATTATGTCCCAACAGTTGGTCTAAAGCAGAAGGGAGTGGGTGTGGGTTGGAGGAATCGGGACACCGTCATGGAAGCCTGGGACCTGGCTTTTTGCTGTGTAAGTAGTCAGTGGAAGCATGGAGAGGAAGATAGCATGATGTGTTAGGGTGTGAAGAGCTGGGAGAAATCTCACTGGGTCCATGTAGGGAAAACGGAAGCTTCAAAACAACCACCTCCACGGCAACAATGAATAGGCTCACGAAGTGCATTAAAGTACAGCCTTTAACTAAAACATGTGGTTACAGGTTGCGTGGCCACAACATTCTTTGTACTAGGGTTTCAGTGGAGCCCTTATTTTTGGTGATGTCAGTGACAAATTGGCCGTTCTGCACCGACAACCTTTCTTTAGTGTATTGGGGAGGTTTTACACTGAAGCACCATCTTCTGAACTCTTTACGGGGAAGAGAGATTATAGAGGAACTTGGGTTCCAACATTTTAGGATAAATAATCTGATATTGGAAATATTTGCCCTTTACATGGACACAGCTTGACCTTAACAATCTAGTTAACATGTCTGTTTACTTCCTCTTTGACTAGGAAATAACTTCTGGTGGATAAACTAACTTCCTCAGGAAGTCCCCAACTTCCCTAGGCTGTTAGACTAATTAACAAATCAGCAGAGAGAAGCACTTAGTTGTAAAGGGTATCTTTGCATTCTGTATACTTAAAAAAAAAGGTAGCAAGTCCACACCATGGAGGGAATAATATACAAGTAGTTTAAAAATTGCTTGTAAATCATTTAGAGGTGGTTGAAGAATTGTAAGGGATGAAGTCTATGGGAATTAGGTGGCAACATAGTTAATTATTTTATATATATAAAAAAATATATATAATATAATATATTATATATAAAATAATATATAATATTTTATATATATAAAACGAAGAAACTTTCTGTTGTTTATAATGGCTACTGTTTTTCAAGATGGGGTGGGGCATCTGTTACACTGAGGGACATTTATTCTTCTAAATAATGAGACACGTTTGGTTATGTGAATATTCAGATGTGGGCTATAGAAAACCAGATTTCTCTGCCCAGTAGAGAAATTCTGAGCTGCAAAGCAAGAAGGCGTAGGAGGTATCCAGGAGAGTGAAGAAGGAGATGGACCTAAAGAAGATGGATGGTGGAGCAAAGATGTTTCCAGTATCTTGAGGGTAGTGGCCCATAAGGTGACATGTTCCTGTGTCCCTGAAAATCTTTAGTCAAGTCTGTGAAACTCACAACATGCTGGGTGGGCATGGATTTACTGTGGAAATCAGTTTAGGGATGGATTTTGAGATTGTTCGTTTGCCTTTTGTGTCATCACCTGACTTTCACAGACACAACTAAAGCCAACTTTTGAAGAATCCATCCATTAACACATCCTTAATATTCAATGTGAATACATTTAAGCATGCTGAATTATGCTTTTTCTTCCATCATACATAGCAGTATTTTCTATAACATTAATTTATGCAATCCATATTAACTGTTCTCTTTTGAGTATAATTTTGAACTTACATTATTCCCATTATTAAAAATTACTATTCTTTTTGATGCTTGGCTTTTTACAACTTCTTCTGTGGATAACTTTTAAGCTTCTACTCTGGACCTCCAACATTATATTTCCTGCTGTAAAACCACCTTTCCTTCTGGCCACAAAACAATGCTCTAGACCTACCCTAGATATATTTTTCTGCTGAAGACAAAATCAGTCATGTCCTCAGAGCATTTGGGTTCTTTTAGTAGGGAAATATGGACCACGTTGGCTCATGCATGTAATCCCTGTACTTTGGGAGGCTGAGGTGGGAACTACTGGTCTTGAGGCCAGGAGTTCAAGACCAGCCTGGGCAATGGGGTGAGACCTCACCTCTCCAAAAAAAATTGAGAAAATTAGCTGGGTGTGGTGGCGCACACCTGTTGTCCCAGCTACTCAGGAGACTGAAACATGAGGATCTCTTGAGCCCAGGAGTTTGAGGGTTTGGTGAGCTACGATTGCACCACTGCACTTCACCTTGGGAAACAGAGTGAGATCCATACTCAGAAGAAACAGAAATATACTTGAGACATAAGTATGGGAGTCAAGCAAAGGGTTCCTGCTGCTGTGGGCTCACATTTAGTAAAGTTAGAGCTGGATAATATGTGCTGATTTAAGGAAGCAGTATACATTGATTTTATCAATTTCTAATATTGGGTACCATAAATTCTTATATGATACTTTTATTCTTTTATTATGAAGTTTCATGGGTACAAGGCTTTCTACTACGCAGAAACCAAACATATAACTTACACTGGGTCTTCCTTACTAGATCTGCAAATATGCCCAGACATGCACAATCCACAGCAATGCCAGTACTAGGCCACAGCCCAATCAGCATATCCCTGCATGAGAGGTCTGTGGATGCTTCCTGCGATGCCTCCATGGTATCATTCCTGCACTTGGTTGAAATCTTTTGAGGAAGGAATTGCGTTTTATTCAGTTCTGTATTCCTGGTGGCTACTGGAGTATTTGTAATTTAATAAACATTTCATAAATATTTATTGAATGGATGAATGCATTTTTATGCAAGATTTTAAGGTGGAATAGCCCTCTTGATTAGCTTTTCCAACTATAATCATAAAGACTATGACCTCAAAAGCTATGCAATATCAAGATAATATATGAGAGATGTGGTTACTTTTTATAAAAAAAAAAAAAAACTTAATGTTACTGCTTATGGAAACTTGAGATACACCATGGGAATATTTGGCAGTTATTTACTCTTAGTTGTCTTTTGTGTTAAGGGAACAAACAACTTTAAGCAGAACAGATACTTTGAAAGGAAGGTGGAACAGAAGATACCATTTCTATTTTACATTGTCATTTAACACAAAAGACAATTTATTGTCTACGAACTGTCTGTAGCTCTATAAATAATCAGTTCCTCTCAGAAATGTTTTTAACATTCCAGATAACCAAATGAGCTATATTTAGAAATCTAAAATTCTAGGGCTATTCAGCCCTCCCACATTAATTTCAAAGGCAGAAGAAAAATATTATTCCTTCCTCAGCAATTTAATTTTAAATCCTTTCTCAGTGTCTTTTAACCTCAATACATTTAATTGTTTTAATTCTTCATCTGCTGATATCTCAAAGTAGCAAATTAGAGCTTATGATTTTTTAACTGATGAAATTGGAGAAGTAACTTTCATTTTATTGGCATAAAATATGGCTGAATTGGTTTAATATGTGTGCTCAGATTTTTTTTTGTTTTTTGGTTCACTGATTTGTTATGGAGAAAAAGTTAAAAGAAACATTCTTAGAGAAGAAAATAATACTGTTCTTTCCTTGTTTTATTTTACTTTTTAGCGTTATCCTAGAACCAACCTTGGCTTCAGATTATCTTTTGCAAGTTATATTCTGTTTCCTAGAAACTGGGACAGTGTAAAGCTCATGTTTTGTTTAGCTGGATTGGAACTGGACAGGACAGAAATTGGGAAATGAATTCATCAAATCTCAGAAATTTACAAAGGCCTAAATCTGGTTAATGGATGCATCAAAAAATGAAGTAGTAGGTTGAATTCATCATTTAATCTGGATGAGAAAACAAAAGCTGTGAGACAAAAATGGTGAGATTTTTTTTAACTCTCATTTATGTGTGATACAAGTAATTTTTTCTCTGTAAACAGGGAATAATAAAATTACCTACTTTCTGTGTTTTTTTGTGAGGATTGAGTTAATAAATTATATCTAGTTCTTCTCCATATACATTTAGCTCATTTACTTTTATAACCTAATCACAGCCACTTCATGTAAACAGTGTATCTTTAGCTTGTTCAGTGAGTAGACTTCATTCCCATGGCAAAGTCTTCCTTAAATGAGTTCAACACAATTCCTATTGAAATCCCAACAGGGTTTTCATGTTGAAACTTAACCAAATTTACTTTCTTTACCTGGAATAATAAATCCAGCATCTATCAGTACTTAGCCTATATGGATGCTGAATTCAATTCAGTTATATATGTATGACATTATATATGTTGAATTATATGTGTATGTTGAATTCATTTGTAAAATGATACATGTACGTGTGAGGATGTCCAGGACAATTTTGAAATGAGAAATGAGAATAACATTTTCTTAGCGTCGTGAAAATATATTATACATTTATTAAATATTGAAGAAGTGTGGACTAGGCGTGGTGGCTCATGCCTGTAATCCCAGCACTTTGGGAAGCTGAGGCAGGTGGATCACCTGAGGTCAGGAGTTCGAGACCAGAGTGGCCAACATGGTGAAACCCTGTCTCTACTAAAAATACAAAAAATTAGCTAGGCATGGTGACGGGAGGCTGAGGCAGGAGAATCGCTTGAACCTGGGAGGTGGAGGTTGCAGTGAGCTGAGATTGTGCCATTGCACTCAAGCCTGGGCAACAAGAGCAAGAATTCATCTCAACAAACAAACAGCGACGACAACAAAAACAAAACAAAAGTGTGGTGTGGTACGGCTTAGCACAGTGAAAAAGAGAGTTCAGAGATAGACTGAGTTGTGTATGGGAATGTAGGGTGGGATAAAGATGGCATTTTAAATGGATACAGGAGAGAAACCTTTATAACAGATCTTGGTGGGAAACCAACTTCTGGTTTTAAAGGACAATTAAAATGGAGGACCTAACATGTTCCTGATGCCAAAAGAAATTCTTAACGGATGAAATATTTAAATGTTCAAATTGAATATAGATTAGTAGTTTTAAGAACTTGAGGTAGAAAACCTTTCAAAGCATAACAACAGAGTTACCATAAAGTTAAAGGCTGCCTACACATGCATGCAATGCATGCTCTAGGAGGTACAGAAAGATCTTTCTATTGTCAAATGTGTTTATTTTTCCATTACACAAAGCTAAACATAGGTTTCTTTTGTATTACTAGACTTTTCAGAGCTTTTAAAATATGTTACTGTGTGTTGTTCATCATCAAATGGTGATATAGTATGTTTTGTTTCTCAGACGTCCTCTATTATACCTTACAATTAGGAAATGCAAAGAAATGTGAATTCAGAGGACCTAGGAATTTCACTCTAGAAAATTAACTTTAAAAACCTGAATTTTATTTGTAGATATATGCTTCTTATTTTTATAGCGTAAAGATGTTGGTAAAATATTTTATTGAAACATCTACATGTCAAAGTTATATTTAGCCACTAAAAACATGTTAGATTCTTACACACTCTTGGTGGGAATGTGGACTAGTTCAGCCACTGTGTAAAGCAGTTTGGAGATTTCTCAAAGAATTTAAAACAGAGCTACTATTCAACCCAGCAATCCCATTACTGAGTGTATGTCCAAAACTAAACAAATTGTTCTACTGAAAAGACACTCATATGTACATCATAGCACTATTCGTAGTAGCAAAGATGTAGACTCAACCTAGTTGTCCATCAGTGGTGGAATGGATAAAGAAAATGTGGTATATATACACCATGGAATATTATGCAGCCATAAAAAATAACAAAATTATGTCCTTTGCAGTAATATGGATGCAACTGAAGGCCATTATCCTAAGCTAATTAACACAGAATCAGGAAACCAAATACTGTGTGTTATCATAAGTGGGAGTTAAACGTTGAGTACTCATGGACATAAAGATGGGAACAATAGACAATGGGGAACATTAGATGAGGAAGGGAGCAAGAGTTGAGAAATTCTGAGGTACTATGCTCAGTATACTAAGATCAATCGTACCTCAAACCTCAACATCACACAATGTACCCAAGTAACAAACCTCTACATGTACTCCCTGAAGCTAAAATAAAAGTTGAAATGATAAAAAAAAAAAAAGTTAAAAAACAATGTTTAATGATGTGGGAAAATATTTCTGAGAAATGCAGATTGTGAAGCGGTATTTCCTACGTGATCTCGATTGTGCACAGGACTATATTTGAAGAGGAAAAAGATGAGAAGGACATATTTCATGATGTTATCAGTAGTTATAATCCTATGAGTGTTAGGATTATAGCTTATTTTTATTTTGTGTTTTCCAGTATTGTCTAATATAGAAAATTCAAGTTGGCTCGTATTCAGGGTCTGAAAATACCTCTTCACTGCAACCTCCGCCTCTGGGGTTCAAGCCTCTGGGGCTCAGCCTCCTGAGCAGTTGGGATTACAGGTGCCCACCACCATGCCTGGCTAATTTTTGTATTTTTAGTACAATGGGGGTTTTACCCTAGGGCCAGGCTGGTCTCGAACTCCTGACCTCAAGTGATCTGCCCGCCTCGGTCTCCCAAGGTGCTGAGATTACAGGCATGAGCCACTGTGCCTGGCCTTGTGCATTAGTTTCCTGATGCTACTATAACAAATGATGGCTAACTTAGTGTCTGAATACGTCACAAATCTGTCTGACAGTTCGGGAGGTCAGAAGGCTGAAGCGAGTCTTAGAGGACTAACATTGATGTGTTCGGAAATCTGTTTCTTCTGGAGGCTGTAGAAGAGAATTCATTCCTTGTCTTTTCCATCTAGTTTCATGACCCTCTCCTGCATCTTTAGAGTCAGCAGCATAGCACAAGTCTCTCTGACTCTCCTCCTTTTCATAAAAAGCCTGATTACTTTGAGCCCTCCCAGATAACCTGGGATAATCTTACCACCTCATGATCTTGAATCACGTCTGCAAGTTCCTTTACCACATAAAGTAACATACATATTCATAGGTTCGTGATATTAGAATGTGGACAATTTTTTTTTTTTTGGGGGGAGGCATTATTCTGCCTACCATGCAGTTACTTAAAATAGCAACCCCTGAATTATATAATAGCTCATAAGTTTTTTCAGTGAGAAATTTGGGCTGGGCTTGACTGTGATTCTTCTGCTGCTTGTGGCATGACTGAGGTCACTGCTGGTTTGTAGCTGGTGGACAGGCTGGTCTGGAGGGCCACTGATGCACCCTTCCTGGGAGGGCTGGATAGCTGAACTCAGCTGGAACTGTTGCTCAGAGAGCTCGCAGGGACCTCTGGGACTCCAGCAGGATGGTCTCTAGGTAAATGGACCCTATATGTGGTTGCTCAGGGCTCCAGAAAGAGTCTTCTAAGAGATCAAAAGTGGAAGCTGCTGGTTTCTTAAAGCCTGGGCTCTGAAATTGACACAGCATCACTTCTGCCATGTTCTGTTAGTCACAGCAGTCCCAGAGCGACCCTGATTTCAGGGAGGAGGAATTGACCCCCTTGCTCCATGGGATGAATGCTGACGTATTTCAGCTATTTTTAATTTATAGAATGGATGGGTGGGGCAGGAGTCTATGAAGAGGGAGCAACATAGGGGTAGCCCTAAAGCTGGAGGGAGCTTAGGGCTTTTTCAAGAAATGTCCATGTGTATTTACAACATAGTGATGAATATGGAGAAGTAGGCAGGGACAGTTCATATAGAACCTTCTAGGACATAAAAAGGATGTGGATTTATTCTAAGAGCCAACACGATACTTTGAGCGAGGACAAACCTGCTCAGACTTCTGTGTGGCCCTGGGAATGGGAAGTGAGGGTGCCTGCCACCTCCTTAGGAGCTGCCTTGGGACCATGTGAGAGAAAATATACTTTGGGCTACTGTGGTTCTGACCCATTTTTAGCCATGTGTTTTTTTTTTGTTGTTGTTGTTTTTTTTTTTTTTTTTTCTGGCAGCTTATAATAGAGCAGCAATAATCAAAGTGAGGTCAGTAAGGGTCTCTGAACTATTTGTCTACAGCAAGTTTAGTAGAGAATTTGAGAGTGATTATAATCCTTTATAACAAATTAACATTACTGCACCATCCACACGGGTGAGCAATGGGCTTGGCTTTGTATATCTGTTTTTTTTTTTTAATTTTCTCTCCATTTTTGTTGCATTTTATAAAATATTTGTATAAATTGGAAGTTTTTAAAGTACAGGTTCTTTGCAGATCAAGAAGTTCTCTTCTAGAACACAATCTCTTATATTACCACATACTATATCTTTCCCCTGTGTCTCCCTTGTGTGCCCTCGACTCTCCTCATCTACAGCTGCTTGTGCTGAGTTTTTCAGACGGAATTGCTGGTCACATTTATTCTTATTTGCTCATTTAATATATGGCTGTTGAAGACCTGGATGGAGCTTTTTTTTAGTAGTCTGTTAACACCTCTTATATGACTGCTCTTTCATAACATCTTGCCAGTATTTTACTCATCGTAACCTTCACGTTTGCATTTTAGAATTAAGTGTTCTCTGATTGCATTAACCGTGCAAGACCCCCTAGTCGCAGTAACAGCCAATTTGGCTAATGTTTAGAAAAAGTAGATTAAAGCAGGGAATCATTTATAGTTTAATATGTATACTGTGAGCCTGTTCTTTTACCTCAGTCGTATCATTTTATGTTCATTCCTCTATCATGTGAAGAAGGGCTAAAACCTTTTTTTTTTGGAATATGTGGTTGCTGATTGTTTGTGTTGGCTTTTTCTTTCTTAAATCACCGAGCAGAATATCCTTTGTGATTTTTAGTTTGGATATCTTTGAACTCTATAAGATTAAAATATGCTTTTATTTTTTCAGAGGTAACAGATCTAATGGAAAGAATTGGGAAAATACAATAAAATGATATGATACGTACTGAATCAGAAATTCACATATTTGATATTGGAAGTAGTGCATTTTCATCAGGACGAAAGGAGAAAGGAGCAGAAATGTTTTTTGTTTTGTTTTGTTTTGTTTTGTTTTGTGAGTATCGAGTCAATGAATGACACAGCCTTGTATTTTGGCAGAGAGGAAAGATGAGTGATGGGCAGCCCAGCTCCTCCAAAGTCTCCATTCTTATTTGCTAGTAAAGAGCATCTGTAAAATTCAGACATTTTTTGCTCATGGTTTTATCTCTCAGAACTTAGAAAAAGTAGTGATAGAAAAGAGTTTAAAATAAAAAAATATAAAAAATGAAATTCTAGTCAAATAATTGTGAGAATTTCCAATGGGCAGAAATTGGAGCCAGTGTGCAAGTTTCTCCCGTGAGCTCAGATGTAAAAGCCCATATACAAGGGGAATGGCAGGCATAGACTCCAGGGGCCGGAATACCACATCTCTGGGATAGTGTCAGTAGGAGGAAATCACAAATGATCTGAGACAAACAAGAATGAAAAAGCAGAAAACTGTAGAAAAGCATATTTTTTGAAATTATGTAGGCAGGTAATGTGGGAAGCATGTCAAAGAAAGCAGAAGGCAAATGACAAAAGTGTCATATAACACATGGCAGAGGAATGAGAGCAGCACAAACAATTGTCTTCAGTTCTTTCAATGGCAAAGCACATGGCTTTATGTGAAAGGCATGAGGATAGCAACAGCTAACCGTTCTATATTGCTTACTTTGTGCCAGGCATGGTTTTAAGTGCATTACATATATTCATTCATTTAACCCCAGAACCAATGAGGCAATAACCAGTTTAGAAAAAGACGGACTGGAGTAGAGAATGCAAATAATTTGCACAGAATCATACAGTTAAAAGTGCCTTTTACTAAGGCATCATTCTCTCGACTCATAGTAAAGATCTATGATTTAAAATTGCAGCCCAGAAAAAAGATGTAATATTTTAAAAAGAATTTCTAAAACAAGTATAAGTCAACAAACGTGGACCAATCACTATGCAAGGGACTGAAAGAACTGGAGATTAGTCAATTATTATCTTTGAAAACTGGGGTAAGTATAAGCTCCTTACAACACAACCTGTTAAGTCTGATTCATTATTCAGCCAACCTAGTTTAACACCTACCCAAGGTCAGGCCCCTTCAAAGTGTCAAAGATAAGAAGATGCATTTGATGCCAACGTCACCACCCCCAGGTGATCAGTCTATGACAAAGACAAATAAAGGAAGGAGAACCATAATTCAATTTAAGGTGATACTTAAAAACCCCAGTGGACCCAAAGGAAAGAGCCATGCCTGGGAACGAGGGGCATCTTGTAGGGGCTTCACAGAGGAGCTGATGTCTGATCCAGGCTTTCCGGTGTAGTGGAGTCACCAGGGGGAATTGGAACACAGGGTTGTCCTGTGTGTGAGGAAGGCTCAGAAGTGTGAAAGGGCCAGGGAGTTTATGAACATTGATCATTTATCCCCAGGCTATTCAGTGTGGGATCTGGGATCAGGAGCATCCCATCCCTAGAAGTTGTTAGAGACACAAAATCCAGGCTCCACCCTAGGTCTGTCTAATCAGAATCGGTATGTAAATATAACTTCTCCAAGTGACTTGGGTGCAAATTGAGGTCTGAGATGTGCTGTTGTTGACCCATTGCATAATTCCAGTGTTGAGTGCATGCAGTAAGTGATGGAACAGAGGACAAAGTTTCTTGCACGTTTGGAGTGGGGGGTGGGTAGGTAGGATTGGGGGATGCTGACTTCAAACTTTATCCCCAGAGCAATAATGATCTGTCACAAAATCCTAGTACAAGCTTAGTAAGCAGTTTGTACACCTGGTCCTTGCAAACCGTCGGTCCGTATATCAACCTGTTTGTGGTTTCCAGAAATGAATATGTTGATTGCTAGGAATTTCCAGGCTACCAAGAGTAAATGCTGCCAAACAATGTTAGTAGCAAGCAATATTTCAGACCTTGTGATACTAGAGACTACATTGAAAATAGCAATGACCCTCCAGAACTTTCCTTTTTTACCGAGCTCAACCCTGAAATTCAGTCAGAGCAATCTAAACCATAGTTGGAATTCTCTACCTAGTCTGGTTTTTTCCTGGTGGAATTAGAAAATGAGCCTTCAGTGGGATCTTCTCAGTAAGGAGTGTTATTTTGTATTTTGGGGATCTCTCATGTCTGAGAAACATTTTGATGAATAGCTGTTGAGGAAAGCTTATACTTTTTGTTCATCTCTGGCACGGTGATTTATTCTTAGGTTCCCAAATTGCATAGTACACGTGGATCTTTGTATCCAGAAATATCTTCAAGACTGAGCTGGGGCTTTAGACTCACAGACAGCCCTGGGCTTAAAATCAGGCTTCTTGATTTATTGGATGCTGATATGGTTTGGCTCTGTGTCCCCACCCAAATCTCATCTTGTAGCTCCCATGATTCCCAGGTGTTGTGGGAGGGACCTGGCAGGTAATCATTGAATCATGGGGGTGGGTCTTTCCCATGCTGTTCTCGTGATAGTGAATGAGTGTCACAAGATCTGATGGTTATATAAGAGAGAGTTTCACTGCACAAGCTCTCTCTCTATCTGCTGCCATCCATGAGAGATGTGACTTGCTCCTCCTTGCCTTCCACCATGATTGTGAGGCTTCCCCAGCCACATGGAACTGTGAGTCCATTAACCCTATTCTTCTTCCCAGTCTTGGGTGTGTCTTTATTAGCAGCATGAAAATGGACTAATACAGACACATACAAAAGTCAGTCTCTCATTGGAGAAAATGGAGATAAAATGCTTCTCTCTCAAGTTATTGCAAGGATTCGAATATAATACATGTAAGGGCTACTAGATTACTGCCAGACACTTGGAAAATGCTTAATGAACATTATTCTTATTAAGTTACAAATTTAAGTCTGTTGAAGTACACTAGGTCAGCAAGTAGAAGGATCTGGAAGCTGGGGCCAGGGGAACACAGACAGTGCTGGGTTGCTGAGTTCTATTGTTGTTGCATCCTTGGCCACCTCTGTTCTGCTTGTTCTTTTCACCCAGCTGTAGACTGTAGAAGGGTCTTGTCCCTAATTGAGGCAGGGGCAGTTATCCTAGGATATTTAGAAAAAGGCTTATTTTTCTTTGGATTGCATTTCACAATCTCTTAAGGAACCTCTGTGCGTGTGCTTGTCTGGGGTGGTAAAGATTGTTCTATTAGTCTATATTCATTTCCTAGCACTGCCATAACAAAGTATAATACCACACACTGGGTAGCTTAAGACAATAGCAACTTACTGTTTTGCGGCAATGGATTCTAGAAGTCAGAAATCAAGGTGGCAGCAGCCATGTTCCCTTTGAGGATCTGTAGGGAAGAATCCTTTCTTGCCTTTCTCAGCCTCTTTTGGTTCCTGACAGTCTTTGGCATTCTTTGGCTTGCAGCTGCATCACTCCAGTCCCTGTGTCCTTCATCACATGGCATTTTCCCTGCATGTCTGTGTGTCTGTGACTCTTCTCCTCTTATAAGGACAGCAGTTGTGGAATTGAGGGCCCACTCTGCTGTGGTATGATCTCATCTTAACTAATGACATCTGCAATGACCCTGTCTCCAAATAAGGTCACATTCTGAGGTACTGGGGGTGAGGGCTTTTTTTTTTTTTTTCCTCTGAGAGGGAGTCTTGCTCTGTCTTCCAGGCTGGAGTGCAGTGGTGCAATCTGGTCTCACTGCAACCTCTGCCTCCTGGGTTCAAGCAGTTCTCCTGCCTCACCCTCCCAAGTAGCTGGAATTACAAGCGCCTGCCACCATGCCCAGCTAATTCGAACCTCCTGAGTTCAAGCGATTCTCCTGCCTCAGCTTCTGGAGTAGCTGGGATTACAGGTGCTCGCCACCACACCCAGCTAATGTTTGTGATTTTAATAGAGATGGGGTTTCACCCTTTTGGCCAGACTGTTCTCAAACTCCTGACCTCAAGTAATCCACCCACCTTGGTCACCCAAAGTGTTGGGATTACAGGTGATAGCCACCGTACCTGGCCGGGGTGAGGGCTTTAACATATCTTTGTGGGGGACACAATTCCATCCATAAAAGAGCCTTGGGAGTTGGTCTGCTCTCTTCGCATCCTTTGCTTTCCTCACCTGCATCACCAGGGTAAGAGGAGCCTGTGTAGATTAAGGACAGGCTGCAGCATCTCACATGCTAGAGCTGGGACAGCCCGGCCACAATTGTGACTAGTCTCACAGCTGGGATTTACTGAGTTTCTTGTGTCCTGAGCTTGCTAATACACCCCCAGAGTGAAGACACTCAAGGCAAGCCTCCAACAGAATTGCTACACTCTCCAGGTATTTTATATCCAGAAATCCATTATCTGTTTCTTTAGGTTCCTGGCCAGTGAACCAAATGTTAGACTTTTAAGGACTCCTGGAGTTGACCTAGTCCCACCAAAACCATTCCATGAGACTGAGACCTGAAAAGGATGAATGCTTACCCTATAGTCGGGTACATTTGTGTAGAGAACACAAACAAGATGGAATCCTGCACACCCAATTCCTTCTTCCAGACTCTACACCCAATTAATTCACTTATTTTCCCCTGGTATGAACACAGGAGGCAGTAGAGATAGGCAGGAAGTTCTTGGTGCATGGAAATTCCTCCACAGGGAAACCAAGAGGAATGGGGAAGACGGAAGTATCCCTCATAACAGTTATGACTGCCATTTTTTTTTTTTGGTGTTAGTGATTAATGTTATGTGTCAACTTGACCAGGTCATAGAGTGCTCAGACACTGGGTTAAATATTATGTCGGGGTGTGTCTGTGAGTGTATTTCTGGATGACAGGAACATTTCAATCAGTAGACTAAGTAAGGCAGATCGTCTCTCCCAGTGTGGGCGAGTCTCATCCAATCTGTGGAAAGCCTGAATGGAATAAAAGGCTGAATGAAAAAGAATTCTTTCTGTTTGCCTGACTGTCTTTGATCTGGGACATCAGTCTGTCTTTGAAGTTGGCCTTGAACTGGAACTTACACCATCGGCTTGGCTGGGTCTCCTCTAGTTTTCTGACTGCAGACCTTGGAACTTCTCAGCCTACATGTTAGAATACATTTTAGATTGTAGATATATAACATCGTATATGGTAACTTAACATAAAACCTTGTGTGTGTGTGTGTGTGTGTGTGTGTGTGTGTATGTCCTATTGATTCTATTTCTCTGCAAAACCCCAATACATTAGTAAATGTGATGTGATCTCTGGCATATTTTAGGATTCAATGAGACTTTAAAAGAACATAATTCCCAACACATGATTTTGAGAAGTTTAGCAATGAAAACACTTGGTATTTTATGACTTCTGAGAAATCTCAGGGACATTCTAACCCATCCCTGGTGCAGTGATCTCTTTCCACTCCTCCCTCTGCTTTTATGTCCTTATGTGTGGAAAAATTAACAAAAGGATGACTTCTTATGTATTTTTCCAATATTTTCTGTTTGTTACAAAAATAAGAAAATTAAGCCTCTTGGGAAGTGGCCGGGATATGTAACTCTCCAAGTGTACCCCGCACACACAGTCAACTTGAGCAATTTCCAAGAGTTCCAGATTTTAGGGCTCATGCACCTGTTCAACTCAAAACTAGAGTAAGAACGTTATGCCTTACACTCAATTTCTAAAACACAGAAGCTTGCAGTGGTTGGCATGACCAAGAATTTGTCGATATTTGAAAAGTAAATATTTGTAGTCCATGAAACCTGCACTTCTTTACACCAAAACCTAAACCCCACATGATGTGAGAACTAACTGAGCCTTTCAAGTGATACCGAGTAAGAGGAGATTTGGATTAACTAGACTCAGTGGGTTGCCATGGAGGAAACTAGGCTTACCTTTGTACTCTTAGAAGGAGACAGACCCGGATAGGCCAACGGGGAAGCAGGGTAGGTGGGAAGAGGGGAGAAGGAATCCATACCAGAGCCTTCATCTGGTGTTTGTCTCGCATGTCCTAGTCTCCTAAAATTCTCACATCCCACAACAACAATTTGCCTACCTGTTCAATTGATTTCATGATCTTAATTTAAAAATGAGCTGTTGGATCTCCCTTTCATAAATTAAGCGCAAAACTCTACTTTCTGCCTTTCTTCTTGTGACTAGAGAACCAGTTGACTCATCTCAGTTATAATTTGTTTAACAGGTTTCGTTTGCCTTTCCCCCTTAATACATAAACACTTTTATGTGTTTAACAGTTATTTGTTTCAGAGGGTCTGCATTGCATAATGCTGTGAGCAGCCAAGGTTTTCACGTAATGATTTTTTATGAACCATACAAAGACAGCTCGAGTTATGTAAATCTCAATGAACTCTCTAGCAACAAGAGTCTCAATCCTCAGGCTTCATCATGGAGCCACTTCTCTGTCACTGTCTTTGAATTATTGGTCTAGCCAACATCTTCTTTTCCCCTTGCTGCAGTATTTTAGGAGGAAGGAACTGGCTAAATCCTAGCTAGACACATGTATGCATTCTGGTATTTAAGAGCCAACAAAATAGAGCCAGGAATCACCTTGTCTCCTGTACCATACTTGGATTTGAAGTTCAGATCCTCAGTGTAGTGCTTATAAGAAACACACACTGGATTTCTCTTAGTGAAGTCCAAGGCAAGGGCATAGAAAGACCACTTGATCCTGGATGGAACAACATGTGGAAACCCTCCTTGCCCTCCTTTTTATCTTCTTTACTTCTTTCACTGTGGCCAGGGTTGGAAAGGTGGGTGGATGATGGGTTTAATTCTTTGAAATGTTAAGTGTGAAACT
This sequence comes from Chlorocebus sabaeus, assembly GCF_047675955.1. Classification (NCBI taxonomy): domain Eukaryota; kingdom Metazoa; phylum Chordata; class Mammalia; order Primates; family Cercopithecidae; genus Chlorocebus; species Chlorocebus sabaeus. The sequence goes on along the minus strand of NC_132907.1, from coordinate 78,633,623 downwards.
TTGAACCATGCTCCGTCTTTTCCGGATTTAGCAAAAATTGAAGGCTGTGCTCAGAGAGGTTGAAGGAAACATCTGCTTCTCTCAATACAAGGTTAATGGAGATGATTAGTGTGGTCAAGGAGGAGGAGACAGTTTCTGCCGTGCAGTTGATGGGAAGTGCTTTGGGAACATTGGAAAAAAGCATCTCTTGCTAGAAGACCTTGATCATCTGTCTCTTGGCTGTAGAGGTGGCTCCTTGGGGTTCATGTGAGGCCGTGTCAAACAAAAACAGGGAGAAATTGTGTCCAAATTCATGCTTAGATGTGTGTCTGACTCAGTGTTTTCCTCCTTTATAAAGCCAAGATAAATGATTTTTGAATTAAACATTGTTTTGGTACTTTGCACTTTCATTCATTAAGAGGGATAATGAACTTGTCAGGTCTTAATAGCTAGCCTGGAATTTTCCTTGCCAAGTCTGTCCTCCTTGGTAGTTTGCTATTTATGCTGATGATTTGGAGCAAGGAGGTAGAAAATAGTCATATTATTTGTCCCTACAAGGGAAATGATACAGCAGCAGTGTTAAAATGATAATGACGCCAGGCGCAGTGGCCCACACCTCTAATCCCAGCACTTTGGGAGGCCGAGGCGGGTGGATCACCGGAGGTCAGGCATTCAAGAGCAGCCTGGCCAACACGGAGAAGCCCTGTCTCAAATCAAAATCCAAAAAAAAAAAAAAAAAAAGCCAGGCATGAAGTGCATACCTGTAATCCCCGCTACTCAGGAGGCTGAGGCAGGAGAATCACTTGAACCCGGGGGGTGGAGGTTGCAGTGAGCTGAGATCATGCCACTGCACTCCAGCCTGGGCGACAAGAGTGAAACTCTGTCTCAAAAAAAAATGGTAATGACTTCTCTCCTGCCACGTCAATGGTGGGACGTAGATGGTGGGGGCACAGAGAGAGAGAGAAGAGGTACTTATTCATCACTTTTGCCCATTTGAAGAATGCTTTATTTCTAGGGAAACACTCCTTCAGTCTCAAGATGCCTTCAGTTTGACTTTTGCTTTTAGGGAAGTGGATTTTATTATATTATAGGTGTATGAGGTGATTGGAGCCTTAATGAATCATGCTGTTTTAATGGGATTACATGCTATCATTGAGGTGCTCCTCAGTATATGGTTTTCAGATACAGAGAACCTAGTATATGCATGAGAAAGTAAATCTCCTCCCTTCCTTCACTGGAAGGAGAGCAGTTGCCACCCACCAGTACCTTGGTTGGTCATAGCACCTTTGCCTTTAGATGGACCCAGGACAATGGCAGAGCAAAAGAGACTGGAAGCCCACAAGCTCCCTGCAGCACTCCCGGGACTTTATATTTGCCTTGTCCCCTTCCCTGGTTGCATGTTGACTGACCCTGATATTTAGCAATTTTCATGGGCTAAAGGATATACAAGGCTAATATGAGCCAGGCAGTTTTAACCACAATCTGGACACATTTCCTTATGTGGATGTTTGATTTTGGAAAATCATTTTCTGTTTTTGTTGTTTCCTTTTCATTAACCCAATATGTATATTCATAATTACACCCTTATGTCAATTGACACTTTCCTTCCTTGGTATGGACCATGAAAGGAAAGTAAATCTTGGGACCCCAAAATCACTAAGCTAAAGGGAAAGGTCAAGCTGGGAACTGCTTAGGGCCAACCTGCCTCCCATTCTACTCAAAGTCACCTCTCTCCTCACTGAGATAACTGCATATCTGGTTGCCTCCTTTGGAAAGGCTAATGAGAAACTCAAAAGAATGTACTTGTTCTCTCACTTATCTGTGACCTGGAAGCCCCTTCCCTGCTTGGAGTTTTCCTGACTTTGCTTCAAGTTGCACTGCCTTTCCAGACCGAACCAACAAATGTACTTCTTACATATATTGATTGATGTTTCGTGTCTCCCTAAAATGTATAAAACTGAGCTGTGCCCCAATCACCTTGGGCACATGTCGTCATGACTTCCTGAGGCTGAGTCATGGGTGTATGTCCTCAACCTAGGCAAAATAAACTTTCTAAAGTAAGTGAGACCTGTCTCGAATTTTCTGGGTTTACAAGACCTACATGATATGAAAGCTATTTCATGATTTCTTAGCTTGTTTCTAAAAAGTATCATTATAACTCTTCATCCTCTTTGCAATAGGCTTATTTGGTTCAGTTCTATATGAAGTTTTTCAGGTCGAAAGTTCTGCCAATAACAAAATGACTTGGCTGTGTTGTTCACTTGAAAATGACAATGTTGTTGCTTAGCCTTCCTGTTGAAGATTGAATTTTGGCTTGTTGAGAGCTTGCTCTGTTCTAACAATCATGTGCAGCCAGATGCTTCATTTGTGTTTCTAAAGAAACTCTTGGAGGCATTGAGGTTTAATGTGGGTGGATAGAGTTGGAGGAGGGGACTATGTTTGAAACCACAATTAACCCACCAGCATGGTTAAGCCACCAACCTCACTGATTCTCAGTCTCTTTGCTTGTAAAGTGGGGGTAATAGTATATGCTTCACATCCCATGCAAATTGAATATATTAGTTTGGCACACTATAAAGAACATATAAAGAATAAAAATTAATGTTTTTAAGCATTTACATATCACTTAATAATAATAGTTAATACATAGTAAGTAACTACTTCCTTTTTGTATTTATTCTAGTTTCCAGTATAATCCTGACAATACCCTGATGAGGTAGCTTTGTTATTACTCCATTTTACAGATGAGGAAACTGAGGCAAAGAGGTTAAGGATCTTGCTTGGGGTTCTGACCTTAGGGTTATATTGCTAGTAAGTGGTCAACTTATGAATTGAACCCAGACAGTCTGGCTCCACAATGAAGAACTTGAAAGAATGCCAGGAAATAATTTTCACCAAGTTGAGCTGGAACCAGGCTTGAAAACTGTCTCACATGCTGCCTCTATGGCTACAGCAGGGGCTGAATAGATACTCCTACATTAATGGAAATTAGACGTTCTCTTTGGCTGATCTTATTCCCCAAATTGTTTACAGCTGTTTTGGAGCCTTGAGATTGCTGGAAATGTTTAAACACCACACTGTTGATTTAGCTTATTTTGTTGTTTTGCAATCCCCTAAATTCTCTATGTTAATGTTAATGGCGTGTTACCATGTGATACTAATGGAGGACTGTCACTCTCATAGGTTGAGACCTTATGTTCTGGACTATATGAGTCTCAGAGATTTAGAATGTGTATGGTGACAGTCACGTGGAGAGTGTATGACCAAGGGATACTCCAGAAGAAACAGAAACCCGGAGTGGCCTCGTTGATTCTAGAATGTATTGAGGGTTCTGATCACTTTTGGAGGAAGTAGACTGGCCTGAGATAATGTGTGCTCACTGTGTGTTGGCCCAGATCACAGGAAAACCACTAATTTAGTCTGGTCTTCAAGTATTAAATGGCATCAGCTAAAGTTGTCTGATTACCGTTTCTGGCAATCTCAGGGACTGTGGAACTCTTATATTAGATTTGGTTAACTTTAGGAAGAAAGCAAGACTGTGATATGAAGAAAATAATTCCAGTGTATCTGTATAACCTTATAATGACAAGAATAGTGTCAGTCATTACAATTTATTTAGCACTTGTAAAGAAATATCATGAATAAGTACATTTGATCCTCACAAATTCTTATGGTTTAAATTGGATAAGCCTAATAATTATTCACATTTCTAATGTGGTGAATAAGACATAGAAAAATCAAGGCAGTGAGTGTTCTGCTGTGGACTTTAGCACAAGCTGCAGACACCAAGTCCAGTGTTCTTCTTGCCGTCCCGTGTAGCATCTCTTATTTCTTATTCTCTCTCAATACTTTACAGGCCACTGTCAGAGTTCCATGCTGTCTCAAATAGTAGAAATCCAAATAGACCACAGCAATGTCTACAATCCAGGAGACAAAAAGGCTTGATGGCTAGGGGAATGGAGTGCTAATCCGGGACTAATAAGGAATGAATGGCAGGGGGTTGTGGTGAATGTAGTGAATTAATATAATTTACCCTTTCATACTTATTTCTTTTCAATGTTATATACTAGTCAACAGAGTCCCAGAGAGAAGAACACTTTGTAGTCTAATTTCTTTTGGACCAGTAATAGAGGAAGAGGAAATAGAGGAGCATTAACATTTATTGGAGTATTTTGGCATGTCATGGATGATATATAAAGATTGTATTTCTTCATCTTTACTACAACTCAAGTAGGCAATAGCTTCTCATTTTACAGATAAATAAATGTAGGTTAAGAGGCAGAAGTACTTTGCCCAAGCTCATGCAACTGACAGTATCTGCACCAGAATTTGAAACTGGAACATCTGTTGCTTCTCTTTTCTCACACTGCCTCTGTGAAGCCTGGGGGTGAGAGTAGGTGCCAGCAGGCACTGGAATGTTCCAGGGGAATGCCCGTGTCTCATGACACCTTATAAACACTTGCCGCCAGCACACATATGTGATGAAAACTTCGATAATGGAAACGTGACATGAAGTGGGTAGAATGAATGGCCACTTTTTGAATCAAGCCTTTTCATTTTCTCACTACTACCTGCTCTGCATCTAATTTGTCTTGAGTACACATTGAAAATGTGTTTCCACTAATACTGAACTCATCCAAGAATTGAAGAGGAGATACTAAATTTATTAGTTTCATGGATCTTACATGGTGTCTCCTTAAAGCTTATGCCTCATTTTTAATTTACATGTGAGTTGGAAGTGACTGCACCTGCTTGTCACTGAAGTCTGCATTTTTAAGTAAAGGTGGAAGGGTGTGTGTGAAAACCTTTTGAGACACAGAAAGTGAAAGAGATTGATAGTCACTTATCAAGGGACACCAATTCTACCTTGAAAGTTTTTTTGTTTTTTTGTTTTTCTTCCAGTAGCATAACATGGCCATTTCTACATTTTAAAATCTCTGAAACATTCCTGTGGTAATCATTTCTTTTCCCTGTCTGAACTAAAGCCCAAGTGAACAGTTCAGTATTCACAGTGCCAAGCGGATCAGACCCCATGATGGCTTGAACCTGGCCAATTGAAGGGGCCGCACTGCTGCAAGATAACGTCTCTGTTACCAACTTCCCCATGCGTTTGTGCAAAACTTATTTTTTCATTCAGACTCTTTTAGCCACAGTAATTTTCCATGCCTCCCATCCTGTAGCCTTATGCTGTCTTGAAGACCTCAGTTGAATGATGAACTCCAGCTGAAATGATCTTCCTCAGAAACTATGGAGAAGTGACCACTTGAACTCAGACTCAGAACTGTTGTATTGTCTCAGACTGTGCTCTTCAGAGTCCTAGCCAAGTCAATTTCAACTTTTTTTTTTTTTTTTCTTGGAGCCAGATTTGTTCTTATGCTTTTAGGAAAATGGCCAATATTTTCATTTCCTTTCCTGATCTACTTATTTTTTGTTTTGTTTGTTTGTTTGTTTGTTTGTTTTTTGAGACCGAGTCTCACTCTGTTGCCCAGGCTGGAGTGCAGCAGTGTGATCTCAGCTCACTGCAACCTCTGCCTCCCTGGTTCAAGCTCATAACCCTGCATGAGCTTACAGGGATATCTTAGAGATACTACAGGTTCGGTTCCAGACCACCATCATTCTTGTGCCTCAGCCTCCCGAGTAGCTGTGACTGCAGGCATAAACCACCACACCCAGCTAACTTTTATATTTTTAGGAGAGGCGGGGTTTCACCATGTTGGCCAGGCTGTCTGGAACTCCCAACTTCAGGTGATCCACCCACCTCGGCCTCCCAAAGTGCTGGGATTACAGGTGCGAGCCACTGAGCCCTGCCGATATATACTTATTTTGTTTTTAACACGGTAAATGTATACTTTGACATTGGAAATCTAATATGCCTTCCTTATTGGCTGCTGAAATAGTGTATTACTGGTTCAAGTTATTAATGTAGACAAGTCCTGTAGTTATAGCCTATGCATACACCAAGAAAACGTAGAAGAACTAATAAGAGTCATGAGCAGTGAGGACAGTAATGCTGTGAGGTCCGCAGAGAAGGGAACAAAAGAGGCCACCGTCTTGTGGCAGGATAACTCTAGGCTAACTAAACTCATCTCAGCCATCCCATTTGTGTATTAGGCAAGTATATTTGTATGGTATGCCATCATTGCTAATGAAGGCAGCAAGATATAACTTGTCTTTTTCACATGACTGATCTACTGATCTGCAAATCTTTCTTTTCTTTTTTTTTTTTTGGTACCTCACTATGTCATCTCAGTGCCCATCTTGTACCTGTCTTTCTGTTTTTACTTGTTCATTGCTCATTCACTTGTCTCTGTCCCCTCACTCACTTCTGATATTCTCTAATTTCTTTGACTTTGGTAGAAGTAGCTTGTGCATTAGTTTGACACCAAATGGCTGGGTAAAAAGTGATAAATCATCCACTTCAGGTGGTAAGCTTTTTCTACATTATCTAAATGTAGTAATATTTCTGTGAAGCAGTGTTTGCATTGATAGATAAGTGTTTTTGTTTTTGCGGCTCTTTGATCAGATATTGCCCGGTCCTGTAGATATAGCCACACTAAAAGTCACTTCAGCGCACTGCCTTTGGGCTCATCTTTTCTCCACATTTCTATCATGCTTTCCGGAATATAAAGGATTTTAACTAAGCCACAGACCAATATCTCAACCTACTGCTTCATGCACAATTGTATGAGCTTACAGGGATATCTTAGAGATACTGCAGGTTTGACCACCACAATAAACTAAGTCACATGAAATTTTTGGTTTTGCAGTGCACGTAGAAGTTATGTTCACTCTATACTGTAGTCTATTCAGTGGACAGTAGTATTATGTCTAAAAACAATGTATAGACCTTAATTTAAAAATACTTTATTGCTAAAAAATGCTGACGATCATGTGAGGCGTCAGTGAGTCACATCTTTTTGCTGGTAGAGGGTCTGTTTCACTTTATCGTTGACGGCTGCTGACTCTTCAGGGTGATGGTTGCTGAAGCTTGGAGTGGCTGTGGCAATTTCTTAGAATAAGACAGCAGTGAAGTTTACCACATTGGTTGACTCTTCCTTTCATGAAAGTTTCCCCTATAGCAGGAGATGCTATTTGAAAGCATATTATCCACAGTAGAACTTCTTTCAAAATTGTGGTCAATCCTCTTGAACCCTGCCACTGCTTTATCAACTAAGTTTATGGAATATTCTAAATGTTTTGTTGTCATTTCAACAATGTCCATAGAATCTTCACCAGGAGTAAATTCCATGTCAAGAAACCACTTTCTTTGCTTATCCATAAGAAGCAACTCCTCTTCTTTTCAAATTTGATCATGAGATTGCAGCAATTCAGTCACATCTTCATTCTAATTCTAGTTCTCTTGCTATTTCCACCACATCTGCTGCAACTTACTCTGATAAATGCTAGAACCCGTCAAAGCCATCCATGAGGTGTGGAATCAACTTCTTCCGAACTCCTATTAATGTTGGTATTTTGACCTGCTCCTTGAGTCCTGTTCTTAATGGCATCCAGAGTGATGAATTCTTTCTAGAAAATTTTCAATTTACTGATGGACATTTGGGTTGATTCCAAGTCTTTGCTATTGTGAATAGTGCTGCAATGAACATATGTGTGCATGTGTCTTTATAGCAGCATGATTTATAATCCTTTGGGTATATACCCAGTAATGGGATGGCTGGGTCATATGGTACATCTAGTTCTAGATCCTTGAGGAATCGCCATACTGTTTTCCATAATGGTTGAACTAGTTTACAATCCCACCAATAGTGTAAAAGTGTTCCTATTTCTCCACATCCTCTCCAGCACCTGTTGTTTCCTGACTTTTGAATGATCGCCATTCTAACTGGTGTGAGATGGTATCTCATGGTGGTTTTGATTTGCATTTCTCTGTTGGCCAGTGATGATGAGCATTTTTTCATGTGTCTGTTGGCTGTATGAATGTCTTCTTTTGAGAAATGTCTGTTCATATCCTTTGCCCACTTTTTGCGAGTTGATGGGTGCAGCATAGCAAGATGGCACAAGTATATATATGTAACAAACCTGCACGTTATGCACATGTACCCTAGAACTTAAAGTATAATAATAATAATAAAATAAAAAACAAAACAAAACAAAACAAAAAAATATTGATCCCTGCAGGCATAATGCTTTCAGTGTGGAATTGTAGACAGATGTTAAGCAAATAAATATTCAAATTTTAAAAAGTAAAAAAATAAAAAATAAAAAAAAAGAAAATTTTCAATTTACTTTGTACAGATTCATCAGAGAAGTCACTCTCTATGGCAGCTACAGCCTTACAAAACATATTTCTTCATAAGACTTGAAAGTCAAAATTATTTCTTGATTTGTGGGCTGTTGGATGGATGTTGTATTAGCAGGCATGGAAACAACATTAATCTACTTGTGCATCTCCATCAGACCTCTTGGATGACCAGGTGCATTGTCAGTGAACAGTAATATTTTCAAAGGAATATTTTTACTGAGCGGTAGGTCTCAACAATGGGGTTAAAATATTCAGTAAACTATATGGTAAACAGATGTGCTGTTATCCAGACTTTGTTCCATTTTTAGAGCACAGAGTAGATTTAGCATAATTCTTCAGAGCCCTAAGATTTTCAGAATGGCAGATAGCATTGACTTCAACTTAAAGCCACCAGCTATGTTAACCTCTATCAAGAGAGCCTTTAACACTTAGAAGTTTTGAAGTCGGTCATTGACTTCTCTCTAGCTGTGAAAGTTCTGGATGGCACCTTCTTCTAATAAAAGGCTACTTCATATGCATTGAAAATCTTTGGTTTAATGTAGCCATCTTCATCACTGATCTTAGCTAGATCCGCTGGAGAATTTACTGTAGCTTCTACAACAGCATTTGCTGCCTCCTCTTGCACTTTTATCTTATAGAGACAGCTTCTTTCCTTAAACTTTATGATCCAACCTCCTTTAGCTTCCAGCTTTTCTTCTGCAGCATTCTCACTTCTCTCAATCTTCATAGAATTAAAGAGAGTTAGGGCCGTGCTCTGGATTAGGCTTTAGTTTAAGGGAATGTTATGGCTGGCTTGATCTCCTCTTAAGACCACTAAAACTTCTTTCTCCATATCAGCAGTTAGGCTATTTCACTATCTTGTCATTTGTGTGTTCACTGGAGTAGCATTTTTAGTTTCCTTCAAGAACTTTTTCTTTTTCATTTACAACTTGGCTAACTGTTTAGCACAGGAGGCCTAGCTTTTGGCCTGTCTCAGCTTTTGACATGTCTTCAAGTGAAAGATGTGTGACTCTTCCCCTCACTTGAATACTTAGAAGCCATGATAGGGTTATTAATTGGCCTGAATTCAATACTGGTGTGTCTTAGGCAACAGAGAGAGCTAAGATGGCTGGCAAGTGGAGCAATCAGAACACACACATTTATTGATTAAGATCTGGTATTTGATAACCCAACAGGGTGACTATAGTCAAAAATAATTTAATTGTATATTTAAAAATAACTAAATAAGTATATTGTTTGCAACACAAAGGATAAATGCATGAGGTGATAGATATTCCATTTATCCTAATGTGATTATTATACATTGTTTGCCTGTTTCAAAGTCTCTCATGTGCTCTATAAATATATACACCTACTATGTACGCACAAAAATTAAAAATTGAAACAAAAGCAAAATCCCAAACCTTTATTGTTTGCTATCTCATATAAGTACAGTTTGTGGTGCTGCAAAACAGTTATAATAGTAGCATCAAAGCTCATTGGTCATTGATCACTGTATCAGATAGATAAAACAATAATGAAAAACTTTGACATATTGTGAGAATTATGAAAATAGAAAAGCACAAAGTGAATTCCTGCTGTTGAAAAAATGGTGCCAGTAGACTTGCTCAATGCAGGGTTGCCACAAAGCTTCAATTTGTAAAAAATGCAGTATTTATGAAGCGCAATAAAGCAAAGTTACAGTAAAATGAAGTATGTCCTTGTTTAGTTTTGTATGTGGAAGTTTCTACTGTTACCCACAGGAAAGAAACCCCCTAAGACTTCACAGTGTATCTGGATTACTGATAATCTTTATTCAGATGCTGCTGTCAAATAACTTATTTGTGGGCCTGATTTTCCTGATAGGAATTATGTTTCCGATAGCAAGGCTATCAAAATTTACCAATTATTTATCAAGGTAACTACTAGTTATCAGTTATCAAATGTTTACCAGTTACTTCATCCATCTGGTGCAATATGCTGCAAAACCACTTAAGCTTTTGAGGAGCATGATAAAATTAAAGACGATATGTAAAAGCCATTGACCAGTAAAAAGAGAATGATAAAATGTGAAACCAATTCCAGCTCTGTTAAAATGTTGCCTTTAATGGAAAAAGTTAATGAATTGAAAGAGCTTGTTTTATTCATTTGTCCTCACTCCATTTATCTACAGTAATCTCATCATTTTCCTTGGGGAGCTCTGCACAGAAGCTACCAGTAAAGACCTGCACCTTCAGTTTTCCTAACTTTGCATGACCAAACTGATTTTGTTTTTCTTCAGTGTGGTATTTATTTACAGAAACTTGCCCATTTACTGAAAACATTAAAGACTTTGACTCAAACTTGGAAAACTAATAAACGTCATTGTCATTTAGCAGCAATGACCTGTCAACACATGGAAATAAGGTTTATGGTCATGCAAATGTCCATTTAACTTTGTTTGAGCCAAATAAACATAACAGTAAACTAATTAGAGTGGCTTAAATTCCCATAGACTGTGAAACCAATTATTTCTTAAAGAAGGATTTGCTTGTTTTTACTGTAGGGCAAACGTGCATAACTTCTTGTAATACTCCTGAATAGTTCTTCGAATCAGGACAGATAAAGTTGACAATTGATGGAATAGCTACCTCGATGTACCAATGGTTGGGTCTTTGATTAGGTTCATTTATATAATTGAGAAAGAAGCCAGCAAATGCATGTGTGCAAGGATGATTTTAAAAGAGGATGGTCTGCCTTTTGATTCTGTATGGGAGGAAAATTCATAAAAAACTAAAAAAAAAAAAAAAAAAGCAAAACTTTTTTCTAACAATCTGCTTACCACTAGCCATAGATTGCGTTTGTTACAGTTTGGATGGCTGATGCATATTCGGAAGCCATCTCTCTGTTTTAATATGTTTGATGTCTATTACAAATGAGTCATATTTGTCTTGAATTTAGTACCTGAAGGATTCAAGGTTTTTTAAAGTATTCAAAACCTCTAACTATTCCCTAAAGCTTTAATCTCTGAAACAGAGAAACTTCCTGATTAGAAAAACAGGCGCCTGGTTTGGCCTCCTGTAGCACTGAACTATGAGAGATATTGTCCAACATTTTTGGTGGTTTTTCTCTGTGTATATTGGATAAATTTTGGATGAGTAGGGCTAAAATTTTATTTTGAATTTTTAAAAAAATCATGTAATAGGATTCTACTATAAGTCTTACTTTATATATATACACATGTGGGTTCTGTGATTATAAGTCTCTAGAATATAAACTACATGTTGAAAATTGTGAATATTCATTTTTATGTTTGCATAGTATGTACATGCTAGAAAATTTCTCAGAGTGACTGTGGCTCACGTGAATCTTATGCCAAATGGGGATATGGTTAATTTGCCCTGGCATGTACAGAGTCCTAGCTTCAGAAACGCTCGTCTTTCTGGTATGGCCGTATTAAGATAGCTACCAGTCTCTGCACACATCTTAGTCTAGCACATTTGAACATTCTTGTGTCTACCAGTTGAAGGTATGAAAATAAGCAAAGGTTACACTTCTTTCTGTGGTATCAGAGATGATATAGAAATATAACTTGTGGCTGGGTGCGGTGGCTCACACCTGTAATCCCACTACTTTGGGAGGCCGTGGTGGGTGGATCACTTGAGGTTAGCAGTTTGAGACCAGCCTGGCCAACATGGTGAAACCCTGTGTCTACTAAAAATATAAAAATTAATCGGGCATGGTGGCACACACCTGTGGTCAGCTACGTGGAAGGCCGAGGCAGGAGAATCGCTTGAACCCAGGAGTTTGAGGTTGCAGTGAGCCGAGATCGCGTCACTGCACTCCAGCCTGGGTGACAGAGTAAGACTCTGTCTCAAAAAAAAAAAAAAAAAAGAAAAGAAAAAGAAAAAGAAATATAATTTTTGACGAAATTAGTACTTCCATATGTATGTTAGCATAATAAGCCAAGATCCAGACTACAGTAGAATGTCTTTATAAACAAACTATGGTTGATTAGTTTGCCTGAAAGTTTCACTGTGCCTGAAATAATTCTGTTTATGTGGATTCAGATGTGTCAGCCATTTCTCATGGTCTTAGGAGAGCAGCAGAGACACTTAGATTCTTAGAACATGAAAACTGAGAGAGACTTACATGTCCATTAGACTAACCCACTCATTTCATACTAACTGTATATCAAGAAGGTAAGTGACTCACAAAGCCTCAACCCAAACGCTCGCCATTTGACTCAGGTTATTGCTGCAAACAGCAGTACTGTTATTGTATCTGGAGTGCTCTAGTCCTTACAAAGTACTTTCCCTGCCAGAACTCTGCACTGTTGGTGCCCGGACCTTTAGTCTTGATCATTTTGTGCATAGGATGAGAATTATTTTTGTGTGCTGCCATGTGTGTAATCCATGTTTGTTTAAAATACTATGGAGCATTTATTTTACATAAAACATTTCTTTGTTTATGTGCTTACTGTTGAGCTCATGATCTTCTGAAATTTTTAGCTCTTGGTTTGCAATAGAAACTGGAACTATCTGCTCCGTACAGAGAAACATATTTTCACAATGCTTGCTAAAGCCTTACGTGTTTAGGCCTTGTTCAAAATAAACTTTGTGAAGTTGTGAATGCCTGGTGTCATGTGAATCATAGTAATTTATGAACATGTCAGTTGCAAGATGTATTAGTTCATTTTCATGCTGCTGGTAAAGACATACCTGAGACTGGGCAATTTACAAAAGAAAGAGGTTTAATTGGACTTACAGTTCCACATGGCTAGGGAAGCCTCACAATCATCACAGAAGGCAAGGAGGAGCAAGTCCTGTCTTACATGGATGATGGCAGGCAAAGAGAGAATGAGGAAGATGCAAAACGGAAACCCCTGATAAAACCATCAGATCTTCTGAGGTTTATTCACTACCATGAGAATAGTATGGTGGAAACTGCCTCCATGATTCAGTTATCTCCCTCTGGGTCCCTCCCACAACAATTATGGGAATTATGGGAGCTACAATTCAAGATATGATTTGGGTGGGGACACAGAGCCAAACCATATCACAAGAAAACATTGTTTTATGAATAGTAGGTTGTTACAGTAAAGACAAATGGGAACTAGAAACCCTAGATGATGAATATCTAATAGCCATGTATAATTTGAAAAACAAAATACTGCTAATAAATGAGAATTTTAATTAGGAGATGGTCATGTGCCCTATCAAACTCATTTTGTATAAAATGATTAATTTATTAATATAAATCACTCTGGAAACTACTTATGTTAATGGTAGCCTATATAGTAGAATCAAATGCAGTTAGGAAAATTGGCTAAATTGACACAATAAAAATGGAAATGAGAAAGATCTCATTCATAATGGTATTGAAAAAAAATGTCATGAAATACCTAGGAATGAATTTACTGAGACTCTCTGAAGAGAACTATAAAATTATATTGAAGGACATAAAACAAAACCCAAATAGATGGAGAGACAGACCACGTTCCTGGATAGGAAAACTTAATGTTATAAAAATGTCACTTATTTTGAAATTAACATAAATTTAATGCAGTTCCAATCAGAATTTAAGTTTTTTTTCTTTTGGAATATATAAAGTGATTATAAAGTATATATGGAAGAATAAACACATGAAAATTGCCCAGAAAATGTTGAAATGGAGCAATAGCAAGGCAGTTTGCCCTACTTGATGTTAAAATCTTACGTAAAACTACTTTAAACATAAAAACATAGTACCAGCCTTCTATAAACAAATAATTCTATAGAACAAATCGAGATCATTTAGCATATAATTAATGAGGCCATTATAAGTCAGTGAATAAATTATTCATTATTCAGTTAATGAAATTGAAAGAACCGGCTGAACTTTTGGAAGAGATTAAAATTTTATTTCCAGCCTGGCACAGTGGCTCATTCCTGTAAACTCAGCACTTTGGGAAGCCAAGAGGGGGTGGATCACCTGAGGTCAGGAGTTCGAGACCAGCCTGGCCAACATAGTGAAACCCTGTCTCTATTAAAAATACAAAAATTACCCGGGTGTGGTGGTGGGTGCCTATAATCTCAGGTACCTGGGAGGCTGAGGCAGGAGAATCGCTTCAACCTGGAAGGTGAAGGTTGTAGTAAGCTGAGATCACACCATTGCAGTCCAGCTTGGGCGACAAGGGTGAAACTCCGTCTAAATTAAAAAAAAAAAAAAAAAAGTAATGGACATTTAAAATATTTGCTGACTGGAGAACAACTTTTGAATCCTTTCATATGCTTGGGGAATTCTCCACTTCATAAATTCTGCCTAAGGTAGAAGCCAAAAATCTACTTTATGAGCCTCTGTGACTTTGGCCCCAAGATTAAGATGTACCTTGTAAACTTTGATTGAGGAAGGAGCGATGAGAACTAGGAGGTGCTTTATGGAATTAATTTTGTTGAGGGTGGCAGAAAAGCATCCAGCTGTGGGAATCAGCGATGGAATGACACTGGGGGTTTGGAAGGAGTACAGTGTCCCGTGGAACAAGATGCATCAGAACAGGAATATTTTCTCCAGCTTTAGTTCCAGAGAGCAACTGAGTGCTTCTCCTTGAAACTTTTGCCATCTAATACTCTTTAATAAATTTATTTTTTGATTTAACTAGTAGCAATTGGTTGTGTTTGAAACTAAGAATTTTGATTGAGTGATATGGTTTGGCTGTGTGTGTCCCCACCAAATCTCATCTTGAATTGTAGTTCCTATTATCCCCACTTGTCATGGGAGGGACCAGGTGGACATAATTGAATAATGGACTCGGTTTCCCCCATCGTGTTCTTGTGATAGTGAGTTCTCACGAGATCTGATGGTTTTGTAAGGGGCTTCACCCTTTGTAGCAGGACGAGCTGCAGACCGGAACCCCTCAGACACCGAGCTGTAGAAGGAAAGGCCTTATTCAGCTGGGAGCATTGTTGGACTCATGTCTCCAAAAACCGAGCTCCCCACATGAGCAATTCCTGTCCTTTTTAAGGGCTTACAACTCTAAGGGGGTCCGCGTGAGAGGGGGTCATGATCGATTGAGCAAGCAGGGGGTACGTGACTAGGGGTTGCATGTACCAGTAATCAGAACAGAACAGAACAGGACAGGGATTTTCACGATGCTTTTCCATACGATGTCTGAAATCTATAGATAACACAAGCAGTCAGGTCAGGAGTTGAGTTTTAACTACCAGGCCCAGGGCGGGGTGCTGGGCTGTCTGCCTGTGGATTCCATTTGTGCCTTTTGGTTTTTACTTCTTTCTTTGGAGGCAGAAATTGGGCATAAGACGATATGAGGGGTGGTCTCCTCCCTTACCTTCACTGGGACTTCTCTTGGCTGCTGCCATGTGAAGAACATGTTTGCTTCCCATTCCATCCTGACTTTAAATTTCCTGAGGCCTGCCGAGTCATGCTGAACTGTGAATCAATTAAACCTCTTTCCTTTATAAATTACACAGTCTTGGGTATGTCCTTATTAGCAGTGTGAGAATGGACTGATACACTGAGTTACCCTTATAAAAAGTTAAATGGCAAATTATTAACTGGGAGAAGATAATTACAATCCAAATAACAGAGTGAAAACAACTAAAGAAGAAAAACTATGCAAATAATCTAAACAGGCAATGCAGTGGAGGAAAAAAAAATGCAAGTAGAAAGCTACATAACCTCACAGATAATTAGAAAAACAATAATTAAAAAAAAGTTTTAACATCAAAGTTGCTGAAACTAAAAATATAGTTAGTTTCAGGGCTTGTATGAAGGTAGGAAAATAACTTGTCTTATAGTGTGTTGGTGGAAATGTACAGGCTTAGGGCCCTGTGATCTGATAATACTCTTTACAATTAAAATGTGACTATTCATTGATTTATTAGTTTCATTCATAAGGACTTATTTAAGAAATATAAACAAAAACATGGGGATTTAAAGATGCACAAATGCATCCACACATAAATACAAACAAGGATGTTTATCACAGTTCCCTGTGGAATAGAGAACATCTGGAGACAACTCACGTGACCATCAGAAGGAGAATGATGGTATAAGGAGTATAATGTCCACAGTTGAATTCTAAAGCACTGTTAAAATAGGGCTATCTGTATCAGCTTTAAAGTATATTATTAAAGGAAAACATCAAATGACAATGTTGTCACCATGTAAAAGATTATATGTATAATCTAAGCAAAGTTAATATTATAGAAGATATGCACCAAATAGTGCTTATATTGTGGAGGAGAGATTGAATGTGGGAGGGAGAAACTATAAACTTTATTTTAGATATTTCTTTATCGTTTACATTTGGCACTTTTACTTTTGTAAACCAGATGACTATGAAAAATGCATGATAGTGAATTCCATACCACCATCACAGTTTCATCCAACAGCTTGTTATTTGTAACATGGAGAGGTCTGCTTATTCACTTTATGTTTCCTGCTTTAACTCCTTGAGGAATGAGCCACATTTCTATCAGCAAGGGTATCCCCTTTAGGCAGGGATACTCAGGGATACTCACTCCTAGGCCAGCTCTGCTAGAAACATCTTGATTCTTCCCACTCCCATGCCCTCTGTAGGTTTCCTGCTTCGTGACTGGCTTGCTTTCTCAGTTTTGACTTTTTCTCAAAGAAAGTGGATACTTATCATTACCAATCACTGAAGCAGCTCAAAGTTCAGTTGCAAAAGAGAAATTTCTTGGGAGAAAAAAGGCCCTCACTCTAGCTTCATTGTAGATTTTCTTTTGAGATGGAGCTTCGCTCTTCTTGCCCAGGCGGGCGTGCAATGGCGTGATCTCGGCTCACTGCCACCTCCACCTCCTGGGTTCAAGTGATTCTCCTGGTTCAGCCTCCTGAGTTGCTGGGATTACAGGCGTCCGCCACCATACATGGCTAATTTTGGTAGAGATGGGGTTTCACCATGTTGGTCAGGCTGGTCTCGAATTCCTGACCTCAAGTGACCTGCCCTTCTTGGCCTCCCAAAGTGCTGGGATTACAGGTGTGAGATACCGTTCCTGGCCCATTGTAGATTTTCTAAAGCCTGTATAGCTATCCAATTTATCTCTCCAGACTCCCACTGAATCATAAGAAGGCATATAAGTTCATTGTTAATTTAATGTTATTACTGCCCACATATTAGCATGAGGTTATATTTATGACATAGCCAAGGTGGGCTCTTAGATGATGTATGTGCACTTCATAGTACACTGAAGTCCTTCCAGTAATCTAACCACACAGCTCATTTTGCAGAACTTGGAGTGTAATCTAACAATTTTTTAATGATTCTGGTTCCTCTTCCTTTGTTTCTGCAGCATTTCCTTTGACATATTGTGACTTTGTCTAAGATTGAGCATCTTCAAATTCTTTTCAAGTAATTCACCATTCCAAGGCGAACCACCTATAGTTTCTTGAAGCTGCTAGACAGTCCGTGTAATTTTTCCATATATCTGACTGTTAGGAAGCAGTCTTTTATACTGAGAAAGTCATTCATTTATTTCTACCCTTTTTCTGTTGGTTTTAGGATGACACAAATTCAAATAATTTCAAATTATAAGTGTTTATTTCTAGTATATAGAAACACAATTGAATTTTATGGATTGACTTGTATCCTGTGTCCATGCTAAAGTAATTTATTAGTTCTAATAGGTTTTTTTGTCAGTTATTTGAGATTTTCTATGTAGATGATCATGTCATCTGCAAATAAAAGCAATTTTAGTTCTTCCTTTCTAATTTGTATCTTGTTTTTTTTGCTTTGCCTCATGGTTATTTGAAACTTCTGCATAATATTGACTGGAAGTAGTGACTTCTAGTCACTTGTTCCCAATTTCAGGAAGCAAAGCATTGTCTTTCCTTGTTCCCAATTTCAGGAAGCAAAGCATTGTCTTCAAATAATATATTGTTAGCTGTAAGATTTTTTTGAAAGATACTCTTTTATTTGTTTATTTGACGACATTTATTTTGAGGTTACATGTGAAGGTTTGTTACATAGGCATACTCGAGTCATGGGGTTTGTTGTACAGATTATTTTATCACCCATGTGTGAAACCCAGTATCCATTAGTTATCTTTTCTGCTCCTGTCCTTCCTCCCAGCCTTCATCCTCAAAGAGGTCCAAGCTTTGTGTTTGTAAGTCCTCATTATTTAGCTCCCACTATAAGTGAGAACATGCAGTATTTGGATTTCTGTTCCTTCATTAGTTTGCTAAAGATATATTATGCTTCCACGTCCATCCATATTTCCAGAAAAGACATGATTCTGTTCTTTTTATGGCTGCATAATATTCCATGGTGTATATGTACCACATTTTCTTTCTCCAGTCTGTCATTGATGGGCATTTAGGTTGATTCCATTTCACTGCTATCAGAATAGTACTGCAGTGAACATTTGCATGCATGTATCTTTATACTAGAATGATTTATATTCCTCTGGGTATAAACCCAGTAATGGGATTGCTGGGTTGAATGGTAGTTCTGTGTTTAGGAATCACCGTACTGCTTTCCTTAATGGTTGAAATAATTTACACTCCCACCCCAACAGTGTATAAGTGTTCCCTTTTCTCTGCAACCTCACCAGCATCTGTTATTTTTTGACTTTTTAGTATTAGCCATTCTAACTGGTGTGAGATGGTATCTCATTTTGGTTTTTGATTTGCATTTCTCTAATGATCAGTGATATTGTGCTTTTTTCCATATGTTTATCAGCTGCATGTATGTCTTCTTTTGAAAGTGTCCATTCATATTCTTTGCTCACTTTTAAATGTAAAGGGTTTGTTTTTCTCTTGTGTGTTTCAGTTCCTTATAGATGCTTGATATTATACCTTTGTCAGATGCATAGTTTTCAAATGTTTTCCCCCATTCTGTAGGTTGTCTGTTTATGGTGTTGATAGTTTATTTTTCTGTATAGAGCTCTAAAGTTTAATTGGATTTAAATTTTTGCTGTGTTGCTACTGCTTTTAGTGTCTTTGTCATGAAATTTTTGCCTGTTCCTATGTCCAGAATAGTATTTCCTAGGTTGCCTTCCAGGGTTTTTACAGTTTTGGGCTTTACTTGAAGTCTTTAATTCATCTTGAAATAATTTTTGTATGTGGTGTCAGGGAGGAGACTAGCTTCAATCTTCTGCATGTGGCTAGCCAGTTATCCCAGCACCATTTATTGAATGTGGAGTCTTTTTGTTTGTTTGGTTTTGTCAGCTTTGTCGAAGATCAGATGGTCATAGGTGTGTGACCTTATTTCTGGGCTCTCTATGCCGTTCCATTGGTCTGTGTGTCTGTTTTTGTACCAGTACCATGCTGTTTTGGTTACTGTAACCCTGTAGCATAGTTTGAAGTCAGGTAACATTATGCCTCTGGCTTTGTATCTTTTGCTTAGGATGGCCTTGGCTATTTGGGCTCTTTTTTTGGTTCCATGTGAATTTTAAAATTGTTTTCTCTAGTTGTGTGAAGAATGTTATTGGTAGTCTGATACAAATAGCATTGAATCTGTAAATTGGTTTGGGCTGCATGGCCATTTTAATGATATTGATTCTTCCTGTTCATGAGCATGGGATGTTTTTCCATTTGTTTGTGTCTTCTCTAATTTCTTTGAGCAGTGTTTTGTAATTCTCACTGTAGAGATCTTTCACCTCCCTGTTAGCTGTATTCCTAGGTATTTTATTCTTTTTGTGGCAGTTGTAAATGGGATTGCTTTTCTGATTTGGCTCTTGGCTTGGCTGTTGTTGGTGTATAGGAATGCTAGTGATTTTTGTACGTAGATTTTGTATCCTGAACTTTACTGAAGTTTTTATCAGCTGAAGAAGCTTTGGGGCCAGTTTTCATGGGGAATGCTTCCCACTTTTGCCCATTCAGTATAATGCTGTCTGCAGGTTTGTCATAGATGGTTCTTATTATTTTAAGGTATATTCCTTTGATACCTCATTTATTGAGAGGTTTTAATATGAAGTCTGTTGAATTTTATCAAGAGCCTTTACCCTGTCTATTGAGGTAATGATGTGGGTTTTGTCTTTAGTTCTGTGTATGTGATGAATCACATTTATTGGTTTGCATATGTTGAACCAACCTGGCATCCTGGGATGAAGCCTACTTGATCATGGTGGATTAGCTTTTTGATGTTCTGCTGGATTTAGTTTGCAAGTATTTTGTTGAGGGTTTTTGCATCAGTGTTTATCAAGAATATTGACCTGCTCCTTTATTATTGTGTAAGTGTTTGTGTTAAGAAAACTTAATATAAGATCTACCCTCTCAGTAAATTTTAAGTATACCATACAATATTGCTATTTATAGGCAGGTCTTGCTTTTTGAAAGTCAGTTACTATATCTTTGATGTCTTTTTTTTTCTAATTGGGGTGTTTGTACCATTTAGATCTATTGTAATTGTTGATATGATTGGATTCTTATCTACCATCTGGCTACTTGCTTTCTCATAATCCTGTCCTGTTTTCCTTTCTTCTTCTTTTCTTGCCTTCCTTTGGATTATTTTGTTGTTGTTTTTATGATTACATTTTCTCTCCACTCTTGCTTTTTAGCTATATCTCTTTTACATTTCTTTATATGGGGGTTCTCTAAGCTGTATGGTATACATAATTACCACAATCTACCTTCAGATAGTATTATACGATTTTACCTTATAGCATGAGAAACTCACAGCAGTATACACCCATTTTTCTCTTTCTCAACCTTTGTGCTATGTGGTCATGTATTTTATTTCACACATATTGTAAATTCTACAATCTGTGTTACTATGTTACCTAGACACACAATTATCTTTAGAAATGATTAAAATAAGAAAAGTATCTTTAGTATTCATCTTCACTTTTCTCTTTTCTGGAGTTTACCATTACCTTGAGAAGATTCAGATTTTCTTCAAGCATCCTATTCCCTTCTGAAGAAATTCCTTTAAGATATTGTTGAGGTTTTGCTTTTGTTGCTTTGGCCTTTGTTAATAAATTTTTTCGGGTTTTTTTTTTTTTTGGTCTAATAAAATCTTTATCTTGATGTCATTTTTGAAAGATGTTTTCACAGGTGTAGGATTCTGGGTTGGCAGTTTTTTGTTTTTCTTTAATATCATGAAGATGTTAATTGTCTTCAGGCTTACACTGTATCTTATAAAGAAGTTTGCTGTCATTCCTCTCTTTTTTCTTCAGTATGTTGAGGTACTTTTTTCCCCTTAGTGCCTTAAGCCTTATACTTTTAGTAAAAGAGGGATTCAGGGAAATGGGTGATTTTTCATGCTTGCTCCAAGCAGTAGTTATCATTTCTTGAATACCAGCGCCACTGAAATAGGTTCTGTCATTCTCCTTCCATGCCCCCCAATTTTTATCATGATCCCCTGGGGGAGGTCGCTGAAAAAACTTACTAATGACTGAAATTCTTCCTGTCTCCTGGACCTTTAGCTTTGTAAACTAACCCTCTAATCCAAACTTGGTCTTTAAAAAACCATGACACTTTTAGGTGATTTCTGCATATGGTTTTAGGTGATTTCTGATCCACTTCTTCCTGTGCTCTGCCAAAGCTAAAAGGATTCTTGTCTCCTGTCTTTCCTTGGAATTCAATTGAGGTTGCTTTATGGGCTCAATTCTTAGATGGGGCTTACAATTTCTTGGCTTTCTCTCATCGCCAAAGTGGGAACAGTTGAAACTTTCTACACCCTAAATTGTTATGATTTTGAAGTTGTTTACCATCTTAGATGCAGTTTTATGAACAGATAACGGTTTGTTTATAGCCCATTTAAATTAGCCCGAAATAAAAATAACCCTTCAGATGAACAGAGTAGAGTAGTTCATATCCACAGCTATATACTTGTCAATGTGAATTCAACTTTTACTGGGTCTTATGAATTACTGGATCATAATGTATTTGCGCTCAAAGTATCTGCCAAGTCACTTTTACATATTCCATCATTGCTCAGCCGTTTGTTCCCAACCTTGCACTTTGGGTTGCTTTTTTAATCCCCTGAGCAAAGCTTTATATCATTTTAAATGATCGTTTTAGAACTATATAATCTTTTTAGCTCAGGATCTGTATCTGTATAAAGTGAACTATAGAATCAGGATCTATATCTATACAAAGGGAATAATATAATCAGGATCCTAGTCTGTCACTCAACAGAGTTGCTGTCCCTTCCATTAGTCATTGATAAAACTATTGAATAGGTCACAACTGAGTCCAGAGACAGTTCTGCCCAGAATAGCTCCTCCTAAATTTGATACTGATTCATAAACTGATACATTTAACTTGATAAAATTCACTTAATCTTGTTTTTATTTCTTATTATTTTTGGCTGTAATACTGATCACATAAGAGTTCTGAGTTGTGTTTTTGGAGGACCACATATATATTTTTTAATGTTTATTATATTTTTATTGTGACAAAATACACATAGCATGAAATTTACTGTCTTAATTATTTTTAAATGGTAAATACAGTTATAATATTGTGCAGTCATCACCATCATTTATCTCCACTATCTACCATATTTACAAACTGTATTTATTTCCGCAACAACTTTTTGCAAGAAGAAAATGGTGTCTGCTGTACATAGTAAAGCCATGCTAGCTATTAATGATCACTGCTTCAACTTATAGACACTTTCACACCATCCCTTAAGAATCCATAGTAATAGCTACAGTTTGGGGAGTGTACTTGCTTATTTTTTGAAAATCATATCATAACATTGTCTTATGCTTCTGGCATCATTCCCATTTTCCACAACTTTTCAAATGTTATATTCAGTGATTTTAGGTAAATGTTCTATTGGTACTCTAGAACAATTTTAGCCTGAGGCAGAAAACTGGAACTCACTTGGATCATATCGCAGCTATTCTCTGACTTTCTTTATTCACTTTCGGATTTGCAATATTTGCCTATTTTTGTCCCAGCATTTTCAATGGTGGCTCATCTGCATTGTTAGAGAAAACAAAAAATAAAGTGAGATAGCTCTCATCTTTGTCATTTCTTATTATCTCTTGGCTCCAAGAAGAGCTTTTATCCCTGCCTTTGTCTTAGTTGATCATTTATTAATGTGACATCAAGTTTTTATTTTAACATCAGTAATCTTTTACAAGAATTTTAAGTATTATAACTTTGTGGGATTAGTATATGGTGAAGATTGGAGACTTCCTGTACTATAACTTTTTAAGAAATAAAAGAGAAACTTTATGGGGATATATTGGTGGTAAATTATAGTCACTAGTGCATCACATTGGAACTTTAGAAAATGAATGATAGTAAGTATGTGCCAATAGCAATCCTAGGCTAACATTTCACATTCAGATTAATTGAAGCAGACACACTTTCATTTGGAGTATGTTCTTTTCTTTTTATGGTGATAATGCCTGCCAAAACATTGATCTCAAACTTAAATTCATTTCTTCCAGGCCAGTTTCATCTGATGGAATCAGACTTTACTGTCTGAAGTAGGCAGACAGCAGCAGGAAAGAAAACATCATCAAATAATAGTGCACTACCTGTGAGGCACTACTTTCTAAAACTTTAACCTCTTACTTTTGGAAAAGACTTAAATGTCTTATTCCTGGAAAACAAGACTATGCTTGATAAACCTAAGAAGAGTTTCTGGGAAGTTAAGGTGAGGATCACCCTAAATTTGCACTGTGGGGTGTAAATTTTATTTGAATACCCACCTATTTTGATTCTGTCTAAGAAAGTTGGCGGGCAAATTCATTTTCTTTTGGCATTATCTGTTTTTGGCAGGCCCAGCAATATAGCTGCTAATTCTACTTTGACATCACACACATCCTTTATTTTCTTCTCCAAGCCTACTTCTCTTCTGTTCATTCACCCTATCTTATAGGCTTAAAATCTTGCTGGGTCTTCATTCTTCCTTCCTGTGTGCTAACATTCAGGTGATATCTGGTCCTGCGATGTGCTCCATATTTTTTTCTTTCTAGTCACTAGAAACTTTCATTTGGGCCCTCATTTATTTTTGCTGGTATTAACCTTCATCTTGGATTCAAATCTCTGCCCTGCAATTGTGTGGTTTTGAATCACCTCTTTGATCCTGTTTGTGCATCTTAGAAATGTTGACAGTAATATTACCCCTTCATAGGTTGCTGGAAGCGTTAAGTGAGCACAGTACGCAGACTAGTAAAGATTCATTGTTTGTATCATTATCTCTGCCACCAAACGACTACCATTGCCAACACCTTGCCCCCCCATACTGCAGATCCAACCTGATGAGCCATCTAATCTAGCAGGGGCTCTAATCAGCCTCAAAAACTGATCCTAACTCCTTAGTTAGGCACAAATGCCCTTCTGACTCTCAGCTCCCCTGAAAGCCACATCCCTGACTATGTTGAACTGTTCCCTATGTCTCTGTCTTTGCACTGTTAACTGAAAAATCCTATACTGACCAGCTTCTACGTTCTTCCTCAAGATCATGTCAAAACCTCTATTTGCTTCCTGGGATCCATTCCTCCTACTCCTTTGGTGGTAGAACTTCTAAATTTGTGTGTGTGTGTGTGTGTTTGTTTCCTGGCTCTTGTTTTCCTGGAATAAAGAGTACATTTCCCAGAAGCAGGGCATGGCCATTTGACTAAATTGTGTCCAGTGTTAATAAGTGGATGCTGTACATGTGCCTTCTGGAAAATATCAGTAGATGGAGGGAGCATATCCATTTTTCCTTCCTCTCCTCATGTATTATTGACTGATGGCTGGATCTTGAGCAGCCACTTTGGGCCATGAGGTGGAAAGCTATATTTGGGACACAGCGGTACACAGCAAGATAGAAAGAACTTGGATTTCCATTTGCTCCGGCCTGCTAACCTCCAGGCTTTTTATATGAGGAAAAGTAAAACTCATCAAGTTTATACTGTTATTTTGGATTTCTGCTAGGTGCAGCAGAACTCAGTTCTAACTTATATAAAGACCTAGGTCAGGAGGTATCCTTCATCTCTGCTCCTAACATAATTTGTATACCATGAAATAATATTTCTTATCAAATTACATGTCTACATTTTAGTTTTTCCATTTGTAAAATGAATATGAAAAATGAAAGCCTCTATCTGAGGACTGTTACCATGAGTAAATGAGATAATACATATAAAATGCTTAGAGTGGGGGATCAGTAAATATATAGGCCTTATTGTTTCTGCTGCTGCTGCTGTTGGTACTTCTGTGTCACACATTACACAGTGAGTGTTTCAAAATCCAGGTCTCTGTGTTACTCATCTTTGTGTTTCTTCCCAGTGTTCGTGCTCAAATTTGACATATTGAGCAGATGCTAACTAAAAAAGGAATGGAACTTTTCAAAAGCATCCAAGTGTAGGATGTTTTCATATTGGGGTATGATTGACCTACTAAAAGGTGTACATACTTAATGTCTACACTTCAGTGAGTTTGAAGATACTTTCAGGAATTTTAAGCACAACGTGGTGACCAAGTAAATGCACTTCTCAGACTCTTACTGAGGGGGGTTAATTGACTGATGGCCCCAGGTGCTGTGCCCTGACCCACCAGTGCATTTATCCCAGAGCTGTGCTGAGCATGGCCAGTGATTGATCATGGAGGAGACACTAGCGTGGGATGCAGGACTACTCTTACATACATTCTTAGACTCAGTGACGCCTCATCGGCTTTGCCAAAACTCTCTTAGAACTACACTCCCGTCTAACACTCCCCCTACCTTCCTTCCTCCCACTTCTCCACCACAGGGGTCAGCCCTGCATCTTGTTCTGACAACTCTAAGCCCTCTGCAGCTCCTTCCCTATTCTTCCTAATAGATATCACCCGTGTTCCCTCCCACCCGTAAGTTACTTGAACATCTAATCCTGTCATGGTAAGTTTCTCAGAGGACCCAAACTAACACATGCAATGATCATTATTAATGTTAATGTGGATTAATACAGGAACCCTCTTTACAGGAACTTAAATGTTGCAGTAAATTATAGTATTGTTTCAAAATATTTGCTGCCCCTTCTAGAGGGAAGAGCATATATCTCCATTTCATTGATGTCAGGCTTCTTCATGTCACTTCCTCTTTACAGGAACTTAAATGTTGCAGTAAATCATAGTATTGTTTCAAAATATTTGCTGCCCCTTCTTGAGGAAAGAGCATATATCTCCATTTCATTGATGTCAGGCTCCTTCATGTCACTTCTGCAATGAAATATGAGTGGAAGCGATGTGTCACTTCCAGGTGGAAGCTTTAAGAAACATCATTTGGTTTGTCTCATTCACTTTTTCTCTGCCATAAAGACCACAGAGTATTGATATGGAGACTGTACCATCAAGATACAGTCTGTAGCAGATGTATAACATGAATAAGGGAAAGCTGGTTTGTTGTTTTGGGGATTATTTGTTACTGCAGCATTACCTTGGTTGAGTAGACTGATAAATATGTTGAAATTAAATTGCATAGAGCAATCAACTGATCAGAAAAAGTCTATCTTAAGAGCTAAAAGCTCTTTCTTCCATCTGAAGCACAGAAATTAAGTTTCTCGTAAAGTAAAAATAACTAATAAAACTTCTAATTTCATCATCGACCATATGACTGAATCATTGTTCGTCTCTTTTATTTAAAATTAGAAGTCTTTCTCCATATAGTTACATTTGTGTTTGTGCTGGCGTTGGATCACCTACCTGCCCCCTCTAACTTTTCCTTCATTACAGCAGAGCCATCCCACTGGTCAGGAGGCACAATACATAACTCAGATCTTTAGTTTATTGTCTACACTTACCAAAGTCAAAGTTAGTGGAATAAGCCAGGCGTGGTGGCTCACACCTGTAATCCCAGCACTTTGGGAGGTCAAGGCAGGCAAATCATCTGAGGTCAGTAGTTTGAGACCAGCCTGGCCAACATGGTGAAACCCTTTCTCTACTAAAAATACAAAACTTAGTCTGATGCAGTGACATGCGCCTGTATTCTCAGTTACTCGGGAGGCTGAGACAGGAGAATCGCTTGAACCTGAGAGGTGGAGGTTGCAGTGAGCTGAGATCATGCCACTGCACTTCAGCCTGGGTGACACTTCAGCCTGAGACTCCAGCTCAAAAAAAAAAAAAAAAGACAAAAATCAGTTAGTGGAATAAACAACTCAGTTCCCCTCTTTACACACTCACAGCCCTTTCCTCACTATCTAGTTACCTGCTGCATCTGTCTTTCCAAACTCATCCTCAGCTCTTATCCCCTGGTGGAGCTAAGTGAAGCATGAGTTACTTTGCCTTCTCCTTTAATTATTCTCTGACTTCATTTGCACAGATCTTCTTTCATTATTATGTGAGAAGGAGGGCCCAAAGTCAAGGTAACTGAGGGTGGTGCATGCTGCATTCCACTTGAGCTATACTTTTGCTCCATTTGAACAATTTCAGGTATGTGCTCAGCTCCTCTCACTTTTGTAGTGGGAGGAATGCAAAGTAGCTATAGTTCTGTACTCTATATTTTGCCTGCTTTTTTTTTTTTTTTACAAGGTCATGTAGAACGATATACTGGTTCCTACGCTCCTTCACTGTATCCCTTTAATTTCAACTAGCTAATTCTTATCCCTTCTTCTTCAATGTAAATCGATTCCACTTGAATCAATAATGCCACACTGAGCATTGGATATTTTCTCTAACAGTTCTGCTCATTCAATAAGGCCTCTGCTATGATAGGTAAAAATTTACCTACTTATACTAGGTAAGTTAAACATTCGTTTTTTTTTTTTTTTCTTTTTTAAAAAATAAATATCAGCTTAGGCTAATAAATATTCCTAGTTTTTAGGACTCATAATTAATAATTCCTAACTCTGATTTCGTTTTTACGCTTGATCTTAGCCAAAAGGCTGAGAAGCGATGACTTTGTTTTTGAGATGAAACTAATTCCTCTCTGCCTCAGGATGATTCTATTTTGGTTTAGTTACCACAAAGTTATTAGTGGTTATGATCAATGACTATGGTTATAGGTGTAACAAAGGCCAACAGTTTCAGAATTTTGTCAATGGTGGCGCAATTTAGAGGCTCAATGTTGCATTGAAACCAAAAAATTAGATGATTTTTCGTTCATTTAAGAATGTCAAGATCCAACTTTGATTTTCTTTGTCATCTTGGAGGCTCGGTCTGATCGATCTCATAAATGGGATATGGGCAGAGAGAAATATACAACCTTCGAAAGGCATTTTGGGTTCCTTGGGTGAAAGTGGCATCTTATTAACAAAAGAATGTTAAATGTTAAACGTAAATGTTTATAGTAGGTCTGAAACTATCCCTCTTCCTGGGAGCTTCTAATGCTAATAATGTTAGTTACTGTAAAAATCCTCTCAAAATTAGATAAAAGCAACCCGAACTCATCCTATGACTATACTCTGGGTTGTGTCAATGAAAGGAGCCTCTGCTTTATTTTGCCTGCCTTTTAGGGAAAGAAAAAGCCATGGCACTTACTCTCTGTGTCTTTGTAGGTATTGTTTGACCATATAAGAATACAGCAAGGAGGGATATTTGCAAGACATCTTAATGTCTCTAAGTGGATTCCTTCCAGGAACATTAGCAAGTAATGTCTTTAAACTACTTGAAAGAGGTATTATGTTAAAGATCTTTAACTCCTCAAAATATCCTCGACGTTTATTTTATGTGGTTAAAACACCTTTGGCTGGTATTGCATCTCTTTTTCCTTCTATTTGAAGTTAGCTATATTAACAGTGTTTTCGTTTAGTTTCTAAAAACGTTTATGTTTTCATAGATTTTACGCTGGAAATAACATTCAAGGAAGTCTTTTAAAATCTGAAGTTGTACATTCAAATATGATTTTGTAATTTCTTTTTCTTTTTTTTTTTTTTGAGACGGAGTCTCACTCTGTCACCCAGACTGGAGTGCAGTGACACGATCTCGGCTCACTACAACCTCTGCCTCCTGGGTTCAAGCAGTTCTCCTGCCTCAGCCTCCCAAGTAGCTGGGACTACAGGCGTGTGCCACCCCACGTGGCTAATTTTTTATTTTTAGTAGAGACGGGGTTTCAGGATGTTGGCCAGGCTGATCTCTTAATTCCTGTCCTCAAGTGATCCGCCCACCTTGGCCTCCCAAAGAGCTGGGATTGTAGGCATGAGCCATCACGCCCAGCCTGTAATTTATTTTTCTAAATTTAATGTCTATCAATTGTCCACCTGTCGTTTTTTCTTCTCTTTTGCAAAATGTATTTGGATGCTATTTTTAGCGTTATTTGACTGTTCCACCAGATTTTCCAGATGAGTGAAAGTACTTGATCTGAATGGTATTCCATGGAGTGTCCTTGGGCCCTTAAAACCCATATAGTGGCCGGGTGAGGTGGCTCACCCCTGTAATCCCAGCACTTTGAGAGGCCGAGGTGGGCTGATCACCTGAGGTCAGGAGTTCGAGACCAGCCTGACCAACATGGCGACACCTTGTCTCCACTAAAAGTATAAAAATTAGCCGGGCATCGGGAGGTGGAGCTTGCAGTGAGCTGAGATCGCGCCACTGTACTCCAACCTGGGCGACAGAGCAAGACTCCTTCTCAAAAAAAAAAAAAAAATTAGCCAGGTGTGGTAGTGGGTGCCTGTAATCCCAGCTACTCAGGAGGCTGAGGCAGGAGAATTGCATGAACCTGGGAGCCAGAGGTTGCAGTGAGTTGAGATTACGCTACTAAACTCCAGCCTGGGCGACAAGAGCGAGACTCCATCTCAAAAAAAAATAAAATAAAGTAAAAACAACAACCACCATTGAAGTTAGAGAAAAATGCTAAATAATCAGATTGAAAGTAATACTCTCAACTCCATGGATGGCTTATAGTACGTTATAATTAAGGTCATCTAGTAGTAGTTGCTACAATAAAGTTTTGGAATTGGGTCTGGTGTATAAACTGATTGTAAATATTCACCATGGAACACAGAGACACATTTTTAAGCAGGTGTTATTCTTCCAAATGAATTTTGTCCTTTGGAGTGGTCACATGGTAAGAATGGGTACAGATTCCAACAGTGTTACCATTGCTTAAACATTTTTGGGTCTCCCTGGGATTGTCTTCAGAGTCTCTGAGCCACAGAAAAAAATTAATCTTGTCCTTTTAGTTATACCTCATTTTTGACCTCTATGAGTATCCCCAAGCCCGATCACCTACTTTATTTGTACATCTTGGCTCTTAATTATTATTATTATTTTTTAGTATTTAGCCAACACATCTTTAAAGAACAGGGGTTTTCTGCCATTTATGTTTTAAACCTCAGCGTTAACTCCAAAAGGGAAAGATCCCCAAAAATATGTAAATCAATGAAGCCTACTGGAAAAAGCATGTAATTCCCTGAGCAGATTATCTTGCAAGTGAGAACGTGCATTTAGATGTAAATCTGCAATGTTGGGAAAATCAGTCACGTTGTGTTCTACTGTTATAGAGGGGAAAACTAAGTGTAGGCTTTAGAGCCATTCAGGTTAGTTCAAAAAGAGCTCCACCACTTACCAGGTGGTATCAGGTGTCTTTTTGAACCAGCATTTCCTTAGCTTTGAATCAGAAGTGTGATAGCGACCTCAGAGACTAGGTTAAGAACTAGTGATAATTCATTACAATGCCTGGGATCACTCCAGGCTCAATAAATGACACATATATGATGTTAATGTTATCACAATATCTATACATAGTTCATAGAACAGTTTATTTAGCTGCTGATAATAGCTGTATTATTGAATATCAATTCTTACATTATAGAAGGATGTAGATGTAGGATGAAGTTTCACGAAAGGTTTTACAAAGGGCCAGGCCTGACTATTACTGATTGCTCAAAAGGTTTTGAATGAAAGACACTGATAGCAATGATCAGATTGAGAAAAGATCTGCAGAGATAGTTGAATTAACATAGCAGATCCAACCAGGTTGGCTGTAGGGTTTCTATTCAGAACGCAAACTCACGTTATCAATTACCCTCTTCCTTTGGAGAATAGTGGCATTCTACAAAGTTCACTATCATAACTCATAGGGTTTGGCACTTTACTGTTTTGGTTAGGAGTTTTTTGGTTTTAACTTAAAAAAACGGAGACAATTACTAAATTTCAGGGCTGTAACAGAATCCTTCCTCCCCCTAAAATTGGGTTACAATTTAGCCCAATCTCTCCTAATCACAAAAACTCAACTGATAATTATCTCAGGTAATTCTGATATTTTGCCATCGGTGTATTTTAGTGTTTCCCCGTGTTATCAGAAAGAGTTAAGAAGTTGTCTTAGTTAACTGGAAAATTGTTGTTTGACCTGATAAACTCGCAGCCTTTCTTCCAGCTAGATCATTAAGATTCCAGGACTGGCCTCAAGAAGACTCTCTGGAACTAACAGCACTGCAGACATGTCAGTGGTCAGTCTGTGTAATGTGAATGAACCTGATATCAACAGACTTTCCCCCAAGACCTCCTTGAACTGCCACAGGCGAGGTCAAATAGATTATCTGCATTTATTTTGGAATCCAAACTAAATCAGCAATCAGGTGAATAATGTATCAGTTGTAGTGCCTGGAATGGGATGCCAGCTCCCTAAAAAATGCCACTGAGCCAAGATACACTTTATCTTCAAAATGTTCTGTTTTATCTTACTCGTTTATTAATTGAAAGTATTTTTTGCTGTAGCTGAACTTTTAGAGTCAGATTTTTTATGAAATATACTTGTATCCCCTGACTGTTAAGAAATCCTGTATATGCAAGGTTTTGTCCTGAATCTAGGCATTATCTGAAATAAATAATGGAAGATATACAACTTACTGTCTGATAAACTTTAACAAATAACACAAGCTTGTATCGTCTAATTTTCTCGATATATGGGAACAAAGTGTTGGCCTTTTGAAGGCCTGAAAAGTCTGTTGACTTGCTTCCATTCACCATTTCAATGAGCTTACATAAGTCTCAGCTAATTTTATCTACATACTGAATTGAGATATAATGTCTTACTTTGCACAGATTGGGAAGAAATGTGCAGCAGGAAAGCTATTGACCATGCGGCTTTGCCCTCTCTCAGGGGGCTTCCGTTCCTACCACTGATCACAGATTTGTTGGATTAAATACCTGCTAATATGCAGTTTATAAAATTCCCCTTCTCTAGGTTCTGAGCAGTCTATTGTCTTACTAAGGGTACAATTTGAAAGATTCTGAATGTATTTTGAATGCTTTTAATAGGACCATTCATTTTATCATACAAATTTTCATTCCCTGGTTTGAGTTAGATTTCTTTTGACACGGAAGAGAAGGACTGTATAATTGTGTTATTCCTTAATTATTTTTCATCTCTTTTTGAGTGATAGAAATTGGCCACTAGAATGGAGTCTGGAAGTGGCATCATAACAACACAAAGTAACATTAATGGAGACAGGGTCATTGTCAGTAGAGTTCTCACTGCTTCCAACTAACTGCTGTATGTGCTCTCCATAAATCATGCCCTCCAAATTATTGATAACCTCTAAATTATATCAGTTCTGCTTCCTGGATCTCCTCTCCTGATCTGGAGATTAAACTTTTCTGCTTAGGCCTCATTTTTTCTTTCTTAGGTCTTAACTACCTCTAGTGTCCTCTCCTTAAAACCATTCACCAACTTGGCTGAGAATGGTGGCTCACGCCTGTAATTATCCGGGGGGCACTTCTCAGCTCTAAAATTCTATCTAAACCATCTTTGTAGATGTTTTTTTAAGTAATGAGTTGGTTTAAAAGTGAACAAGGGAAGACTGAGAAATTTTTCTTTCTCACTTTTCTGCTGTCATATCCGATTGGTCTAAAAGTTTTTCTTGACCTGACTTTTTGATCTTTAAAATGCAGCAGGATATTGATGCCAAGGTTTTCACTGGACGTTGTAATTTGAGAAGCAGAAGATATGGTTATGCCTTTCAAAAACAACTGCAAAGCTTTTTGTTTTCATATTTTTAAAAATCTTACTCAAGTTTTTCAAAACAATAACTTTTTGGTTCTTAGTAGCCATCTCAGACAGTTTTATGGGAAATATTTCTTATAGAGACAGAAAAGACTCCCACCCAGTTAAATGTTTCCTCTTCTGTGATTTGCCCTGCAAGGAGCTCATCTGAGTGTTGAGAGGGCATCTAGCTTTGAGCTCCAATTACAAGAACAGGGCCATCGGTGGCCATGCTGCAGGGCACTGCTGTTCAGAGGGGGCTGGCCAAGGAAAACACTTTCTTGAGCATTTGAAGCAGAAGATGAAACAGATGCTTTTTAGCTAGGAAAGAACTCATGAACGTGTCCCCAAGTAAATGTTCCATGTGCTAAATCCTGACTGCAGTGGAAGCAGCTTGTCATTAAGTATGCTACCTGGGAAATCTCCAGTCAAACACTCCATAACTGCCTTTTTATATTCTTGGATTGGAAAGCCACACATTAAATATGGTTCTCAACTTTAAAAGCAGAACTTTCTAATGCAGACATTAAGTGCTCGTGGTAAAAATGAAAATACAAACAAACCTCTTTCATGTTGGCCGAATCATCATCATTCTTATTATCATCAATAGCAATAGGAAAAATTTCTATCTCACCAGTGACCCTGCTGTTCTTTTTGAGGTAGAGAAGTAGATATGAAATATAATTCCTGTCTTCAAGAAATTTCTAGGCTGGGCGCAGTGGCTCACACCTGTAATCCCAACACTTTGGCAGGCCAAGGCGGGCAGATCTCTTAAGGACAGGAGTTAGAGACCAGCCTGGTTAACATGGTGAAACCCTGTGTCTCCTAAAACAAAAATTAGCTGGGCGTGGTGGAGTGCGCCTGTAGTCCCAGCTACTCAGGAGGCTGAGGAAGGAGAATCGCTTGAACCCGGGAAGTGGAGGTTGCAGTGAGCCAAGACTGTGCCATTGACCTCCAGGGAATCGCAGCAAGACTCCATCTTAAAAAAAAAAAAAAAAAAAGTAGAAAGAAATTAAGAAATTTCTGGACAGGAGAGTAAGTGAACCTGTCAACAGAAGTTTTAAAAGGTGTGAGCACTAACTGTAATTTCTCAGTGAAATCTTTTTTAGTTTGGGGAGAATTTTATTAAAATCATTGATCAGAGTCAGAAACAAAGTTTTTCAGTAAAATAACATGTCTCAGGGTATATCTCAGGCTACTGGGTGTATTTGGTTTCTGAACTACCATCCTGGTCAGCCATTTAAAAAATACCAACATTAGTGGTGGAGGTAAGGGACAGTGGTAAACTATGAACTTTTAGTCTTTTTAAAGTCTGATTATTACCCTAACCTCTCTTTTTCTATAGCTTCATGTCCTAAAAAAGGTGACAAAGGTGACACCTCTCTTCATCTTCCTAAGAAAGGGCACCTTTCAGCTGGAATATTACATTTGTCAACTTCTCTGCAATGTCTTGACCAAAAATTGAACACTCTGACTTTGTTTCCCATTTGTCCTTCTGTCTCCTGCATGGGAAATGAAGCTGTCTTTGCTGCCTCTGCTGAGGGCCCTTCTGAGTTGGCCAAGGGAGGCTGGAGGGATATACATCACATTACAACCTTCATACTGCCAAGTTCTAGTTAGTTTCAGCAATATATGTGAAAACCTCCAAAGCAAACACAGAGAGAGGAAATCAAAATTAAATTAATCCTCTCCAAGGATAAATAAAGTATGGATGTGTTCCTCTTGAGCTGACAGGGTGGAAATCGGAACGACCCCTTTGCCTGGGCTTCAGTGATACCCATGTTCAGATTCCTGATTCTTCAGCCCAGAAAATAGAAGTGCTACATAGAGCTATAAAAATCTAAGTTCCTTACCAGTTTCATATATGTAAGAAAGCATGCCTCGATAGTTGAGATTTGTGGACATCTTCGAGATGGTGTATGTGGGTTAGCAGTAGAAAGCTGTCCTGTGAAAACAGCTGTTGTCTTGAGAGGAATCAAAGTCTTTCTTTGATCATAGGATCATATCACAATTTGGCTGTCCCCACCTAAATCTCATCTTGAATTGTAGCTCCTATCGTTCCCACGTATTGTGGGAGGGACCTGGTGGGAGATCATTGAATCAGGGGGCTGGTTTCCCCCATACTGTTCTCGTGGTAGTGAGTAAATCTCGTGAGATCTGATGCTTTTCTAAGGGGTTTCCCTTTTCCCTTGGCGGTCTCATTCTCTCTTGTCTGCCACCATGTAAGACATGCCTTCTGCCTTCCACCATCATTGTGAGACCTCCTCGGCCACGTGGAACTGGGAGTCCATTAACTCTCTTTTTCTACACAAATTACCCAGTCTCAGATATGCCCTTATCAGCACTGTGAAAATGGACTAATACAAATGTCAAAGAACAAAAGTGCATTTGAATATCCACATTTCAGGCAGATACAAAAGGCTTTGACTTCTAGTCTTCATTTTTATGAATTATGAAAATTGGAGCAGAGGAGGAAACTCAGCTTTTCTGCAGACTCTCTGCCACCACACAGCTGAAAATCCCATTGTCTTTTTCAATTTTGATGATCACCTGAAATGATTCTGACTAGCGTCCTGACTCTAGCTTTTTGATCAACCTCTGCCAGGCCATTATAGACAAACTCCAGCTACCTACTCCTCTGCTTGGAGAAACTGAGTTATTTTTGACCAGCTTACTTGAAACTTGGTTATTTTTTCAACAATCCTCCCTGAAAGACAAGACCGAAGAGAAACGTCATTTGGTTTTACTCAGTGCTGATAAAATGCCCTCTATGTTGAAACCTAATTTAACAGTGAATGAACTTTTATGAATCGTGCTTTTGCCTTCCAGCTGCGATGCTTCTGACATCCTTATTTCAGATGTGATTACAATCCTTAATTATGTTTTCTCCGTTTGTTTATTGACTAAGTTACATACCACACACCATTCTGGTGACTTTGCTGGGAGACTGTCTCTACATTAATTTATATTTGGGGAATATTAGCAGCCATAATATACTTCATTGCTTTTTTCCCCCCCAGAATCGTGTCTCTTGCACACTCAAATACAAATGCCAAAATGTATTTGTTGACTAAAGTTGTGGAAAATTATATTTTTCCTTAAAAGGAACAGTAAATACTGGAGTACTCCCCCCAAAAAAATCCACTGAAATATTCCCCTCAAGCATTGAATGACATTTTTAGGCGGTAACAGCCAACTGGCTCCCTCTTTGTGGTGAAGTCCTGGAGAACTTTGTACTAGTCCATATAGAATAAGCATTTGTCAATCACATCTAACAATTCAGCCATGGAAAAAATGAGATAATGATAACACTAAGACATGAGTAAAAAATAGATATTTGTACCATTTATGGAATTGAGAGGCAAAGGAAGTAGGTTTATTTCCATTTCATAAACATTTGGCCAAGTTTCCTCATTAAATGATTGGAGGAGCAAAAGGTTAGATCACCAAAGTTAAGAGGTGACACAAGTTTTAATTGAGCTTTTGTCTATGAAACAAGTATCTACATTCAGAATTCAGCGTAGTTTTTTTCCAGTGCTTTACATATTCACTTCTGCGAATCATTAAAACGACCGAAGGCAAGGCTGTTGCTACCTTACATGGTGTTTTCATGTACATTAAAAAGGCAGCTCTTCCCAAAGACATTTTATTTTCAATTTTCAGTAAATTATTCTAAATATCATTTGTTAGAAAAATAAACCTCATTGGGAATTTTTTGGAAAAATTCTTTTAGTATATAAGAGGGTGCTAAAGTTATTTTTATTTTATTTTGTTTTTTTTGAGATGAAGTCTCACTCTGTCGCCCAGGTTGGAGTGCAGTGGCGCAGTCTCGGCTCACTGCAAGCTCTGCCTCCTGGGTTTGCACCATTCTCCTGCCTCAGCCTCCCGAGTAGCTGGGGCTACAGGCGCCCGCCACCACGTTTGGCTAATTTTTTGTATTTTTTAGTAGAGACGGGGTTTCAGCGTGTTAGCCAGGATGGTCTTGATCTCCTGACCTCATGATCTGCCCGCCTCAGCCTCCCAAAGTGCTGGGATTACAGGCCTGAGCCACTGCGCCCAGCCCAAGAAGGTGCTAAAGTTATAGTCAAAAACAGATATCTTACATGTAAATTGAGCCCCTGAGATTTGGTGCACTTGTGCAATGTGCAACCTGAACAACTATACTGGGCAGCTATTTCAGGGGAGAAATTATTCTAGGAGTTGTAAATTTATCTAGTTTCACCTTCCTGACTTATAACCAAATAGAGAGGAAAGAACCAGTTTTAAATAAATGACATGGCCTTTTATCAGTTGGTTAAGTGTTTGGATGTCAGTAGGCTATTAATTAACATATGCATAGTAGGATTTTACAACTGTAAAGGTGAGATGTCAGCCAGAAATAGGCAGATAATTGGCGTTCCATA
Source organism: Chlorocebus sabaeus (assembly GCF_047675955.1). Taxonomy (NCBI): domain Eukaryota; kingdom Metazoa; phylum Chordata; class Mammalia; order Primates; family Cercopithecidae; genus Chlorocebus; species Chlorocebus sabaeus. The sequence continues at coordinate 78,596,215 of NC_132907.1, read as the reverse complement.
AATGTTTGCTGAAGCCCAGTTACGTCATGAGTGGGCTTTAGTCTATGGCAATAACATGGCTCCAAATGTGTGAATTTCTGAGAAAAGTTTTAGGATGCTCTGCCAGTGTATTATGTTGTTCAATTTTATTTGTTGCTCATTAGCTACTTTGACATTGTGCTAAGTGCTTTCTCTCTTTGTAAATGGCCATGATAATTCCATATGGGTTATGGTTTTAATTATTCTCACTGCCTAATGAGGAAAATGAAGTTTAGAGCAGGATGAAGACACTACTTCAAAGCTGACCTCTAAGTTCATGCCATTGATGAGCATGTAAATTACAAAATGATGAGTAGCTTTTTAGTATGCCAGCAAGAATCAGGTTGGAAAATATAATTAATAAAAGATACAAACAAATGAGTGTGCCTAGTGTTTAAGAACAGATATGTCAAGAAATGTACAGGTCATGTGTAGAACATGACAAATCTGGTAAGTATATAAACTGCTATAACCTTTCTGGAGGACAATTTGACAGCCAGTGTCAAAAGCTTTATAAAAAGGCATACCTTCTAATTTTCAACCTCAATGTGAGGAATTCATCCAAAGGATGTAATTAGAAGGTTAGCAAATATTTCCTTACACGTTTATTCACTTTAAAATTATGCTGATGATGTCAACAACACGATTGGAAATAACCTGTGTACTCATCAGTAGGGGACTTTGTTAATAAAGAAAAGTATGTTTATGAGCAGCTTTAAAAATGATGTCATAGAAGAAACATTCTGTTGAAAAATGTTCTCAACATATTGAAAAGTATATGAAGAGCATAACTGAAAATGTGTGATTACAGATTTGTCAAATTAGATGTTTATTTATATTCTCACATGCATAGATTAGAGAAAAGACTAGAATGGTTTATATAAACCTGTTAGTAGTATTTACCAATGGGAGGGACAATCACGGGTGACCTGTTTTTCTATTCTGCTTTTAGATATGTTTTCTATTTTTATAACAAAACTACTTTTATTTAGAAAAACTGTACTCTTAGTCAGATAAAAGAAGTTTCAAAAATATAGATTTAATATAGCCGTTTATACTTTGATTAGATTTGAACCAAATATAAAGGTGGGTTAATGCTGGTTTTGAATTTTTATCTATCTCATTTGTACATTTCCTTTTTGCCTTTGTTAGGAAATAGGAATGAGTCAAACAAGAACATAAGGAAATGGAATTTTATTTTTTGAAGAGTGGAACATAATTGGTGTTACCTAGGCAAGATGACTTCTTACAAGGGATACAACATCTCTGTTTCATTTAGTTTAGATTCATGTAAACACAGCATGTCATTCACCAGGATAACTCAGGTCTGCGTTACTCAGAATATGCTAATGGTTATAACACGCACCAGCAGTATCAGCCACTTAATATACTAAATGTTGATTGATCAATTGTATCATAGACCAAGGTGGTCAGTGGCAGGGTGGGGGACACAAGAGAGGAGCGGAGCTCTGCTCCATTGTGTCATTTAGACATTGGGAACCCAGGCTTTATCCATCATAGGTGAACTTGTGGCCTGCAAAATTACCACAAAATAAGAAAAGATACTGTTGAGGTTCCTTCGAGGGAATTGATTGCCAGGTGTGAATGGCCTCCCTCGCCTCTGTTCATATTCCATTGGCCAGATCTCAATCACGTGAACTTACTAACCCTTCACTCCAAGAGAAGCTAGGAAACGTGGTCTTGGGGTGTATCTGGGAGGAAAACAGGTTGGGTGAACGTACAGCACTCATCCTACCACTTCCATCTAACGTAACATCTTACAGAGACAAAAATAATTTTTGTCTTTATAAAGAATGGTGTTTCAATATTTGATTTTATTTTGGCATATAAAGAAAATATTTTAAATTTTCTTTATTTCAGCTTTTAAGTTTTATTCTAAATCACTTGTTTAATACTTTATTTTTATAGCACATTGTTCTAAAATCTTTACATCCAGGTAAAAAAGTCCAACTGTATTGATCAAGGAGTAATTGATGCCCAAATGATAACATGTTTCCTCAATAGAACTCCCAGAGGGCTCTTGGTTAAGGAGAAAGCTGCTTGTAACGACACGTGTGTGCAGGCTGCATCTTAACTGATGGAATCAGCCTGTTGTCACATGGCTTCTGAAGTATTTATGTCTGATTGGAAACTCTTCAGCTTGTATCAGACGCTGGAAAAACACTTTATTGTCTGAAATTTTCTATTTGTTGAAGATGACAGTAAAAAAGTTGGAGCATGCAATCACCTGTTCTCATTTTTCACATACAGAGCTTTAGGTAATGTCCGGTCATAATAAATAAACTGTAGCCCTAATTATCCCCTGTAATGTTTACAAAAGCTAAGGGAAGGTGGTACATAGAATAAGAGAGCGAGATGAAAGCTGAAGGTGTGTTGCTTATTCATTTGAAACGGAGGGAGGATGTTTCCATTTCAAATGCAGAATTAATCAACCAGGGCTTCAGGGCAACTAGAAGTAGTCTCTGGAGACCTAAAACTTGTCTTGTGTGTTTATTCAAGCCCTCAACTCCCAGGAAATTGTTTATTGTTATTTTTAATTAATCAGCTAAAAGTGTGTGTTCAAAATGTTGTGAGTGTATTTAGATTCTCTTGGGTCATGTGACTTTATTTTAGGAATTTTGTGGGAAAGTGAGGCTGGGCTGTATGAGGGCTGAGCAGGGACCAGGACCTGTGTCAGGGAGTCACCTAACCCTGCTGGGGCCGTGCTCTCCATCACCCCTAGGAGGAGCTCTGCCAAGATTTCTGCCTAAGTTCTCTTGATACACTGCATCTGGCCCTAGGTCCCATGAGTAAGTTCCCCGTTAAGGAGATATAAACTGTGTAGTCTGGGACACCATAAAGAGCATGGAAATTTTAATGTATCTAGGAAGAAAGGGAATTTATTTCACAATAGATTTCTTCTTCAAAGCATATCTGTAAAAAGGCAGCCACAGCAATGACATGTAATGCTCCCCACCCCTCCACTCCAGGAGGAGGCATGGACTTTAAGAGAACTAAATAGTTTAGACCTCGGAAAATGACCCTTCTCTTCAATAATCCAAGTTAGAGCAAAAATTGTTCAGCACATAATATTACTGAAATCCTTCCCTTTAATGATATTTCTGCAGTTCATAGATGGGAAATGGAAGTTTATCACTTCTTTTACCTTTCTCTACATGTTTGGATTCCTTTCATGTCCTTAAATTTCCATTTCCTTGTATGAAAAATGAATATTATGTGTGGTGCCTCTCAAGGACCATATATAGAGAGTAAAATTTAATCATACAAAGGCCTTTTAAAAAGTAAATTAAAATATTTTAATAATTTTCCCACATAGATTGAGATGATTATTTAGATAAATTTCAATATGGTTTAAATTCTAATTTTAATGTGCTCCCATTAGTCCATCTACCCACCCGCTTATCCATTTCTCCTTTAATCCACCCATTCATTTCTCAAACAGTAATTGCTGATATGGTCCTCATTAGTCATTTGTGCAAATTTATCAGGGTACATGAATGAATAAGCCTATGCACCTGCTCTCAATGAACTTAGAAATGATCTGGTAAAGGAGGAAAGTGAATATTATAATACGATACATGACATGAGAAAGGTGTGTGCATGGTATCTAGGGAAGAGGTATGTGGTCCATCTACCTCTGTAGGGTATGGGGGACAATAGACTTCGATGATTTGGGTATTAAAGGATAAATAGGAATATTTCAGGCAGAGAGCGAGACCGATTTTAGGAAAATGAAGCAGCAGTGGGAAAATGTGTTAGGTAGAATAATGGCCTCCAAGAACGTGCATGTCCTGCTTCCTAGAATGTTTGAATGTGTTATCTTACCAGGCAAAAGGGACTTTGCTGATGTGATTACAGATCTTGAGATACAGAGATTGGCCTGGATTATTCAGGGAAATCCAGTATAATCATTGGTGTCCTTATAAGAGAGAAGGAGAAGGGTCAGAGTCAGAATCCAAGAAAGACATGTACAATGCAAAGAGTTGTCAAAGTTAGGGATAGGCTCATTGGAAAATGCTTTACTTCTGGCTTTAAAAATTGAGAAGGCGCTACAAATCAACAAATGCAAGTGGTCTCCAGAAGTGGAAAATGTAAAGGACATGGATTCTCTGCTAGAGCCTCCAGCGGGAAGTCAGTAGAAAGTTAGAGAAGATGAGAAGATACTTCTGCCCTCAGAAATCGTACCGTGTAATGTCAAATAATCATGTGCTAGTTAAAGCAGAAATAACCACTATATGTTGCTGGGAAAAAATTTTAGAAATTCTTCATGTATTCCATTCATAGGACTAAGCGTTTCTCTGAATAAAGAGGGTTTTTTGTTTCTGCTTATGACATTTAGTAAGTCGAATCCCTGCTTATCTAAAATTTTACCTGATAGTAGTGTCCATCTACCTGATAGACAAAAGTATCTCTTTCACAATAGAATTGCCTTTTTCTTGAGCATGAACAAATAGTGAAACTCATGAATGCAGTTGGGGAAATAATTTTTCCAAGTTCTTAATTATGTTCATAGTGTGAATATACACTGGGATGCAGTCTTTGAACATGACATCAAACACCTAAAATATACAAATGCATCTTGCAGATGTTTTTGAATACAGGATTTGTATAGAGAGGGTATAATAAAGGACTTGGAAGCAACTGCAGTTACTGCAGTGGAATGGAAGTGATCTCGAGATTGTATGAGGGAGAAGAAAACCATAGGCAACACCTCAAAACCCACAGAGGAAACAGTTTTACCTGAAAGACATGGGGAGACTATTTCAGGTGAATAAATGGGACCTAGTGTAGTTCAGATGTCAAAAAGAAATGTGTGTAGGGGATGGTGGAATATTCCATCTATTTCTACAATGCTGGCAAAATATAAAGGCTGATGGGAGGCGGCAGGGAAAAGTGTAGGCTTTTTAAGACAGGCAGAACTGAGTTCAGGTCCCAGCTTTGCTACTTACCACGTGTATAACTTTATGCCACTTCCCTGAACCTTAGTGTGCTTTAGTTGTCATCTGTAAAATGGGGTAACAATGCCTTCCTCACAGTGTTGTTAGTTACCAGGATTCAGTGAAAGAATAGATGTATAGAGCTTAGCAGTATGCCTGGCACATTGGAAGCTCTCAATAAACTCAGTTATTATTCTGAGTACCTACTGCATTACAACTTGGAATGTCTTGCTATGATCTCTTCTCAAATCTGCAGTCACCAACCTGGTCTTTGAATTAACTACCTGAAAGCAGAGCAGATGCGCAAACATAGAACAACAGTCCCGCGGGGGGAACAGCTCCAGTAAGGCCCCGTTGCCCCTTTTGCCATAGAACAGCGACCAGGTGTGTTTTTTCAGAAATGCCTGTATGAGAGTTTTGGACTTCAGGGCCTATGCACTTGATGTACCGAAACCTCCATTGGATGCTAGTTCCAAATGCATCCAGTTAGCTGTCTGGATAACTCTGTTTACTGTTCATTCAGTCACTCTCAGGCCTTTAAATCCTGGGCAGTTTCACCCAGACTTGCTGTCCTGCCCTTGATCTGTAGATGGGATCGACTTCATTGAGGTCCTTTAAAATCATAAAGGAATAAATTTATCTTTTTGTTTTGTTGTTCATTGTGCATTCAGATTTAGAAATCCCTGCATTTGGTAGAGCCCATTCCTTTACAGGATTAACTGTTGTTAGATTAATTTGACAGCACTTAAGTAATCTAGCATCACACTAAATAGGCTCCATATCAAACCAAGCAATGTCTTCCTGATCCCTCTATCTGAATCACCCCATCTTGTTTGGAAACCCTCTTATCTGAGTTAGGGACCTTATTCCCAGTCTACTTGTGTTCCTTCTTATTCCGGAACCTCTCTTTGTATAGCCCTGAAAAAAATATAGTGACCTCTAGGGATATTATTTTAATTGCTGCATTTTATCCAAGACTTAAAACATACATAATTAGAAAGAAACCTCAATTTATATAATTTTCAATGTAATTTAGAAGGTGAAATGGACTGTTTTTGTTCCTGTATCTTTAGTTACTAGATTTCTAATAGCTTGGAAGTGCAGTGATGCTTGAAAATATAACTTTCTGGAAGGAAAATGTACCAGAAATTGTGACCTACTTAAGTTTCAATGGATTGGACCACTGAGCCAAGAAGTATGCTGACCACCCACAGGGGCTTCAAGCATGGTGCCGTGATTGTCAAACGCCTGGCCAAGGCTAGTTAGAATTAAGCGAAGACAGTCTCTATCTGGGCCAGAGAAATTCTAGAACCTGTCTTGTGGGTTTAGCGTCTATGTAATGTTTCAAGCAAACCCATCCCCATATCCTGAACTCAAGGGCTGGCAGGTTGTGGATCCTACATGTTTAAGACCACTTTGTCTTCTCCCATAATAAAGTTTTATCCTGCTCCCATTAAAAAGCATTACAAGTGAAAACATTTGAGGGAATCACAACCCCAAGCCTTGCTGGATTAGAATAAGTGGTTATAATAACAACAAAACCCCTTTATAGGAAACCCTATATTTGGGGAATCGTCAGAAATCCACATGGCTGATTGTAATTCAAAAGCCCTGAGAATAACTACTGCCTTTTCCTTTTCAGACATCTGAGCTTAACTCTTGGCATCCTGGTAGTAGTCTTATAGAATCCAAATTGTGGCAGCAGCGAAAGGCATTTGAGGTGGGAGCCTGTGTGAGCTCACTCCCTACCCAGAACCTACCCCTGTTCCTTTCACACCTTTGTTCTACATCAAAGAGGCCCATATGCGCTCACTGTTCCCAATGAGTGCTAATTCTAAATGCAGTTAGTGCACTGGGAGAAGAGAAGTGGATAATGATCATTTCATAGAACTGTAGGACCTTTTGCATTAGTTATAATAACAATAACTACCATTGTTCTCAACAGGTGTGGCACTGCCCTCAAGGCTGTGCGAATTCAGTGGGAAATAGGAAGGGATGTTAATGACATGCAAGGCATAGAACGGTCTTGCACAGTGAGGACAGTGAGGAAATGCTTGTGTTCCACTTGACATTGCAGCTCTTTGGGCATCCATGTAGATTTAAAAAATAAGATCAGTAGTGATTTAGGTCTCAGGTCTAGCACCCATGTCTATGTAAATAGGTATTTTTTTTTTGCACAGATTGAATATGTATTAAATTTTCCAAGAAGGAAACTAGCATGTGCATTGAGGGGTGATAGTAATAAGAATTGGAGCTTTTCCAGGAACTGTTCACCATCTCAGTCACATCATGGTGGCCATGTTGCTTGTGGTGTAACAGGCAGCAACTCTGCATGTGTGTGTCTGCATTTGCAGCTTCTGCCTTCAGAGCAAAGCATGCAACTAGCTATTGCATCTTCCTGGATAGAAGAGCCTAACCAATTACATATTTAAATGTATAACATTTTAATATAATTTACTTTTCTTCTATTTCTCTTTTTTTACACCAAGGCATTATATGATTTCTTTTGAAAACCATTGATCAAGTGCTTATCATAGCTCCAGCACAAAGATAAGGGTATTATGATTAATTCCTAGTCACCATAGGTGGCATGTAATATTATCCCAATGTATAAATTGGAAGACTGAGGTTTGCTTGGTGAGCGTCAAAAACATTTCTGGATTTGGGAATTGGCATTCCTGCTTGTTTAGGTCTAGTAACTCAAACCATTCACTTAACCATCCGGTAACACAAACCATTCTCTTAACCATCCGGTAACTCCAACCATTCTGTTAACCATCTGGTAACTCTAACCATTCTCTTAACTGTCCAGTAACTCAAACCATGCTCTTGACCACTCCATGGTCGCCTCCAGTCAGGCCATGTGCTTGTCCCATTTGAAGAGTACCTAGTCTATATCCAAGGGCTCAGCACTTGCCTCTAAATGCCCCGGTTGAGGAAACATGCATGGGAAACTTGGGCAATAGTGTTGTGTCCCCAAGACTGAAGGTTTCTGACCATCAGCAAGACCAGAACATTCCTGGTTTCCTCTTGTAATAACGTTCAAAGCCAGTTATTTGAATGACAGTGGGGCTGACTCTGTAATCCAGTGTGTTTATGTAGGCAATGCCTGAGAGTTTTGTTTAATGAAGTAGTAACAGGACTGACAAGGCTCAGAAAGATCACCACACAGAGGGGTGGGAGAGGAGGAACCCTCTAGAATCCATACTGGGTAATTGATCCAGAAAGAAAGGTCCTTTCCATCCTCAACTGCCAAGGACAGAGCCAGTGAATCAGCCTCGTCCTCCATCTCCCCAGAGTTGTGAGGCCATGGGCAGGACATCACCGCCATCTGCTTCCCCTTGCCCTGGCACCTGGTGGGAACTCCAACACTGCACGTCATGGGCAATGTGATGGCTACTATTGCTGCTTGCTGAACTGGCCTGCATGTCACACTGACATTGAGTAGTTTTCTTCCTTCTTGTTCCAACTCTTTTCTCTGTTCTACATACTATTATCTTTTGCTGCTTGTCATCAGTTTATTTTCAGTTTTTTTTTTTTTTTTTTTTTTTTTTAGAAAAATGCACAAGGTAATGTTTTCCAGTGTGATAAAAGGAGAAAATGATAGGTGATTTCTACCTCCTTAGGTTATATAATAGGTCTTGATGCAGAGCTTCTTGGGACATCCTAGTTCACTGTCTCTTAAGCATTTCATTAAGCATCTAAAACCAGTATCAATGGGATGACATGTAAAAATAGCTGCTACCTGTGGTGTACACATTATGTTTCAGGCACTGTGTTCCTCCTCTTATCTGCTCTTGACCTTGGACAAGATACTTACCAACTGTGTGCCTCAGTTTCTTATCTATAAAATAGAAAAATAATAATAGTGCCTCAAAAGGTAGGTCGCACTGGTTAACTAAGATAAACAAAAACACTTAGAATAATACCTAACACGTAGTAAATGCTCATAAATTGAATTTGTAGAAGTAGTAGTGGTTGTCCAAGTAGATTAATCATAGTTGCTCACGACAGTCTTTTACAATTTTGCAGATGAGGAAACTGTCTAAAAGAATTTAAATGGCTGTCCCATTCAACTAATAACGAATATAACTGAATCCAGGTTTGTCCAAACCACGGGTTCTCAACCTTGGCATAACTGAAATTTTGATCTTCATAATTCTTTATGGTGGGGAGCTGTGCTGTGCATTTTTAAGATGTTTTGCAGCGTGTTTGGCTTTTACCATCTACGTGCCAACTGCACACCCCAAGTATAACAACCAAAAATATCTCCAGACATTGCCAAATATCCCCAGGGATGAGGGTTATGTGCAAAATTGTTTCTTGTTGAGAACCACTGTGTAAACCAATAGTTTTCTGCCCTTTTTGCTATCCTCATTATGTAGGAGGATCCTTTTCTATATTTTTTTAAACAAATGAGCTAAGTAATGAGGCATTTCTTCATGTTAGAAAACAAACTTTTGCTTTTCAACTTTCAAAACTAAGCAATTACTTAAAATATTCAGCTTTATGAGTATAACCAAAACCCAATTCAATTAAAATAAATAATCCCCAGCTAGAAAACTGTCCCTTTGGTCAGTGATTAGAATAAATACACATTGTTCTTCAAAACTCTCCAGTTAACACTATAGATGTGAAAGCAGTCCTGAGGAAATATTTAGTTTTTAAATTCTGTTCTTAGTTGACACATAGTAATTGTACATATTTGTGAGTTACAGTATGATGTTTCAGTACGTGTATACTTTGTGTAATGATCAGATCAGGGCAATTATATTCATCACCTCAAATATTTATCATTTCTTTGTGGTGAGAACATTCAAAATACTCCACTGTAGCTAGTATGAAATATGTAGTACATTATTGTTAACAGCAGAACCCCAGAACTTATTTCTTCTATCTTACTGTAATTCTCAATGTGGATGAACCTAGAAGACATTATGTTAAGTGAAATAAGCCAAACACAAAAGGATAAATACGGAATGATCTTACCCATATGTGAAATCTGAAATAGTGGATCTCACGGAAGCAGCGGGTAGAATAATGGTTCCCAGAGGCTGGGAATGCTGTGGGGATGGAGGGTGGGGACAGATTGGTTGATCAACAGATGCTGGATTCTTCAGTGTGTGAGCCACAGGGGGTTCAGTACTGCAGTAATTGTAGGAATGGATTTAGAGGTTAGAGGAAAATGAGTGGTTTTCTGTGCTTGGAGTGTTATCAGTGTTTGAGGATGTTGGCACTCTTCTTTAAGTTAAGGGAAAGGATTCCCTTTTCATCTTCATTTAAAATACTCAATTTGTACTTTGAAAAGTGGAATGTTTCCTGTATGTGACGTGGCCTCCCCATCCCTCTTAATGAGCTTTCCTATTTGGTGGTGTCACCGTTTTCCTGCCACCTAGCCCCCAGGATGATAACCTAGAGTGACAACTGACTTCTGTGCTTGTCAGTATTGAGGCACTGGAGTGGACATCCCGCTTGATGGGCAGATTTCCCCACCATCTTTCATCAGGACATCACATAACAGACACACAAAGGGTTGGCCCAGCATCACTGAGTGGTATTCCTTGCCTTTAAAGGGAACATCATGAATCAACTTGATGTTTCACGTAATTGCAACCAACAGTGAGAATGGACCAATTTTCATATTCGGACCTTTGCATCTAAAGCTCGAATTATTCCCATTCCAGTTGCTCCTCCAAGCCTTTGCTGTAAAGTGCTAACCTGCCGTCATTTGGCTCTTTCTCCTGCCCTCCCTTTCCTGTTGTAGGCAACCAGTGCAGTTGTTTTCTCTGGTGGGTTTTCCTGTTGCTTTGGAGGTTACTCAACCCAAGACGATCCAGATGCTGCTCAATGTGCTTCTGGGCTGACGTTTTCCTTTGATGCCTGTTTCCTTTCGCCCACTTTTCTTCTTTTGAGTGTATTTAAATTCCAAGCACTGTCACAGCAGGGGAGAAGAGCTGTTTGAGTCTAGCTCTTATGATTTACCCCAGAGTGTTAAGATCGCTGACAGGTGTTGGCTTGGCCTAATTCTCTTAGCCTGACTCGGGGATATCTAAAGATTTCCTTATCATTTCATCATCTTCTGAGATGAAGTCAACTGAGAAAAGGGAAGTCTGGAAAGTCAGTGGTACCTTTGAGGATGGAACCTGTGCACAGGGACTCCCACATCACTGGATTTGGATGGTAGAAGCACAGTTTAGATGAGAGGTGGCTGGTTTAGGTTTCTGATAAACAACAATCGGGTAAGACTGGTGTGTGGTGAGGCAGGACTTTGGTTCTGGGAGTGTGCCGTGGCTGAGCATCTGCTGTGGATATGGCAGAGACTGTACTGGCCATGATAGGGTGAGAGCCAGGGCTGGAGAATGGAAGTGAGAGCCTGAGCCCTTGGAGTAGGCTGCCTCAATTGGAATCTGGGATCACTTCTCTTTTCTAATTGAAAGATCCTACCAGCTGTTGAATCCCTCTGTGCCTCAGTTTCCTGCTCTGTAAAATGGGAATAATAAGAGTACCTACTTCATAGAGATGGGAATTAACTGAGGTAATACATTTAAATTATTTGGAATAGTGATTGGCACCCAATAATACTAAGTATTAGCCCTTCTTATTAACCAAACTACGAAAAGGCTACAAAAAATGGACCTTTCTAATCATGTTGACTGCCCATTCTCCCCACTTAAACACTAACATCTGCAGCGGACCCTGGCCCATTCTGCATCTCCATCTGTTGTCTTTTACAAGCTATTCATTGAATATCTTTGCTTGCCGCTCAGTTTTTCTCTCAGGTGAATGTCATGGCGCTATTAAGCTTGTTCTCCTGAATTAACTGGGAAAGCCAGTAAACTTTCCTATCCCCTTTCTTCTGATGACAAAGTTTTTACCCCTGGCCATAGAAGCAGGGACTTCATCCAGGCCTGATCCGAAATGGCCATCAGGTTGCAAATAAAGGTGTTCCAAGGATCGTGCAAATGATCTCGGTGTCATAGCTCTTCTAGGGGTTGTGTTATTTGTACATAGGGCTAAAAATGTTCTTTCTGCTGGAGTTGCTAAGTGAGTGGTGCCTGCATAAAGTCTGCTGTCAGCCATCCAAGCACGTGAGGCTGAAAACAGATGTAAGAAGATACAAGGAATAAGGAAGGGGATAAAGTGGTGACCATGGTGAGTGCTGGCTCCTCCTTCATTTCTGTCACTCACCACCCATCCTTCCTAGACTCATTCCCTTTCTGCTTAGTCCTGTTTGAATTGGGCCCTGAGCCTCTGAACCAGTTGGAGTAATGCTGCTTAAACAAAACAATGAGTTCCATCAGGACCAGGGCAGTGATGGGATTTTACTCATTTCTATGATGCCTGTGCCTTGCCTAGCGCCAAGCTTGGTCAGTGGAACTATGTGGTCTACATTTGGAGAAGTAGAGCTCCAAATGTCAGAGCTAGAACTGCCTTCTCATGGGGTCTTACTTTGGCAAGTGACTTGGGCCAAAAAGCATCTCCTTATGTCCTGTGAGCTGTCTGCCTGGAATTTGCAGAGCCTGGGCCACTGGAATGGGCAATGGTGGATGCCACCAGACACGGGACTTACAGACAGCCCAAAGCCCTCTGGACACTGCCCCCTTCTCTTATTCCCACAGGCACAAGCTCCCCCTGGTGCCTGGGAGGACTCTTTATTTTGGAAATATTGGACAGGATCCATATTCCCTTATTCCCTTGCTTCCTTTTAACTTGCTTTAAAAAAGTGGCTTCCCTGTGATACATGAGGTGGGCAGGGAAGTGCTGTGTAGAGAAGGGCGGGGTCTCTGGCGAGGGCTCCACCCCCAGGCCTGTGCCCATGGACTTAAGTGAGAATAGGCACTCCTGTTTTCATGCCCAAATGTCGCATTTTCCAAGACCACTCTGGTCCGCCATGCCCCCCATCCTGTGCCAGTAAAAACCCCAAGACCCTAGCGAGCACACACACAAGCACCTGGACGTCAAGAGGAACACACTGGCAGAAGAACGCACCGACAGATGTCGGCAGGCCATCAGTGGTGGAATGACGCAGACACTGAGGGAAATTTGGCAGAGGGTGATCGGAGAAGAGCCTGGCCACTGAGCAGCCCGACTCCAGGGGAAGACCACCTTCCCACTCCATCCCCCTTCTGGCTCCCCATCCATCTGCTGAGTGCTACTTCCAGCATTCAATTAAACCTTGCACTAATTTTCCAAGCCCACATGTGATCCAATTTTTCCAGAACACTAGGGCAAGAACCCAGTATACCGAAAGCCCTCTGTCCTTACGATAAGGCAGAGAGTTTAATTGAACTGATTAACACAAGCCGCCTGGGGATGGTACGCTGAAAGAACACACTGTAACATGCGCCCACTGGGCTTTGGGAGCTGTAAACACTCAACCCTAGATGCTGCTGTGGGGTCGGAGCCCATACTCCCCATGACATGCCCGTCTGCTGCTCCCTCTAGGGGTCTGAGTAATGGTGCACCAAAGACACGAGCCACACCCTCGTTGCATGCCCTGCAAAGGGATAAGGGGAAACTCCTCCCGTTTCACCTGTGCATAAGTATAGGTCTTCTTTTGACTTTTCATAAACTTACATTCCTTTATTTTGTCTTAGCCTTGTCATAACTAGCAAAGCAGGTGGGGCAGTTAACACCAGTGTTAATACAGATGCTGAGCAAAAAGGGTCAAATGCCTGGGCTTCCTTTGTCCCTAGCCTGACACAGGCTTGAAGGTAATAACAATGCTGAGATGTGAGTGGCCTAAGAAGACAAGATGCGTGGAAGTATCCTCTGTACCTTATAAATAGATTTTACTAGAAAGTGTTTTAATCCTTTAACTAGACCTTAGAAGTCAGCTTCCAGGAGCACAAAACAGATCATCTTTTCCCAAATAGCTACAGGCTGCCCTCGAGGAATAGCTCTAGGACACAGGAATGTAAGCCAAGCGTCCTCTGTCATTTTGACACCTTTATTAATGTGCCATGGTAGGAAATGAAATAACCTATTCATATGTGCTTTAGCTAAGCCTGGAATATACATTTTTAAGGCAGGAGCTGAGGAGGAGGTTGAGTGGAAAAAACCAAAAAGCTAAAGGGAACAAAAAAAAGATTCTGGATGGACTTTGCGACCATAAATGGTAAAACTAACCCTGTTCCACTGCCAGCTAGAAGAACAGCCGAGTAAGGTTTTGATTTACAGGAACAGCTCAGCAAGGGCCTTGTAGAGAGCTTCATGCCTGCTATAAAAATGTGATTAGCTATAAAACAGAGAGCTTTAACAAGAGCATTTAAGCATAGGCAACAGACTTGCTCAAAAATAAACAAAAACAGATATTGCTGCTTGCGTGTCTAACCCAACTCCATAAAGATCAGGATTTAGGAGAATTTTTTTAGGCTTGTGATATAATTAATAACTTTTTACTTTTAGAGTCAAAAGAAAGGAAAAGGAAAGATGACCTTGAACTTTGCAAATGACTTCAGTCTGCCTCTCCTCTAAGGCTCTCTCTTCAGCTTGCACAGTTTTAAAGCATGAATAGGAATCCTCCCCCAAAACAGCTCCCTGTGTCAGACCCTCCCTGGACACCCAGGATGGAAGGAAATAGAAGCCAGCAGGCGTCCAGGGCCTCAGGAGGGGAAAGTGTTTAAAGCTCCAAGTCTCCCAGCCCCCTGCCCTTGGCAGTCCCTCACTGCTTGCTCTGTGACAAGTCTGCACTAATATCCCTGCACTGGGAAGGTCTGTGGCCAGAGCCTCACTCAGTTCCCATCGACAGTTCTTTTGAAAACACGTGCCCCTTCTAAGTTAGTCTGAAGAGGTCCATTGGCTGGATATGGAAAATGCTGCACATCTGTTCATCACCGGGGTAATTTCTTAGTGGTTAGTCACAATAGCCATGATCTATGGATTTCTCCCTGTGTGTCAGTCACCATGTAGAAGACTTTATACGGATTGTCTCTGTGTCTCCCAACAGACTCTCTGAAGTAGGCTTTATTATCTCCATTTTATAGTGGGGACAGAGCATACCCAGAAAGATTATCACACAATAATAAACATGAAAGTTAGAGCTGGAATTCAACCATGGCCTGTCTGAATCCAGAGATCAAGCTCTTAACCCTTATGCCAAGAAAGGGGTTGTACTGAAAAAACACCCAGGTTCGAGAGCTGAATTCTCCTGTTTCTGGCTGCAGTTGCTTTCTGTGTTCTGTGAAATACCAGGTGTACTTTATTCCTTTGCTTAGGCCTGATGCAGTTGCAGGGAAGAATTTTCAAACAATGTGTATCTTTGCAGAAGAGGCGTGCCCACTGAGTCTGCAGACCAAACATGAGGTTCCCTTTGCTACTTTTTGTCACTTCTTTTCCTTTGTGTCTTTCTTGCTTATCCTTGTCCTGCTGAATACATTTGGCCAAAAGCTCTTCCTTTCTGGGAGTGAAACAGTGCTTTACTAGAATACATATGGCATGGTGTGGTTAACTGCAATTTCACAGTCTCCTCTCATTTCAGAAAGCAATAGTACATTTAGCCACCCAGAAATTAAGTAAACACCATTTAGGATTTCTTTAATGTAAAACAACATTGTCATGCTTTAAAGTTGTCTTTCTAAATGTCCATCTTCTCACCCTCATATTACACCTTGGCTTCAGGGAAAGGGAGAGGATTAGTTTGAATTGGAAGGGTTTCTAGACATATCCTAGGATTTAAAATAAATAGAACTGGAATGTAACCTGTTTTTTAAATTTTTTAATGTCTTCTTGTGCTGTAAGCTGAACCTTGACCTAAATTCTTGTTAATTAAGACTTTATCCTGTGTGTGCCTTTGTGTAAAAATGAATTCTCCCATTATAATCATCCCACCCAACCTTCCCCAGCTTCCTTGCACTATTGCTTATGGTAAGGTTTTCTCACTATTGGAGGTTTAAATGGAGCCTCGTATTAAATAAATGCTCAATCTATTTTAATAATGCTGCTTTATAACTAGGGTAGACTTTTCTTTCCAAAATAGTTTCAGTGCTGATTTTCATCGGGATACGATCTAGATTAATTCCAAGGTAGGCATTGAGAACCTGTGGAACAACATCCTCTCCCTGGAACCTCATCATTCTTTCACGGTTACTTACAGGGAAACGCCAGTTCAGTTTAGGGGTATCTTCTGTGCAGGCCTTTCCTCACACCCTGAGTGGTGTAAATGCCCCCCCCCCCACACACCCTTTCCCTTAGTGTCTTTGTCTCTTTATCCTCACAAGTTCATCTTCATCATGTAAAGGTTTGCTTAAGTAGTTTTATATCCCCATTGTTTAGCACAAAGTAGGTGATCAATAAATGAGGCTGTGGAGTGAGTGAGTGCTTTTACAAAAAAGCAGAGTATGCAGGTAACCTAACACCAAATAGATTATGGGAAGTTCTGATATTTGCAGGTACCATGTTATCAAGGTTTTTGTATGTATAAAATTGCATCCTTTTGGAGACCAGAGCGATTTCTAGGGGAGTTTGGTGTTTTTGTTGGGCCTTAAGGAATAGATTCTCTCTGGTTAGGTGAAGATTTTCCAAGAAAGCATTCCAGGAATAAGGGATTATAAAATTGCAAGGTCTAGAAAGTCTAAAAGCACAAAATTTATAATTGAGAATACAGCGTGGTGGAAGACAGAGACTCATATAGGAAGAATGAGAGAACGACACATTTTGGGGACACATTTTGAAGGATCTAAATGTCTGACCAAAAATTATGTTTAATTTTGAAGGCAGCTAGAGAGCATATGTAGAGTTTTGAGCCAAAGCATGATAAGATTGAATAAGTGCTATGAGATTAATATGACCATAGTGTGTAGGGATAATACATTGAATGGACAGAGAGACTATTTCTACATTCTAGATTCAAGGAGACAAATTGGGAGTGGAAGGAGTGAGAACAGAATGATGGAGGTGACAAAGACATTTTTCTGAAGAGTTGACAGACCGTCTGCACACACGGCTTCATTGAGCTATCACAGGAACTCATTCGCTTCTCTCTTTTGGATATTTAAAAAATTTGTCTGAAAAGCAAAATTGTGAGGTTTTGTCTTTTTCTTTTGCCCTGACTCTGCTTAAACATGAGCAAATAAACTGACTTTCCACTTTAATGCCGATGCTGTTTTGAATTTTGCCAAAACCAACCAGTATCCTAGAGCTAAGAGCTAAAGAAATGTTATTTTCCAAAATTAGTGAATGCTTCCAACTTGTTATTACAGTAGGATAGAAATATTCCTAGTGAGACCCACGTACTCACTCATTTTGTAGAGGGAAATTTGGTGATGATTCACAATCCTTATAATAATGTAGCAAGTTGCAATGTGCAATGGAAAGCACATTTTTTTTCTGATTTTTAATGCATCTTCCAGAGGTTGGGGCACAGGGAGTATGAACATAAGTCAGGGGAAGAGGGATAAAGGAGTTCTTTTAGAAAAATCAACAAGAAAAAACCAACCAGATAATCTGTAATCTTTTAAAAAATAACTGATGGCTGTACAGGATTTTTATGAAAGCATAATAACTTCCAGAACATAGGCGAATCGGTACACATTCCAACCCAGTAGCCACCACCTAACGCAAGTCACGTGTCTTTAACCCTGAGTTTACTAAGTTGCATACAAATTGAGCATATGCACGTGGGCATTGGAGGGGCATGTTGACAAAAATTTCATTACTTTAAGGAGTCCTGATACCGAAAAAGAAGAAAAATCTCAGAACTAGAGTAATGATGCCCAAGAGCTCATCTAAAGACCTTTTATTTTGACCACTCAATAGTGAAATGAACTAGATGGGGTGGTGGTATATCTATTTTTGTAATATAGAACACTGTATCTTCTTCCTAGTTTTTAATTTAAAACAGTGATTATGGATACTAGTTGACAGTCTTAGGTTGTCTCCAATTTAAAAAGAATTCTCTCTGTCTTTTCTCTGTTTCTTTTTCTCTTTTTGTAAGAGCCACAGAGCTCAAGTGTATTCTACAGTGACTTACAATTAGTATTATTGAGTCCAGTTGCTTAAAAAAGAATTTGGACTATAAGTGTAGAACAATTTTCCATAACAAAGGTTAAAATCAAAGGATAGCTTAAATGACGCTTAATTAACTCCAAATCAAATTAATCAGGAAACCTATTCTTTTAGACAAGATTTGCAAACTAATTATAAGTGCTGGTGTAGCCTAGACGTCTCTTAGCTATGCAGATGCTCATTCCCTGCCTGCCATAGACCCTGAGACACTAGGTCATAGATGCAACTCAGGAACTTGTCTTTCTTTTTTCTTTTCTTTCCTTTCCTTTCCTTTTTTTTTTCTTTTCTTTTATTTTCTTTTTCAAGCACCCCCCAATTCTTTGTGAGGTAGGTGTCTTCAGAGCACATTTTGATCATCACACAACAAGAAGGTAACTGTGGTACTTCAGGTGAGAAGAGAATCAGCATTCAGGTCTGTATGAGGTTTTGAAACAGTCGTCTAGTGCAGGGGTCCCTAACTCCCTGGCCATGGACCTGTATTGGTCTGTGGCCTGTTAGAAACTGGGCCACATAGCAGGAGTTGAGTGGCAGGTGAGTAAGCAAAGATTCATCTGTATTTACAGCCTTCCCCCATCACTCTCATTACCACCTGAGTTCTGCCTCCTGTCAGATCAGTGGTGGCATTAGAGTCTCATAGAAGTGGAAATCCTACTGTGAGCTGCACATGTGAAGGATATAAGTTGCACACTCCTTATGAGATTCTAATGCCTTGTAATCTATCACTGTCTCTCATCATCCCCAGATGGGATGCCTAGTTACAGGAAAACAAGCTCAGGATTCTCACTGATTCTACATTATGTTGAGCTGTATAATTATTTTATTATATATTACAATGTAATAATAATAGAAATAAAGTGTGCAATAAACGCGCTTGAATCATCCTGAAACCATCCCCATAACCCAGCCCCGCTGGTTCTCTGGAAAAACTGTCTCCCACAAAAGCAGTCCCTGGCACCAAAACGTTTGGGGACTGCTGCTCTAGTGGAAGGTACACAGCCCAGGTTCAAGGTCTGGTTCTACCATTCACTCCATGAATCTTGTTTCCTGTTGTATTATAATTGGGGAGTATGTTCGTTTTCTGGGGGCTACCGAAACAAAGTACCATAAATTGGGTGACTTAAAACAAAATAAATGTATTATCTCACTGTTCTGGAGGCTAGAAGTTCAGCATTAAAATGAGCACAGGGCCAAGGTCCCTCTGAGACTGTGGGTAGTGAGCTTCCCTGCCTCTTCCTAACTTTTAGCTTCTAGTGGTGACTGTCAACCCTTTGCATTCCCAGGTTGCAGCTGCATCGCTCCAGCCTCTTCCTTTGCCATCCTTTGCTCCTTCTGTGTGCTCCACTCCTCTTTCTATAAGAGAACCTGTCGTATTGGATTAGGCCCACCCTATCCCAACATGACCCAACATTTACTTAAATAATTACATCAGCAGCAACCCTATTTCAAGTGGGGGGGTCACCTTCTGAGGTTCTTTTTGAAAGACACAAACCCATAATACAGAAAGAAGGAGTATGTGCCTAGAACAGGTTAGGGGTTCCCAAATCAGAGTCAGAAACTGATCCAGCCAGACTCTCTAAAGGTCTCTTAGGAAACACACTACAATTACAGGTTTCACCAACCTGACCATCAGATCCTGACTCAGTAGGTAGGAGATTGTGCCTTAGAATGTATATTATCCTTCTGTAGGAAATCCCTACTCTGAGTAACCCTGCCAGATCACACCCCTAATTGATGTTTTGCTGAATGTATTGGGTAAAAGATAAGTTATAACTACGTAGAATGTATGCAATAATCACATATAACTACATGTATTATACTGTCTTCACAATGCACTTTGGCCATATGTTCATCTATTTTGGCAGGATTGGGGACGTGAGGTTCTCAACTTATGCTTGCTTAAATCATAGCCCGTGCTTTTAAGGAAAACTAAAGCTCATTCTAAGAATTGTCTTTATAAAATTAAAGGTGTTGTTCATGTTTGATTTTTCCACCATTTTAATTATCAGAAAGATGATGAAAATTGGGTTGTTCCCTCCCATTATGACTGATTTCCTCTCATTAATAGAGACAAAGGCTCTTCTTGAAGTGGAACTAAAATGTAAACATGAGTTCACCCTGGTCTCTAAAGACTTCAAGAGGCCATGCATTTGATCAAAATGACATGTTCTAAATCCTCCTTTCATGATAGAATACAGATAAAATACAGATAGACTGAAGCCAAAAGCGTTCCTTGCTGCAGACACACTCAATAATACGTACATTGTTAATCCCTGGCTGTTTCAAAGTAATTGTAGGCTTCTGCATGGAACCAATTTTCTGATTTTTGGAGACTAAGATAATTCAAATTGCATGTCCTTAACTATGATAATAAGTGGAGTCTGCCAGTGGTTGCTTGTGTGAGCCGGTCATGCTGGAGGAAAGAATTGGGCCTTCATGTGTCTTACAAACTATAGTTTTCTCTTTAGCCCTTTCCTCAGCAAATGGAGTCATGCCAATCTAAGTATTTGGAAGTGTCTCACAGAATCACTGAGTTGCTGATAGAGTGGAGTTAATAACTTTTATTACATAAACTTTTATTACATTGTTTTTTCAAATGTCACATTTTCAGTAAGCAAACTTGGTTGATACTTTTGGGATAATTTATGGTCAATTCTTATTTTTCTTTGAGTGTTTTTAGTTACAATTATGTTCCAATGGGACTTTCTTTTTTTCTACAGTGTCATTGTTACTGATCTGCATTTAGTTTGCCATATACTCTGCAGTATATTTGTCTTCCCTGGTGAGGTTGTATATAAAGTGAGGTATAGATTTTTGGTATTCTTAAGTTGGGTACATAAAATATTTTGCCTCAAATTATTTCAGAAAAAGTGTTTTTTTTTTTTTTAATTTAAAAAATCTGAATTAGCCAAATGCTTTAATCAGTTCTTATACGCATATTGTGTGTTGCTGAGAATTGAGGAAGGGTGATTCAGTGCAGAGGATGTTTGTGAATTTTTTGAGTCAGGTTGGAGGCAGATTTAGAGAAAATTTTCTATTGATATTTTTGGTTTTTCCACTCACCACTGAACTCATGATTTCCAGGTTGCTAGGAGTCACATAGCCCTTGAAAGACCAACTACTCTGTGTCTCAGGGTCAAAAGTTATCAAAAAGAAGCAAGAAAATCTAAGCCAAAATAACACTTCAAATAGTCCAATGGCTATTTATGACTTTTCACATAAATATTTAAACCTTCATTAGAAAACATGAGATTTAAGCAAAGAGTAGTATATGCAGGTCAGTCTCAGAATTTACCAGCTGTTCATCAGCAATAAGTCATTGAGGTTTCTCCCTTTTGTTGAGGTGGTTTCTTTTTGGCCAGAGAGCGTCATCATTGTCATGCTTCAGTTCTTTCATTTGTGTACTAATTAATTAATACTTAAATATTTATTGGACATTTACTGGATGCATATACTAGGGATTAAATACCTTAAGAGAACCTCTCAGTTGAATTGAAGAGATAGACATATAAAAAAGAATTCCAACATGGAAACATGATAAATCTTGGAATGGAATGTAATAAAAAAACAAAATGCAATAAAAAATGCATGAAGAAGAACATAACATGAAATTCAGGATAGTAAGACACTCTTCATGGAATGACGTCTTTTATCTGTAATTGTAAAGATAAAGTGCTCTTGATCTTCATAAATCTTCACTAATTTATTTTCCAAATATTTACAAAGTATTAACAAAGTATTGGCCGCTGTGCTAAAGATGACCGTGAAGTACATGATTCTTGGCTTAAAGACTCCCGGATTAAGAGGAAGACAGCTAAGTGAATGAAGAAACATGGCTCTAGCCGGGTACGGTGGCCCACGCCTGTAATCCAGCACTTTGGGAGACTGAGGCGGGCAGATCACCTGAGGTCAGGAATTCCAGACCAGAATGGCCAACATGGTGAAACCCCCTCTCTACTAAAAATACAAAAATTAGCCAGGCGTGCTGGCAGGTTCTTGTAATCCCAGCTACTCGGGAGGCTGAAGCAGGAGAATCGCTTGAACCCTGGAGGTGGAGCTTGCAGTGAGCCAAGATTGCGCCACTGCATTCCAGCCTGGAGACAGAGCGAGACTCCGTCTAAAAAATAAAAAAAAGGATCCCAGCTCTGTGAAAGTGCTGACTCAGAACTGAAGGCTGTCATGGCTCATACAGGAAGTATTGCTTGAAAAGTAAAGTGAGACTTTTTGGTTTGCAAAGACCCAGTCCACTCAAATGAGCTCAAATAAAAATGGCGGCATTGAAAGACAACGAAGTTGTCACGCAAACGTAATGGAGCCAGTATTGAGTCTCTGGGAGAACTAGCCGTCAGGAGCCACACGGTGTCTGCCTCTTTCTGGATCTGTAAGTGGTCTCATTCTGCTTCTTTCTGCATATGCTTTTTTCTATACTGAGTCACCGGTATTTTATTGAACAATATATTTTTTTCAATAGGTTCCTTGTTATCATCTCCTTTTTTAAAAAAAATAAAATTACCTAAAGTCTTCAAGATTGCATTTTATGACTAACACACTGGAAATTGTTGACATTTCCAGTTGACTCTTCTCTGTAGATCAAAATGTTTTTAATTGAGAAAATACTTTCTACAGTTACTTACATAAATGCTAAATTTGGAGTAAATACTGCTAAATAGAGCTTACTAATTCTACTTTTAGTATTGAAATAAATAACTCGTTCAGCCTGAATATTTTTACATTCTATTTACAATGTTATATTTGTAAACTGAGGTTACAATGGGCGTTCAAAATAATGTTACATATTTCACCCCCAACGGAATGAATTTCCAAAAATTTGCTTTGATTCTATGATGCACATGAAGAAAACCAAATTTTTCTGGAATTAACTTTATTTTTCATTTGAAATGTCTGGTAATACTGAAATAAAATTAAGATCATTTAATCTTGCATGAAATTCTTCTGCTAATGAAGCACAAATATTGACAGTTACTGCTTCACTTTTTTGTGCATGCATAAAACAACTTGGAACCAAAAGTAAAATTAATTTAGCAAAGCACTGATTGATCTAGGTGAAAAGTCATTAACTTTTGATAGAAGATATTAATTATTTTTAAACAGATTATGTGTCCTGTGAATTTCATGAAGTCAGAAAAGTTTTGGGAGAGTGAAGGCCGGAAGCTAGATGATAAGTAAGTGCTAATTCTGAAGGGTGTGACATCTCTGATTCAAAATGGAGCGTTAAAATTTTACTTTTTAAAATAAAATTATAATGTCCAATTCAGTCTCCTAAGTAATAAGGACCTTACTTTAGCTGAAAAAGCACATAGCATTAATGAAGACACAAAATAATAAATACAATTGTATTTTCCCAGAATGTAAAGATACGGTCAACGTATGTCATGCAGAGCATCTAGGCAGGGTCACACTCAGCAGTGCCAGGTCCTCGTTTCTCAGCTGCGTCCTTAGCAGAGGGCTGGTAATTGCACAGAGACTGACTCTTCCCTGTTCTCTGTCCTCCAGTGGCCTGGGTTTCTGCTCCTTCTGCTCCTCCCAGTGGTTCAGGGTCAGTAGCAAGATGTAAAGGGAGAGTGCTGAGAAGGAGGAGGGTAGAGGAAGTTGAGAAAGACAGCAGCTTTAGATGAGTGCAGAGGCCACTCTTCAAGTCACCAAATTTAAATGTTGCTTGTGCTGCTCATTAACATGTTGGGAAATCCTTGACTCTTTCAGGATTCCAGTTCCTTCATCTATTAATCAAATGAGAAATTGCCACAAAGACCTCCCTGCCTTGGAAATTCAAAGACTATAGGCTCTATAATTCAATGATAGAACTTTTTTTATGAGGGGTGTTAGTTACTAAAAGTGTAGTCTATTTATTTTGAGCTTTGAGTATGGGAAAACTTGTTGAGGTAAAAATATTCTCATCCAAGATTATTCAGGTAGAACTTTACCATTCAATGTAGGGATTCTGAAAGATAATTACAGAGAAGCACTATGATGCAGAGTTCCATGTGGTGATGTCAAATCCAATAATTCAATTAAAATCCTATAAAAATTTCCCATCTCCTATTAGCAGGGTCCAAGTCAGGACGTACTGCATTTCTTCTGTTTCATTCTTTTGTTAGAGTTAAATACTACTGCATACTAGGGTGGATGTTTTTATTTATTTTTAAAACCCAGAATGCTCTTTGTCATTTGACAGTGCAGCATACTAAACTACTTAAAATACTTTGTGAGTGAAATCACATGCGTGAAATGTGGTTTAAGTTACTAGAGCCCTTGAAGGGCAGCACTTGGGTTTAGTTGGCCTCTTCTGTTTTACCTAATTTCTCAATCCCACCTATTCTTTTTCCTCACTTTCTTAAATCCCAGTAATTATCTTAGGCATAAAGCAGATTTCTATGCATAGACAGTTGATTTAGATTGGTAAAATGGGCTAGGTAAAAATATATATATACTTAGGCAATTTTTATCTGGTTTAAATGGCTTGAAAGAACCATGGTACTCAGAGCTTCAGAGATGCCCTGTCTTCTGATTTTGCATTCTCACAATTCTCTATGATTTAAAGGAGCAATGCAGTGAATTTTTATAAGCACAAAACTTCCCGATTTTATGTTTTGACATCATAGATATGTATAGACAGCCTCGGTGTTAGAGGCTTAGCACTGCGATGTACACATGTAAATTCACAAAGGAATGAGAGTTTACAAGGCCAGGGATTTCTCTTTGTTTACTGTTATATCCTTTTTGTCTACAACAGTGCTTGGCGCATAAGCTTGCTAAATAGATTAAGTAATGAATGTGAGGGTAATCCATACTCTCCTGAGGACGAGAATCCCACCTGTTTTGTACAACTCTGTGTCTGCAATCCCTAGAACAGTGTTTGCCTCCCATTTGCTGAGTGAGTGAATGTATGTCAGGACTTGGTTCTTGCCATTAAAGAGCTTGAATCTGGTTTGAAAGACAGATTGGCAAAATATTGAAGAGCAGTAGCAGTTTGGGATTGTAATGAAAAATTATCACTAGAAAGTCGTAGTTTGATTGTCAAAGTAATGATATAAACAATTGTTCTAGATGTTCAAAGTAGGAAAATAATGTACAACATAAATCATCCCCCATATTTTGACATTGTTGGATATTGATTGATTGCTCAATTGATGGATTGAATGGATCTTTGAGTGCCTCTACATTCCAGGCAATATATTGGTGGGGAGTCAATACTAAGATAGTTGTATTTCCTGCCCAAACTGAACTCATAATCTAATGGGTTCAATTGATAATCTTGTTTTTTAACAATAAAAAAATAAATGTTTATTTTTGAAAGGAAAAAATGGAACATTGAAATAAAGAATAATAGGGTATTATAGTAGAAAGGGTGACTTCTAAGGATATAACTTATTAAGCTCTGTGAAGAATATTCTAGGTAGAGAAGGAGGTATGCAAAGGCCCGGAGGCCCTAAGGCAATAAGGAATGCAGTCATGAGACTTCTTCTACCTGAGTGTGAATAAGGAGCTAGGTTCTGAAGGATTTTAATCAAGGGGGATGATACAGTTTGTATATTTGTCTCTGCCTAAACCTTATGTTGAATTGTATTCCTCAGTGCTGGAGGTGGGGCCTAGGGGGAGGTGTTCGCATCATGGGGGCGGATCCTTCATAGCTTGATGTTGCCTTGATAATAGTGAGTTTTCAAAAACTATGGTTATTTAAAAGTGTGTGGCACCCCTCCCACCACCAACTCTCTTGCTCCTGCTTTTGTCATGTGATGTGCCTGCTCCCCCTTTGCTTTCTACCATGGTTCTCTACCATGGCCTCAGAGAAGCTCCCTGGGGCCTCCCCAGAAGCTGAGCGATGTGGGTGCTTTGCTTCCTGCAGAGCCTGCAGAACCATGAGCCAACTAAACCTCTTTTCCTTGTCAATGACACAGTTTCAGATATTCTGTTTTTAACAACGCAAGCTAACACAGGTGAGATGGGATACCATGTGTAGAGAAAGCAAGAACGGAAGTGGTTCAGTTTGCTTTAATAGTTCATCAAAGGAATGATGGAGAACGTAACTAAGGTAGTAGCAGTGAAGAAGGCCGGTTATGGAAAGATTTGTAAAATGGAAAGATTTGCTGTTGGAGAAAACCAAAAAACAAAAGAACAACTACTATACCTGCAAGTGGGTTAAAAGTGGGAATAGAGGATTTTCCCTAAGTGTCTGATAGAAATAATGGGTGGATAGTACTGCTTTTTACCGAAGTGGAAAATGGCGTTGGGAAGAGACAAAGCTGGGGTGGAGAAGCGTGGATGCTGTGGTGGGCAGGTTGTCTTTGAGATGTCTTCCCGACAAACTCAGAGATGCCAGGTAAGACTAGGGAACTGAATGTGTAAAAGTACATGTCAGAGAAAAGGGCCTAACTAATGATATAAACGCGAAAGTCCTCAGTATGTTGATGGACAGCAGTGGAGAGTCAGCCGGGCATATTAAAATTTAAGCCCTCACTTTACAGAACGCCTATCTGGAACTGTGAGTGAATTCTTCTTTAAGGCATATATTTAACATGGGGACAAGGATATCATCTGTTAGTTAATATTTTGCTACATTAAAAAAATATGTCAAGGTAGCGTTTCTTTTTTTTTATTTTTTGAAAAGTGAAAGCAAGTTTATTAAGAATGTAAAGGAATAAAAGAATGATTACTCCATAGACAGAACAGCCCTGAGGGCTGCTGGTTGCCCGTTTTTGAGGTAGTGTTTCTAGACTACCCATATACTCGATTCTTCTGTGCACACATCTTGTTACAGGTATCTCTCATTTTCAGTAAAGAAACTGAAAAATCTAAAGTTAGAAAAATCTAAAGACCCCAAATTTTTAAACTGAACATAATCAGGATAAGCACATTACATATTTATGATACCTCACCTGGCCAGGGCTTTTGTGATTTGGCTCTATTTCTGTACCAAGGCATCTGAGACACAGAGAGATGACGGATGTTTGCATCTGCCTGGTTGAAGCCAGGAACTTTGTGAGGAATAAGAAACTCAAAACCTCTTTGGAATCAGAGGAGGAGCAGCAGCCTGGAAGGCAGTGTACATACAAAACATATTAATTAAGCACCTACTCTGAACGTCCTGCAGACAATAGGAGGGCAAGGTGCAGACCACAGGGAGGCTTTTCCATCTGATTCTGGACATAACCTCCTGATCCAGCCTGTGTGTATGCTCCAAATCATTTCAAAGTTTTTTTGCAGCATCTGGGTGTTCTCCAGTATTCATTGGAGATCCTGCTTGGCCACGTGAGAATGTGCAAGTAGCCAAAGCTAGGATGGAGATTTGTTCCTCTCTGTATCTCCAGTCTTCCCACCACCCTGTATCTTTTGTCTCCTTCACCTCTTCTCCCATTTACCTTTATTTTCTATCCCACCTTTATAAAAACATCTTCTGTCTTTCCTCCTCAATGCTTTATCTTGCTCTCTTCTTAAAGTGACTGACAGCTATTTTTATTTGTATTTCTATGCCAGGCATTGATGATGTATTTTCCTCTTCTCTTCTTACCATTTCTCCTTCAGCCCTAGATCTTTTTATGCCAGGGCTAGGTTGGTATCCAGTCATGGATAGTATCTGGCTACCTTGATTTTTATACAGAAAACATAAATCTGATTTCCGAAGATGAGTCACAGGGCCGTCCATCCTTTCCCAACATTGTCTGCTCACTGCATTGGCAACTCAAGTAGCCCATCTTTAGAGATGGAAAGGAATTGGATCTCTCACTGGATTCCCATTTCTCAGTGAATGGGACAGAGAGGCACAAAACTGTAAAACAAGAAGGTTTGTTTCCAGATGAAAACCAAATGTATGGAATCTCATTGTAGTGCCTAGTCCACTCTCTGCTTATATGTCTTAGCAGGTGTAAAGGGGTACCCTTACCTAATTTTCCCTACTAATCCACTCCCAAGTTCCTTTACCCAAAAAATTTGTGATCCAAACAAACTTTTAGTTACCGTAGCTAGAAATATAACCTCTGGCATGCAAGAAGCTGAACTTGAGTGCCAGCACTTCATTGCTGATGCCAAACACCACATTGCCTGGCATCCTAGTGTTGAAGAATTGTCTTTGCTGGTTGATTTTTGCTTCAGGGAATGAATAATCAACTCTCAGATCTCTTAACCATTTGTAAATCTCTGAGACATTATCCTCAGAGGAAAAAATTCCTTTTTTTCATTTTTCATTTAAGGGAACTTAAGCCAATAATCCAAAGTGCTTTTATTCTCAGTTCTGTTGCTTGAATGATCCAAGTTGTGTCTTTTTCTTTGGGGTTTTGTTTGTTTTCAAACCAGAAGAGCATGTTAAGTAAAGTTTGTGGAATAACAAAAGTGCTCAGTGCTTGGTAATACACTATTGGAATATTTGAATACAGCTAAATTTGCAGCAATGAGGTGATGTGCTTTAGGGTGTTTGGCAAGGGATACAGGTTAGGAATTGTCCCAGAAAATGTTTTTTTCACGTAGCTGGTCATTGACTTAAATGAGGAGTGTCCTGGAATCATACTTGCATGACATTGTTGGGTCTCTGAACACCGTTTAGTTCCTTTGCGTTGAATGATCAAGAGTGGGTTCCACTGAGAGCACATTCTTCACTGAAAACAGGAGCACCTGCTTTCAGTTAAGATACTGGGACCAAGGTAGGACAAGTACCGTGGACACATAAGACCTGGGCTCAGCTCACAAGGAACATACAGTCTAGTTGAGAAGTTAAGACATTACACTGTGGCCATTAAAAATGCAAATCCTGACTAGGTGTGGTGGTTCATGCCTATAATCCCAGCAGTTTGGGAGGCGGAGGCGGTTGGATCACCTGAGGTCAGGAGTTTGAGACCAGCCTGGCCAACATGGTGAAAACCTGTCTCTACTAAAAATACAAAAATTAGCTGGGTGTGGTGGTGCACGCCTCTAATCCCAGCTACTAGGGAGGCTGAGGCAGGAGAATTGCTTGAACCCGAGAGGTGGAGGTTGCAGTGAGCTGAGATTGTGCCACTACACTCCATCCTGGGTGATAAAGCAAGACTCCGTCTCAAAAAAAGAAAAAAAAAAGCAAATCCTGTTTGCCCCACCTTCAAATACAGATAGAATCAGGCCACTTGTTATTATGTCTGTGGCTATTACTCTTGTCTTAGACAACATTATTGTTCATCTTGATTATTGCTATAACCTTCTGTCTTAGTTTGTTTATGCTGTGGTAACAAAATACCTGAGACTAGGAAATTTATAAAGAATAGAAATTTATTTCCTCACCATTCTGGAGGCTGGGAAGTCCAAGATCAAGGTGCTGGCAGATTTGGTGTCTGCTGAGAGCTTATTCTTCATGCAGCATCTTCTTTCTGTGTCTTCAGATAATGGAAGAGTTGGGAAGGTAAAAGGGGCCTAATTCCCTGGAGCCCTTTTGTAAGAACACTAATTCTATTCGTGAAAGCAGAGCCTGTATGACTTCATCACCTCCTAAAGCCTCCACCTGTTAAAACTATCACACCAGGTCTTAGGTTCCAACATATAAATTTTGGTGGGACAAATACATTCTACTTTAAGATCTCCTAGTTGTTGTGCCTGGTACTTCCACTCTTGTCTCTTTTAGCCTTTTCTCAACATAGCAAGCAGGAAGATCTAGTTAAAAGTAAGTCAGGTCATGTTAGTCCTCTGCTGCCAAAAGCCCCTGTGGGCTCCCTGATGCCTCAGAGTAGAGGCAATGTTCTTGCAATACAGATAAGATTCTACATATGGCTGAGCCACACACACCCTCATTGACTCTCTTCTGTGCATGTCTGCCACATGTTCTCTTGCACACTCTGCTCCTTCCGCTGTCATCTCCTTGCTCTTCCTGGAGTGCACCAGAAACGTGACCACCTCAAGGCCTCTGCATTTGCTGCTACATCTGTGTGCAATGCTCTTTCCCTCAGATGACTTACTCTCATACATTCAGGTCTTTTCTCACAGTGAGACCTTCCAAGGCCACATTATCTTAAATTAGACTCATACATGCACTTGCACAGAAAAACACACTCTTGCTTACTTTAATTTTTTTCATACAGCTGTCACCGTATGATGCCATAATATTTTGATTAATATCTCCTTCTTCCCCCGTAGGAGGTAAGCTCCATGAATGCATGCATTTTGTTTTGTGTGCCATATCGTTAACACCTAGAATAGTACCTGGCCCATAGTGGGTGGCTAATAAGTATCAAATGATTATTTTTATTGTTTTAAGGAAGAGGTGGTTTTCTAGGGCTGCCATAACAAGGTACCATGGGGCCGGATGCGGTGGCTCATGCCTGTAATCCCAACATTTTGGGAGGCCGAGGCAGGTGGATCACCTGAAGTCAGGAGTTCAAGACCAGCCTGGCCAAGATGGTGAAACCCCGTCTCTACCAAAAAATACAAAAATTAGCTGGATGCAGTGGCAGGTGCCTGTAATCCCACCTACTCGGGAGGCTGAGTCAGGTGTATCACTTGAACCAGGGGGCGGAGGTTGCAGTGAACTGAGATCGCATCACTACACTCCAACCTAGGTGACAGAGTAAGACTCCGTCTCAAAACAACAACAACAACAAAAAAGGAAAACAAAAAACAGAAAAAAACACACAAAGTACCACAAACTGGTAGCTTAAAACAAAGAAATTTATCAGACAGCTCTGGAAGCTTGAAGCCCAAAATCAAGGTATCTGTAGAGCTTCTCTCTCTCTCTCTCTCTCTCTCTCTCTCTCTCTCTCTCTCTCTCTCTCAAACCTGTAGGGGAGTGATACGGTTTGGCTGTGTCCCCACCCAAATCTCATCCTGAATTGTAATTCCCATGATTCCCACTTTGTCATGGGAGGAATCTGATGGAAGATACTTGAATTACTTGGGTGGGTCTTTCTCAAGAAGTGCTGTTCACTTGATATTGAATAAGTTTCACGAGATCTGATGGTTTTTTTTAAAAAAACGGGATTTTTCCTACACAAGCGTCTTCTTTTGTCTGCTGCCATGTGAGACATGCCTTTCACCTTCTGCCATGATTGTGTGGCCTTCCTAGCCACATGGAACTGTAAGTCCATTAAACTTATTTCTTTTATAAATTGTCCAGTCTCCATTATGTCTTTATCAGCAGCATGAGAATGGACTAATACAGGGAGAATCCTTACTTGCCTCATCCAGCTTCTAGTAGCTCTGGGCATTCCTGGCCTGCAGCTGCAACTCTTCAAGCTCAGCCTCCATGATTGCATGGCATTCTGTCATTTATATGTGACTTCATATTGTATGAAGAAATGAAGATATCTCCATGTGTCCGTGTCTTGTTATATGCACATAAGTCATGTTGGATCAAGAGCTCACTTTCATCCAGTAAAACTTCATCTTAACGAATTCATTTATTACAACCTTATTTCTGAATAAGGTCACATTCTGAGATTCTGGGAGTTAGCACTTCAACATAACTTTCTGGGGGATACAATTCAATCCATAACAGGTGGTCAGGGCCTGAATTAAGTGGAGATTATGGCATTAAGAACATTGAAGGCTAATAGTTGGCATGAGAATCTGAACGAACAATGAATGGGATCCCTGTAATGGGGGTTTGGGGTATAATCCCAAAAGACACCATCCTGGATACCATAATCCCTAATGTGAAGATGCTGAAAGATTGAAATCCCTGAAGTATAAAATCCCCAAAATTACAATCTCAAATAATCAAAATTCCAAAACTATAATTATTTTTAAAAGGAGAGTTGAGACAGATAAAAATATGATAGAATATAGGCAGTAATGACATACATATTTTTCAAGCACAAAACAGGTATATTAACAGTAGTAATACAGGTACAACATTTTTGAGCAGACGAACCATATTCAAAAAGAAATAGCTTATATAAATGCACTCATCTGAAATACCATTATGAACAATCCAAGTCTTTTGATCAAAAACCTTGATGGGTCACCACTGCATCACCACGGCACATGCAGTCACCCGGAGAGCCCAGAGCTTATGTCATCTTTCACAGAAGCAGATATACAGAGGGGATATCTTTTCATCTACTGAAAAAGTTTCAGTGTTTTTATGTACATGCACAATGCTTACATACAAAGTCAATAATGTGATAATGCACTTTCCTGGAGTCAAATTTGCAAAATATGCACGAAGTGAATTAGAACTCTTTAAAAGTCTTTATAGAATTTATATCCCCAGTATTGGAAAAGATTAAATACATAGCATAGCAAATTGCAAAAAATGATGCTGACAATTTAAAATAGTGGAAAAAAAAAAAGAAAAAAAAAAACCTAAAACAACAGCAGCAACACCCAAAGAAACTAAAAAACCAGACATATGAAAAGATGTGTTATAGATTATGGGCAATTGCACGGAAGTAGTCCTAAAAAGCCGGTTGATTTTCACTGTCATTAACTATATTTTGAAGTGTTACATCAAAATATTATCAGTCTGTTATTGGAAGGCAGGAAAGACAATATGTGATCCATATTTTTCTTAGTAAGAGCTCCAATTTATATTTTCTTTTCTCAAAATTTAGAAGAAAAATTCTGTGGAGCCTAGAGATCACGTAATGCTAGCTACTGGCAATAAAATAAAAAAAAATAAAAAATAAAAAAAAAAAGAAAAGGAAGGAAAGAAAGAAAGGAAAAAAGGAAGGAAGGAGGACAGAGAGGAAGTCTAATATTGAGGGTGACATTTCTGTCTGGAAACATGGGATGGGTGGAAGGACAGGTATTTCCTTTATGTATCAACTTGTCTCCCTTTCTCCTCTAAAACTTGACCAGACTAATAGCCCACCAACAGAGCTGTGGTCCGGCATCTACTCAGACCAAAAAACTAGAGCATCTATAAGTTGTCTAAATGCTCTGGTGTAGAATTTGAGGCCGCCCACATCTGTCACCTTCCCTTACATACCTTGTGACCCATCTACCTTGTAGGACTTGCTCCTCCCTTAGGTATCCTTGTGGATTCCCAACACATATGTCCCTTGTATTAGTCTGTTCTCTTGCTTCTGATAAAGACGTACCTGAGACTGGGTAATTTATGAAGAAAAAGAGGTTTAAGGGACTTACAGTTCCACTTGGCTGGGGAGGCTCCACAATCATGGCAGAAGGTGAAAGGTACGTCTTACATGGTGGCAGGCAAGAGAGAATGAGAATCAAATGAAAGGGAAATTCTTTATGAAATCCTCAGATCTCATGAAACTTATTCACTGCCACAAGAACAGTACGGGGGAAACCACCCCCATGATTCAGCTATCTCCCACTAGGTCCCTCCCACAACATGTGGGAATTATCGGAGCTACAATTCAAGATGAGGTTTGGGTGGGGACACAGCCAAACCATATCATCCCTTCTTATGCTTCTCCTTTGACCCCCTCTCAAATGTAGCTATTACCTTTATTGCTGTCTTCCAAATCTAACTTCCTTATCATCAAAACACAAACAACAACTTTACCCTTACCTTTTTGATGGCATTTATGATACCGTGTCTTATAGGTTTATATTGGTAAAGGTCTTGTCTCCTATATATTGGAGAGATAAACATGTCAGTAGCATGATGTTTTTGTTAGTAAAACTTTTAGATGATTGTAGATTTAAATCTTAATAAAATCTTTGGGTTTCTGAGTCAAAGAATGTGATATTTCAAATACAAGAAATTAATGTTTCTCAATTGTCTTCTGAGACAGTAGTGCACAATAATGAAAACAGGTTAAGATTCAGAGGGTAGGGTTGGAGAAATAATTAGGAAATGTGGAGAAAAATTGGTGGATGATAAAAAATCTCTATCGTATTACACTTAGATGTACTTGATTTTGTTCTTTAAATACCAACACTGTCCTTGGGAAATAAATTCTTTAACATATTGTGGAAGGCTGAATAATGTGCCCCCCAAATAGCTCTGTCCTAATTCCTAGAATCTGTGACTATGTTAAGTTACATGGCAAAAGGGACTTTGGAGATGTGATTAAGTTATGGACCTTGAGATGGGGAGAATATTCTGGATTGTTTGGGTGGACCCAATGTGATATGGTTTGGATGTGTTTCCCAGCCCAAATCTCCTGTCGAATTATAATCCCCAGTGTTAGAGGAGGGATCTGGTCGGGGGTGAGTGGATCATGGGGGCGAATTTTCCTCTTGCTGTTCTCCTAAAGTAAGTGAGCTCTCATGAGACCTTGTTGTTTAAAAGTGTGTGGCACCTTCCCCTTTTCTCTCTTTCTCCTTCTCTGGCCATGTAAGATGTGCCTGCTTCCCCTTTGCCTTCTTCCATGACTGTGAGATTCCTGAGGCCTCCCCAGCTGTGCTTCCAGTACAGCCTGCAGCAGTGTGATCCAATGAAACCTCTTTTCTTTATAAATTAGCCGGTCTCAGGTAGTTCTTTATAGCACTGTGAGAACAGACTACACAATGTAATGTGGAGTATACAATATGGAATACACAGTGTACAATATGGCATACACAAGGTAATCACAAGGTTCCTTATAAGAGAGAGGCAGGAGGGTTGGAGTCATAGAAGAAGATATAATGATAAAAGAAGACATCCTGATGACAGAAGTAGAGAGAGAGAGATTGGAGGTGCTGGCTTTGAAGATGGAACAGGGGCCACAAGCCAAAGAATGCAGGTGGCCTCTAGAAGCTGGAAAATACAGCACACAGATTCTCCCCTGAGCCTCCAGAGGTAGCACAGTCCTGCCAACACCTTGATTTTAGGATGTCTGACCTCCAAAACTGTCAGAAAATGAATCTGTGTTGTTTTAAGTTATATAATTTGTGGCGGTGTGTTACAGTATCAATAGGAAACTAATACATACATTTTACAGGAAGAGGAATTAAGGCTCTGACAATTAAAAGTGGAGACCAGGCCTGGCGTGGTGGCTCATGCCTGTAATCCCAGCACTTTGGGAGGCTGAGGCAGGCAGATCACAAGGTCAGGAGATCAAGACCATCCTGGCCAACATGGTGAAACCCCGTCTCTACTAAAAATACAGACATTAGCTGGGCATGGTGGCTTGTGCCTGTAATCCCAGCTACTCAGGAGGCTGAGGCAGGAGAATCGCTTGAACTAGGGAGTCAGAGGTTGCAGTGGGCCAAGATCGCGCCACTGCACTCCAGGTTGGTGACAGAGCGAGACTCCATCTCAAAAAAAAAAAAAAAAAAAAAAAAAAGCAGAGACCAAGGATTGGTACCCCTTTCTGTCTAGGACCAGACAGTGAATATGTTAGGCTTTGTGGATCATGTGATCTCTGTCACCATTACTCAACTCTGCTGCAGACAATACCAAAATAAATAGGTTTGGCTGTGTTTCAATGAAATTTTATGTGTAAAAATAGGCAGTAGACCGGATTCATCCTTCAGGCTATAGTTTGCTGACACATAGTATAAACCAGTGCCTCATCATCATGTATTGTCTTAATTTGTGCTTCATCATAGCCTGGAATCTGATTCCTATCTAAGCATGCCACATGCCCACCAAACTAGAAGCAGAACATCAGCAATGGCCTATGGTTGATTCTCCAGCCAGAAGCCTTAAGGTTTTTACCTGTAAACATCAAGCCCATAATTAACACTACAGATATGTTTAGTGCGTCAGTATTTGCACATTTGCAAAAGCTGTGTCCTAGAAGTGTAAATGGTAGTGCTAAATAACATTGGCTTGATTTGGTGCAGAGAAAACCCTACTGTGTTTTCATAAAGCTGTCAGTGTTTTTAATGCTAAGAGTATGTACTTCTCATAAAAGTGTATTCCATCAAACAATGTCTGCAGAGGATTAAACTGGACTATAAAACCATGTTTTTGTGTACAGCTTTCAGGATTGCTAATGCTCTTTTGTTTATCCTTGCTCCCTGGGGCATCTCTCTTGAAATGAAGATTTGCTTAGCAGATGAGATGCTGTACAGACAATGTGATTTTTAGCCAAAGAAATCTCTGTATGTATGCAGGGATTCTTCCTCAGCTCTCTGTCATACTTGCCTTTGTTTTGTGTATCTGACCCCTAACATCTGTATGAATGTGGCAAGTTTAACTTGTCTGCTTATACCTGGCTTGCCAAACACAATTCTGCCCTCATCATTTTTTATAACAAGATTAAGTAACGTTGCTGCCCCTCTGTGTCTCAGCTGACTTTCTCCTTGGTACTCCTGGCCTATTAAGTTGCCCTTGAGCCTTCAAGACCAGACTCAGTTCTGCCTCCTCTGTGGTCAAATCTTTCTCAACAGTCTTCCTCTGCAACTTCTCCTGACATCTTTCTGGTCTATATATGGGCTAGTTAATTAAAGTCACACCAAGTTCTAGAATTCACATGATTTTTGCATGCATCATGTTAAATTATAGATCCTTATATTCAGAAGCTGCATTTCAATTTGTCTGCAATTCATACTATTTAAGCACAATATTCAGTAAATGTTTGCTGGCTTATTGATTGTTGATTTCATTATTTGTGTCCTTTTTGGATTTTAAGTTTGGGTATGTGACAGTATATTAAGAAATATCTTAGTGGAATATAGAATGGAATCATTATGTTTATTTTATACTCTAAGGTAAAGCAACTGTTCACTCCCTCCTTAATATTTTAGAAAAAACGGTCTAGTCTTCTTTCCAAATTTGCTTAGTGGTTATAATTTATGTTAAAAAATCCTACTTGATGACATTTAATTAAGATCTTAGAAGCAAAGAATAATTAGGATGTATTCCTGCATATTTTCAGCATTGGTATGACTTTACCTAAACCATTCCAGATGATTAAAGATCTTATTATCTTCAAAGACTTACAGAGAAAGCAAATCCGGAGTCTCCTGACAGAGTTTGATTTTATTTAAAAGTATTTGCCAGGGAAGGTCGTATGCATTTGCCAGGCCTCAGTGAGTCATAGCACTTGATCCAGAGAGGTGTGTTTGGAAATGTTTGTGGGTCCTTCAGACCCCCGCTGCTCATATTGCGATGTCTCCTAGGTATGATATCCACATTGTCAGTCTGGTTTGGCAGTGCATGCTTCCATCAGCCAAGCAGGTTTCAAAAGGAGACCTGCTCTGAGACTCCACCCAAAACAGTTCAAAAGATGTTCGGTTAAAAGAAATAAGCATCAGCTACTTAAACCACTCATGTTTGAAATTGTCTGTCTGCACCCACTCCACTGGAAGTTACCAGAATTTATCAGTGAAGCAGATATTCTGATGCCCATAGGTATTGAAGACCAGGGATCAGGATATTTGAATAATAAGAAACTGCACTAAAAGTTCTTGATTGCCCCCTTGCATATTATAATGTTTGGATGAGTAAGAAAAACTGAGCAAAAAGTTGGGAGCAAATGATTATATAAAAATAGACACAAAATATTGCTGTGTTGTATACCGGCCAAAGATACGTAATCTGAATCTAAGTGTGAGAAAACTCACAACTTCAGATGGGGGAACTTTATACAAAATAATTGCCCTGAGCTCTTAAAAAATGCCAGTGTCATGAAAGATAGAAGAGCCTGGGGAAATGTTCTAGAATAAAGGATCTTTGATCAGATTCTGGATACAAATATAAAATAAAATAAAGTAAAAATTCCCAGCTTTATCGATAATTATTGAGTCAGTAGATAATATTTAAACATGGACTCTATGTTAATGTTGAATTATTATATGTTAGTGTCGAATTATTAACTTTCTACATGTAATAATTGTATTGATGGGATGTGGAATAATATCCTTCATAGAAGGTACATGCTGAAGTATTACAGGGACTCAGAGTCAGTTACAAGATCTACAAATGGCTCTCAAGTTATTCAGAATAAGAAAATGTATATATGTTCCATATACTTGCCTGTGCACATACAGCCGTGTATATATGTAAATGAGGAGAGAGAGAGAGAGCATGTGGTTAAATGTTACACAATTGGTAAATCTTGATATATAGGTGTTTATTGTACTCTTGCATTATTTTTTGTAGGTTTGACATTTTTCAAAATAAAAAGTTGAGGAGAAAATGGCAAATTCCAAAGGGTATTTCCCTTTATCTTTCTTTAGATATTAGTCAAAGTTCAGCTAAACAGAAGTGGAAAATCCCCAAGCTACTAAAATAAATATGCTGCTCTAATCTTTTATAAGATTTGGATATCTTAGTACTTATAGACAAGGGCAGCTGTAGACTCACCAAATAAATATGTCTTCATCAATATTTGACCCTTGTAGGGGTACCTCTGCCTGTTACATAAGCAAGAAAATAAAATAGCGTAACTAGACATGCAGACATCGTGATAATCACAAGTTTTTGATTTGGAAATGTTTCCCAACTTGGGAGTTATTGCTTTCAGCTGTGATAATAACGGGCTTTTCCGCTAAGGAAAAAATACGTGCTATTTAAAATAAATATCATCAGTACAATTCTGCAGTGTTGAAAAAACATAAATGACCTTTTTTCTTTTTTTTAAACATTAAAATCTCCTGGAGCTTCCAGGAGACAGAATTTGTTGTGTTCAGGGAGAATGAATTTCAACTAAGAGGTGACTGTTTACAAAAGACCTTCACCATCATTTTAAGTGGTGCCGAAACCCCCTTTTATTTGTGGCCTTTGCCCAAAGATAAGCCCAGACTTTTCTCCAAGTATGTTGGCTACACTTTCTCATTGCAATCTGGGATCTGCCTGTTGAACACAATTCACAGTGGAATTATAAACTCAGGGGTGTCACTATTTGCATCCTAGAAACTGACTCAAACCGGTGTACTACCAAACTCACAGTACAGTTACAGTTATCGGGAGGCCGGTTTTAAAAGAATTCATACCTTTCTTCAGGGAATAGCAAAACGTTTGAAGACAGCTTCCTGGTGGGATTTTACACCCTCGTTTTTTTTTTTTTTTCTTATGAAAAAAATAATAGCAAGTTCAGGCCTTGTTCCTGAGACCTCTCTGTCTTAACATGGCAAATTCTTTGCCCAGAAGATTAAGTAATTATTCTCCTGTTGTTCTATATCCTAATTCCAATTTTTTCTTTTTCTTTCACTGACATGTTTATTAAGAACTGCAGTGAGTATCATTTAATGAGTATCTCTGATGTTTCTGATATCATGCTAAGTGACCTATATATAAAACATTATTTTATACAAACAAGGTAGCCTATAAGACAGTTATCATCTTATTTTACAAAGAAGGGAAATTTTACAGGTAAATTAGCGGGTGATTGCCAGTCTGGGAATAAAGTCTTGCTCCTGATACTACAATATATGAAGAACAATTAGTTTTCTTTATTCTATCATCCATTTAAGAATTATGACAGATAGCATACAGAAAACAATCAAATAGATGGAAACAGATTCCTGTGAGGGTGGCAATGTTATTACTTTTCTGAAGCAGCTGGTTAGTTCTTTTATGAGTGTGTTTGTCTTTCTAAATCTTGACAAGGATTGGCACTTACTTGTCAATTAAAATCTGTATGGCTGTAAAGGAAACATCAGACATTCTGTAGGAATCATTAAGGTCAAGGTAGCTTGCCATGATTTAGGCCTAAGATCAATAAAACATTCAGCTGAGTTCTCAAAGAGTGACCTTGGAAAGGAGAGAGAACAACCATGAGAGAGATTTGGAAGTCATAAGGCCGATTAGCTGATAGCCATTCACTGACTTGTAGAGTCTTGCCAGAAGAGAAGTCTGCATGTTCCCTATCAGTAGGTACTGCATCCTGTTGGTTCAACAAGATCACCAGATCTGTGCCAGCCATTGGACTGTGAGCAGAAGTCATTCAAAGGAATGGCCACAATTGCCTGCATGTCTAAATTTGCAATCTTGGTTGAATTGCTGTGCATAAAATAGGATGTTAGCAATAAACCATAATACTGACAAACAGTAAACCAGTCATTCATTAGCAATCATGACTATTAGCTTTATCTTTTGAGCATAGTAGTAATGAGCCCACATTATGGATGCCCCGGGACATTTTCCTTGCAGTCTTCTTGTGGGTTTTTCTCTGAAAACATTATTCAAGGATCAGGTGGAAGATGATAGTGGAAAGGACTGAGGGTAAATTATATAACCAATTAGAAACTTCCACACTGTCAACTTTCAGCTTTGATTGTATTTATCTTGGATGACTGAGTAAATTACTTGGCTTTTCTCCATTCTTAAAATGTCATATAAAACCATATTGTGCCTGATTACATGATTCAGTTCTATTGTAAGCCCTTAGAAGCATGCATACTGGTTGTAAATATCATTTAATAACTTATTAAAACTTTATGTGTTTAAATTGTATCTAATTTTGCATTTATACCTAGCTAATTTTATTTCTGTCCCCATTTATGAACTTGAGCAATACTCACCATCTGAAATATGTTGGCCAACAGTTATTTCTTCTAATATGTGGGCCATAACATGTGGGTAACAGCTTTGTAACAATGACATCTTCAGCTACCATATGTATTAGACTGTTTCCTTTCAAACTGGTTTACTGAAAAGAATATACTATTATGATAAATATTATCATTATTAGAGTATAATATTATTGTTATATTGTATTAGAACATACGGCATATTATATAACAAACTGGGTGTTTTGGGAGTGCAAATTATTTGTTAAATAAAGGTAACAATGGGTTACGAGAGAAATATGTTTGAAAGTGATAATTTTTAAATATAGTAATGTTACTTCTATGAGGTTATATTCATAGTACAACTTACTCTGCACAATAGTGGTGTTTGACTTTAATTCTGGAATATTCTACTCTTTAAAAAGATCACATCTTAAATTTCAATTATGCAATTTTGCTCTTGTAATAGAATATGTACAAAAGTTGTAAATACTTGATAAAGAATATACGTATAAGGTATAATGCTCATTTGTATACATCTTTGAAGCTCAATGTTTTATTTCAGTATAGGGACCAGGCAAATTTTCATTTTATTTCTGGCTTATAGACCATTTCTTGAATTTTCAAAGTTTTTTTGTGTGTAAAACCTATGCTATCAAGCAAAACAATCCCTTTGTAAATTCCTTTAGGCCTTTGATTTACAGAGATCTGTGAATATTAAATCCATAAAGGACTTAGTCTCAAGGTTGCAGAGTTATGAGATCTGAAGGTTACATCACCCATAATATGTGGGAAGTGCCCTGCCAAAAATCACAGCAAACAAGGTTTCAAACACTAAGGAAAATTTTAGTCTTTGTGAGGCATATCTTCTTATTTGTATTTCATATGAAGTTATTCATATTCTTTCTTTCTCCCTCCTTCCCTTCCCCTTTCTGCTCTCTGCATCATCCTTGATTCTCTATTAGTTTATCCCCAAGATGATAAAAATAGAAATACTCCTCAACTTACAAGAGAGGTAATCTTTTTTAACTTTTGAAATTATGCCCTTCCTACTATGCCATTTCTCAGCTCTCCTTTATAGTTTAACTTCTCAAAATATTTTCTTTTCATATTGCCTCTATTTCCTCTCATTTTTAGTGTCTGGTTTTTTAGTTGTTAGCCTTGCTGTGATATTTTCCCAGGCATATTTCTCAGCCCAGATAAGAATCCTTTTCTTGCTTTCTTGCTTTCTTGCTTTCTTGCTTTCCTTCCCTCCCCTCCCCTCCCCTCCCCTCCCTTCCCTTCCCTTCCCTTCCCTTCCTTTCCCTTCCCTTTTCTGATGGAGTCTCGCCACCCAGGCTGGAGTACAGTGGCACAATCTCAGCCCACTGCAACCTCTGCCTCCCAGGCTCAAGCGATTCTCCTGCCTCAGCCTCCTGAATAGCTGGGACTACGGTCACCTACCATCACACCTGGCTAATTTTTCTGTTTGTAGTAGAGACAGGGTTTCATCATATTGGCCAGGATGGTCTAGAACTCCTGACCTTGTGATCCACCTGCCTCAGCCTCTTAAAGTGCTGGGATTACAGGCGTGAACCATCGTGCCTGGCCAAGAATACTTTTAAGTAGGATTGCATTATGTACTAATTTTTTAAACTAGCCAGTCATTTAAAAATATACTGTAAAATTATTGATACAAAAATAGCAAATACTGTCTAAGAATTCATAACCACCCAGAAGGCCAGGTTTGAATTTAGAATTCTACAATTCGTGGAAGCTCACTCATTCCTGTCTGACCACCTATATTGTCCTATACTAACAGGAAACTTTCACATATATACCTGGACATAATATCAGCCTGCATGTCCAGGCTGCACCCTCCAGCCACCACAAGTAGTTAACCTTGGCTTGATACACACAGTAATTGCATAGTTTGGCTGTTTTGGCAGGGCATTCCAGGGTTCCTGAGATCTAAGTGTGAGTTGGAATAAAGTGCAGTGGAACACATCCCCTTGGCCAGCTCATTTCCTGCGTATATGCACTAGCAGAAATTCACAGAAATGTTCATACCAGCATTTGTAAGCAGAAAACAGGCTGAGCGCCATTGCTCATGTCTGTAATCCCAGCCCTTTGGGAGGCCGAGGCGGGTGGATCACCTGAGGTCAGGAGTTCAAGAGCAGCCTGGCCAACGTGGTGAAACGCCATATCTACCAACAATACAAAAATTAGCTTGGTGTGGTGGTGCACGCTTGTAGTCCCAGCTACTCTGAAGGCTGAGGCAGGAGAATCACTTGAACCTGGGAGGTGGAGGTTGCAGTGAGCCGAGATCATGCCACCACAATTCAGCCTGGTGACAGAGCAAGACTCCATCTCAAAAAAAAAAAAGAGAAAACAACCTGGAAAAAAATCTCAGTTGGTTTTTGACAAGGGAATGGATAATTCATGTTACACAATCACATACTATAAAGTAATGAAAAGATGTATGCACACATTATAAATATTTTATAAAATATTATGGTAAATTGTATGTAACTGAATATCACATAATTCTTTTACTGATTTTTGGTGAGTTTTGTATGAGTAGCCATGCTGTGGAATTATAATTCAGTGTAGGGTGTATATTAGATAATATTTTTGTTTATGTTAAGAATTAATGCAAAAGTGAAACAACAGAGATGTGTTGGAAATTCACTGTCAGAAACATTAGTAACTACTGTACTTTGTTCAATGAGATAATAACTTTTGAGGGGGCGGTTCCAAGGTGGCCAAATAGGAACAGCTCCAGCCCCCAGCTCCCAGTGTGAACGACACAGAAGACGGGTGATTTCTGCATTTCCACCTGAGGTACCAGGTTCATCTCACTGGGGCGTGTAGGACAGTGGGCGCAAGAAAGTGGATGCAGCCCAACATGGAAAAGCCGAAGCAAAGCTAGGCATCGC
Organism: Chlorocebus sabaeus; assembly: GCF_047675955.1. Taxonomy (NCBI): domain Eukaryota; kingdom Metazoa; phylum Chordata; class Mammalia; order Primates; family Cercopithecidae; genus Chlorocebus; species Chlorocebus sabaeus. The sequence goes on along the minus strand of NC_132907.1, from coordinate 78,553,053 downwards.
GTCTCCTGGGAAGCACAAGGGGGAAGGGAATTCCCTTTCCTAGCCTAGGGAAACCGTGACACAAAACACCTTAGCCTAGGGAAACCGTGACACAAAACACCTGGAAAATCTGGTCACTCCCACCCTAATACTACACTTTACCAAGTGTCTTAGCAAACGGCACATCAGGAGATTATATCCCATGCCTGGCTCGGAGGGTCCCATGCCCATGGAGCCTCCCTCATTGCTAACACAGCAGTCTGAGATCTAACTGCAAGGCAGCAGCTAGGCTGGGGGAGGGGCACCCGCCATTGCTGAGGCTTAAGTAGGTAAACAAAGCAGCCTGGAAGCTCGAACTGGGTGGAGCCCACTGCAGCTCAAGGAGACCTGCCTGCCTCTGTAGACTCCACCTCTGGGGACAGGGCATAGCCAAACAAAAGGCAGCAGAAACCTCTGCAGATGTAAATGTCCCTGTGTGACAGCTTTGAAGAGAGTAGTGGTTTTCCCAGCATGGAGTTTGAGATCTGAGAACGGACAGACTGTCTGCTCAAGTGGGTCCCTGAACCCCGAGTAGCCTGACTGGGAGACGTCCCCCACTAGGGGCAGACTACCACCTCATACCTCACACAGTCAGGTGCACCTCTGAGATGAAGCTTCCAGAGGAACGATCAGACAGCAACGTTTGCTGTTTAGCAATATTCACTCTTTTGCAGCCTCCGCTGCTGATACCCAGGCAAACAGGGTCTGGAGTGGACCTCGAGCAAACTTCAACAGACCTACAGCTGAGGGTCCTGACTGTTAGAAGGAAAATTAGCAAACAGAAAGGACATCCATACCAAAACCCCATCTGTACATCACCATCATCAAAAACCAAAGGTAGATAAAACCACAAAGATGGGGAAAAAGCTGTACAGAAAAGCTGGAAATTCTAAAAATCACAGTGCCTCTCCCACTCCAAAGGAATGCAGCTGCTTGCCAGCAATGGAACAAAGCTGGATGGAGAATGACTTTGACAAGCTGAGAGAACAAGACTTCAGATGATCAAACTTCTCCAAGCTAAAGGAGGAATTATGAACCCAGCGCAAAGAAACTAAAAACCTTGAAAAAAGATTTGACGAAAGACTAACTAGAATAACCAATGCAGAGAAGTCCTTAAACGACCTGATAGAGATGAAAACCATGACACTAGAACTACGTGACAAATGCACAAGCTTTAGTAACTGACTCGATCAACTGGAAGAAAGAGTATCAGTGATTGAAGATCAAATGAATGAAATGAAGCAAGAAGAGAAGTTTAGATAAAAAAGAGTAAAAAGAAATGAACAAAACCTCCAAGAAATATGGGACTATGTGAAAAGACCAAATCTACGTCTGATTGGTGTACTTGAAAGTGACGGGGAGAATGGAACCAAGTTGGAAAACACTCTGCAGGTTATTATCCAGGAGAACTTCCCCAACCTAGCAAGGCAGGCCAACATTCAAATTCAGGAAATACATAGAACGCCACAAAGATACTCCTGGAGCGGAGCAACTCCAAGCCACATAATTGTCAGATTCACCAAAGTTGAAATGAAGGAAAAAATGTTAAGGGCAGCCAGAGAGAAAGGTCGGGTTACCCACAAAGGGAAGCCCATCAGACTAACAGCAGATCTCTCAGCAGAAACTCTACAAGACAGAAGAGAGTGGGGGCCAATATTCAATATTCTTAAATAAAATAATTTTCAACTCAGAATTTCATATCCAGCCAAACTAAGTTTTGTAAGTGAAGGAGAAATAAAATCCTTTACAGATAAGCAAATGCTGAGAGATTTTGTCACCACTAGGCCTGCCCTACAAGAACTCTTGAAGGAAGCACTAAACATGGAAAGGAACAACCGGTACCAGCCACTGCAAAAACATGCCAAAATGTAAAGACCATCAACGCTAGGAAGAAACTGCATCAACTAATGAGCAAAATAACCAACTAACATCATAATGACAGGATCAAGTTCTCACATAACAATATTAACCTTAAATGTAAAAGGGCTAAATGCTCCAATTAAAAGACACAGACTGGCAGATTGGATAAAGAATCAAGACCCATCAGTGTGCTATATTCAGGAGACCCATCTCACCTGCAGAGACACACATAGGCTCAAAAAGGAATGGAGGAAGATCTGCCAAACAAGTGAAAAACAAAAAAAGGCAGGGGTTGCAATCCTAGTCTCTGATGAAACAGACTTTAAACCAACAAAGATCAAAAGAGACAAAGGCCATCACATAATGGTAAAGGGATCAATTCAAAAAGAAGAGCTTACCTAAATATATATGCACCCAATACAGGAGCACCCAGATTCATAAAGCAAGTCCTTAGAGATTTACAAAGAGACTTAGACTTCCACACAATAATAATGGGAGACTTTAACACCCTACTGTCAACATTAGACAGATCAACGAGACAGAAAGTTAACAAGGATATCCAGGAATTAAACTCAACTCTGCACCAAGCAGACCTAATAGACATCTACAGAACTCTCCACCCCAAATTAACAGAATATACATTCTTCTCAGCACCACATCACACTTTTTCCAAAATTGACCACATAGTTGGAAGTAAAGCACTCCTCAGCAAATGTAAAAGAACAGAAATTATAACAAACCATCTCTCAGATCACAGTGCAATCAAATTAGAACTCAGCATTAAGAAACTCAATCAAAACCGCTCAACTGCATGGAAACTGAACAACGTACTCCTGAATGACTACTGGGTACATAACGAAATGAAGGCAGAAAGAAAGATGTTCTTTGAAACCAATGAGAACAAAGACACAACATACCAGTATCTCTGGGACACACTTAAAGCAGTGTGTCGAGGGAAATTTATAGCACTAAATGCCCATAAGAGAAAGCAGGAAAAATATAAAATTGACACCCTAACATCACAATTAAAAGAACTAGAGAAGCAAGAGCAAACACATTCAAAAGCTAGCAGAAGGTGACAGATAACGAAGATCAGAGCAGGACTGAAGGAGATAAAGACACAAAAACCCTTCAAAAAATCAACGAATACAGGAGCTGGTTTTTTTTTTTTAAAAGATCAACAAAATTGATATACCACTAGAAATACTAATAAAGAAGAAAAGAGAGAAGAATCAAATAGGCGCAATAAAAAATGAAAAAGGGGATATCACCACCGACCCCACAGAAATACAGACTACCATCAGAGAATACTATAAACACTTCTACGCAAATAAACTGGAAAACTCAGAAGAAATGGTTAAATTCCTGGACACATACACTCTCCCAAGACAAAACCAGGAAGAAGTTGAATCCCTGAATTGACCAATAACAGGCTCTGAAATTGAGGCAATAATTAATAGCCTACCAACCAAAAAGGTCCGGGACTAGACGGATTCACAGCCGAATGCTACCAGAGATACAAGGAGGAGCTGGTACCATTCCTTCTGAAACTATTCCAATCAATAGAAAAAGAGGGAATCCTCCCTAACTCATTTTATGAGGCCAACATCATCCTGATACCAAAGCCTGGCAGAGACACAACAAAAAAAGAGAATTTTAGACCAATATCCCTGATGAACATCGATGCAAAAATCCTCAATAAAATACTGGCAAACCGAATCCAGCAGCACATGAAAAAGCTTATCCACCATCATCAAGTAGACTTCATCCCTGGGATGCAAGGCTGGTTCAACAGTCACTTCTCAAAAGAAGACATTTGAAAACAGACACATGAAAAAAATGCTCATCATCACTAACCATCAGAGAAATGCAAATCAAAACCGTAATCAGATACCATCTCACACCAGTTAGAATGGCAATCTTTAAAAAGTCAGGAAACAACAAGTGCTGGAGAGGATGTGGAGAAACAGGAACATTTTTGCACTGTTGGAGGAACTGTAAACTAGTTCAACCATTGTGGAAGACAGTGTGGTGATTCCTCAAGGATCTAGAACTAGAAATACCATTTGACCCAGCCATCTCATTTCTGGGCATATACCCAAAGGATTATAAATCATGCTGCTATGAAGACACACACACACGTATTTTTATTGCGGCACTATTCACGATAGCAAAGACTTGGAACCAACCTAAATGTCCATCAATGACAGACTGGATTAAGAAAATGTGGCATATATACACCATGGAATACTATGCAGCCATAAAAAAGGTTGAGTTCATGTCCTTTGTAGGGACATGGATGCAGCTGGAAACCATCCTCAGCAAACTATCACAAGAAGAGAAAACCAAACACTCATAGGTGGGAATTGAACAATGAGAACACTTGGACACAGGAAGGGGAACATCACACACTGGGGCCTGCTGTGGGGTTGGGGAATGGGGGAGGGATAGCGTTAGGAGATATATCTAATATAAATGATGAGTTAATGGGTGCAGCACACCAACATGGCACATGTATACATATGCAACAAACCTGCGTGTTGTGCACATGTACCCTAGAACATAAAGTATAATAAAAAATAGCAAAAAAAAAAAAAAAACTTCTGAATACTAGAAGAGTACTTTTTCATTCTTTTGAAGCTATAGACGTGATAAAATGGCTATAGACATGACACACTTTTAAGTTTAATCTGCATTATTAACATAGTTTCTACGACTACATTAAGTCTAGGTAATCCACAAAACAATAGATCAAGTCCTGACTTCCAGCATTGCAAATTTTCTTGGTATAAATACTCCCACAGTTGCTAATTTCAAGCTACTGACGTGGCACTGCTGAGATAGAGTTGGGAAAAGATAGGCAGTAATATGCATGACATAGTGTTTCCAGCATTCAGGGAAAGGACACAGCCTCAAGAACATGGATTTGAGTAAAATGTAGTAACATAATTGGAGAATGATGAGCTTTGTGTCTTTCTTTGGTTATTAATATAATTTGCTTAATTTTAAGTGTACATAATTTACTTTTTTATAATGGCTGTGTTTAACAACTGGCTTGGAAAATTTTAGAGAATTTAACAACCAGCTATTATAAGCTGGTTCAAACCAGCTTCAACACAATATTGTCCAATTGACTGAATGGTCAATGTTGGGTAATTTCTGTGTTTTGTTTCTTTCTATTTTGTTTTTCTATTTGTTGATTTCTGGTGCAAGATAACACTGTATTAATTGATACAACTTTAAACTGCGGCTTCATATTTGGAAGGGCAGTCCCCTCAGTTTTCTTCTTCAGGAATGTGTTGGCTGGTCTTATTGAGGGATATCTTGGCACTTCCCTCTTCTGTATACATTTTAAAATTATTTTGTAAATTTCACCCAAAACCTCTTGAAAGTTTGAATGAAACTTCATTGACTTTTAGGTCAGTTTGGTGAGAAGAGATACCTTTATGATATTGATTTTTGCTATGTATTAATGTTGTGTAACTCTCTATTTTAAGTTTCTTTCATGCTCACAAAGGTGTAATCTTATAATGCTAAAACTTCCTTTTAAAAAAATGTTTAATTTAAAATACTTTATATTTTTGGTTGCTAGTATAAAGAGTTTTTAATATTTCTTTTTACTAAGTTAACTTTATTGAGGTGTAATTTACATAAAATGGAATGCACTAATTTTGCATGTATAGCATGATAAATTTTGACATATGTTTACACCCCTGTAACCACTGCCACCACAATAAGGATTCGAAACATTCCTATCACTCTAGTAAGTTCCTTATTGCTCTATTTTGGTGAAACTCTCCCTCCCAAGCCCCAGGAAACCATGAATTCACTTTTTTTCACAATAGATTAGTTTTAACTGTCCCAGAATTTCATAAATATGAAATCATACATATGTGCTCTTTTGGGGTCTGAAATTTTTGATGAGCATAATGCTGTTTTCATCTATCACATTTAGGAATTTTCTGGTGATTTATAACATTTTAAAATATGCTAATATTTAAAAAATTATTAATGAATATTGGATGTTATTGAATGCTATTTACTGTAACTTTTGCTAATCAATTATTCCCTTTAATATTCTCTTGGCAAATATATTTATAAATGAGCTTGGATTAATAGGGCAGTGGTTAGAAAACTTTCATAAAGTCAAATGATAACTATTTTCAGCTTTTGGGTCATACAGACTCAGTAGCAATTACTCAACTCTGTTGACTATTGTGACAGCAGCCATTTAGTGTATATAAACAAAGAGGCATGGCTGTGTTCCAATAAAACATTATTTAAAAATATATGCAGGCAGCCCTCAGACTATTTTCCTGATGCCTGTCAGTAAAACAATTCATATACTTACGACATTAGGACTATTTGTACTTTCTCTGTCTTATTGGGTAACATTTATTAATTCATATTTTCTAGTATTTTTTTCCATTTTCTCTCTTTTCTAATCTTTATCATTTTCTTCTTTCTGTTAGCTTTGTGTTTAGTTTGTACTTCTTTCCATAGCTCTTTAAGTTGTAAAGTCAGGTTGTTGATTTGAGATCTTATTTTTTGATATAAGCATTAATAGGTGGAGATTTCCACTTTACCACTGCTTTCTCCATATCGCATACATTTTGCTGTGTTGATTTTTCATTTTTATTCATCTCTAAGCATTTTCTAATTTCCTTTGTGATTTCTTTTGTGATCCACTGGGTTGTTTAAGAGTGTTACTTGATTTTCACAACTTTGTTCACTTTTCAGTTATAGAATTTTTCTGTTATTGATTTCTAAGTTCATCCCATTGTGGTCAGAGTACAGACATTGTATGATATCTGTCATTTTAAATCTGTTGATATTTAGTTTGTGGTCTATCATATGGTCTATCCTGCAAAATGTCCCATGTGTACCTGAGAAGAATGTGTATGCTGTTATTATTAGGGAGATTGTTTTCTTGTTGTTGTTGTTGTGGCTGTTGAGACAGAGGCTCAGTTTCTTACCCAGGCTGGAGTGCAGTGGCACTTACCTAGGCTCACTGCAACCTTCACCTCCCAGGTTCAAGCGATTCTCCTGCCTCAGCCTCCTGAGCAGCTGGGATTACAAGTGCTTGCCACCACAGCCGGCTATTTTTTTTTTTTTTTTTTTTTTTTTGTATTTTTAGTAAAGACAGGGTTTCACCACTTTGGGCAGGCTGTAGATTGTTATTTCTGTGTTTATTAAATCTACTTGATTTATTGTGTTGCTTAAATTCTCTGTTTACTGACTTGTCTTCTGTCTGGTTATTTTATTCATTATTGAGAGTAGGGTGTGGAAGTCTGCAATTGTTATTGTAGAACTGTGCATTTCTCTCTTCAGTTCTGAAAGTTTTTGCCTCATATAGTTTGGTGGTCTGATATTAAATGTATGAAAGTTTGTAATTATTACGTCTTCTTGCCTTGCTAAATTTTTTATTAATATGTAATGTCCTTTGTCTCTGATAACCTTTGACTGAAAGTATATTTTGTCTTATATTAGTATAGTCACCCCCACTCTTTTATGGTTACTATTTGCATAGAATATCTTTTCATAGCTTTCTTACTTTCAATCTGTTTATATTTTTGGATCTAAAATAAGTTTCTTGCTGGCCATGGTGGCACATGGCTATTGTCCCAGCTACTCAAGAGGCTGAGGTAGGAGGATTGCTTGGAGCTAGGAGTTCCAGATTGTAGAGTGCTATATCTGTGAATAGCCGCTGCACTTCATCCTGGGCAACATAGTGAGACATCTTCCTTTAAAAAAAATAAAATAAACACTTTGAGAGGCTGAGGCAGGCAGATCACGAAATGAGGAGTTCAAGACCAGCCAGGCCAATATGGTGAAACCCCGTCTCTACAAAAATTAGCCGGGCATGGTGGTGCGCCTGTAATCCCAGCTACTAGGGAGACTGAGGCGGAAGAATCACTCAAATCTGGGAGGCGGAGGTTGCAGTGAGCCAAGATCATGCCACTGCACTGCAGCCTGGGTGACAGAGCAAGGCTACATCTCAAAATAAATAAATAAATAAATAAATAAATAAATAAATAAATAAATAAATAAAATGAGTCTTTTGTGAATAGCATGTAGTTGGTCATGTCTTTTAATCCATTCTTAAAATCTGTTTTTTTGACTGGAGAGTTTAATCTATTTACATTTAAGTGATTACTGATCAGGAAGAACTTACTTGTGCTATTTTGCTATTTGTTTTCTACATACCATATAGCTTTTTTTGTACTTCATTTATTGCATTACTGTCTTCTTTTATTGCGTTAATGTCTTCTTTTGTGTTTAGTTGATTTTTTGTGGTGCAATATTTACTTTCTGTCATCTCCTTTTGTTGTTAGTTGATTTTTTCTGGTGCAGTGTTTACTTTCTGTCATCTCCTTTTGCTGTGTATTCTATAGGTATTTCGTTATTACCATAAGGATTACATTTAACATCCTGAAGTTATGCCATTCTAATTTGAATTTATGTCAGCTTGACTTCAATAACATACAAAAACTCTACTCCTTTATAGCTCCATCTTCACCCCTCTTGGTTGTTGATGTCACAAAATTACCTCTTTATACATTTGTTTCCTAAAACATAAGGTGGTATTATTTTAAATGCATGTCTTAAATTAAGAAAAAAAACAGGCCAGGCATGGTGGCTCACGCCTATAATCCCAGCAGTTTTGGATGTTGAGGTGGGTGGATCACGAGGTCAGGAGATTGAGACCATCCTGGCTAACATGGTGAAACCCTTTCTTTACTAAAAATACAAAAAATTAGCTGGGCATGGTGGTGGGCCCCTGTAGTGCCTGCTACTCAGGAGGCTGAGGCAGGAGAATGGCATGAACCCAGGAGGCAGAGCTTGCAGTGAGCGGAGATCATGCCACTGCACTCCAGCCTGGGTGACAGAGCGAGAATCTGTGTCAAAAAAATAAAATATGGAGTTATATCTCATTGTTACTGTAATAGTAACTTTATAAATTGCCTGTGTATTTGTATTCATTGAGATCTTTATTTCTTCATGTGGCTTTGGATTACTGTTCAGTGTTCTTTCATTTCACCCTTCAGGGCCTCCTTGAGCATTTCTTGTGGAACTGTTCTGTTGGTAATAAATTTTCTTAGCTTTGTTTTTTTTGGGGGGGAAATGTCTTAATTTCTTCCTCTCTTTTGAAGGGCAGTTTTGCCAAATATTGGATTCTTGGGTTGGCAAGGTTTTTTTGTTTTGGTTTGGTTTTCCATTTTTTAGAGCTTTGAATATATTGGCCAATGTCCATCCTCTAAAGTTTCTGATGAGAAATCTGCTGATCATCTTTAGGGAATCCCATGTATGTGACAGATTTCTTCTCTCTTGCTACTTTCAAGATTTTTCTCTTTGTCTTTGTCTTTCTAAAGTTTGATAATAATGAATCTTGGTATGGGTCACTTTGAGGTCACCTTATTTGGAGTTCTTTGAGATTCTTAGATATTTATATTCATGTCTTTCATCAAATTTGGGAAATTTTCAGCCATTATTTCTGTAAATATTCTCGCTGATTCTTTCTTTGTCGTCTTCTAGGACTGCTACAATGCATGTGTTGGTTTGCTTGATGTTGACTCATAAGTTCTTTGGAATCTGGTTACTTCAATCCTTTTTTGTTGCTGTTGTGGTTGTTCCTAAAGTTAAGTCATTTCCATTGCTCTCTCTTCAAGTTTGCTCATTCTTTCTTCTGCCTGTTCAAATCTGTCCTTGAATTCATTTAGTGACTTTTTCATTTCACTTACTGTACTTTTCAGCTCCCGAATTTCTTTTCAGATTTTCTGTATCTTTGTTGACATTTTCATTTTGTTCATTCATCATTTTTTTTACTTTCTCCCTATATTTCTCTATGTCTATCAGCACTTTATGATAACTATTTTAAAGTCTTTGCCTAGTATATCGCCAAGATGTCTTTTTCAGGGACAATTTCTGTTGATTTGGTTTTTTCCTCTGAATGGGCCATACTTTCCTGTTTGTTTGTATGCCTTATTATTTTTTATTAAAATTGTACATCTGAATCTAATAATACCTTTGCCTCTATTTTTGCAGATAAATTAAGACTTGGATAAATTGATAGGCATAGGGATAATAGGGGGCTGGGATTTGAATGTCTAATATTTTGATTCCAGTGTTTCACCCTTAACTTCTGAATTCTTTGCTACTTTTTCTCTAAGTCTGTTCTCACAAAGCAAACTTTTAATGCACAATTTAACTTAATAAGATATGTCTATTGGAAAGAAATAGTCTGTGGAGTAGGCCTGGGTCAATTATGTTCTACAATTTTAAAAAACTGGGATTCTGGTTTGTAATTCATCCTGTGAAATTGTTTCTTGCCTAAACTACTAAAATTATATTTCTGAATGCAACTGAAGAACAAACCATGAACTCTGCTTTTACTTCTGTATATTTTCTAATTTTCAAAGGCTTGTGCAGACATCTCATAATATGTCCTTGAACTACTGATACTTTCTTTTTCCTTCTTAGAGGTAAGTCAGTTGAAATGAAATGGTTTGTGAAACTTGGATGTAAATTAAAGGTCTTTTGACTTTCCTTGTAGGACTCTTCCAATACAGCATGGATCAGGCATTTCATGAATTCCTTCCTGAACTAGCCAAATGACTTCACCCTTACATAATCTGATTTAGTTCCATGTCATATAATTAAGGATTGGATGATGACTGACTTATTGGTGTCTTAGAGGACTGCAATATTTAATGCATTTTTGGATCTAATTTAATTAAATGAGAAAAGGAACTTTACATAGTTAATATATGATGCAAATGCACTGAAATGGGAACTGGAACACGTGCAATAAAGAAATTGGTTTCCCCTCTAAACGTAACAAGCCAGTAAGGATGATAAACATTTTTGTGTTTTGTTTTTCGTGGACTATTTCCACATGATCTGTGCCTTCATATATTTGGGTGTCAGTTTTTGAAAGTTTATTTTGCATTTTCTGAATTGATTGTTCTGGATAATTTAGCATTCCCTTTTTCTTTTGACAGTAGCAGAGAACTTGTGCATGGATGGCTGACTTCTGATAGTCTTTTGATGTTTCTATTTCCCAGAGGCCTATCAACCCAATGACTTTTTCTTTTTATGACCCATGTTCCAAATAATGACATGTACAATTTCTGTTATTAGCCTCTTTCTTTGACTATGACTACCTTATAATAAAGAAAGGAAAAAATACTGTTATTTCAAACCAGCACTAAATAAATTTAATAAAACTTCATGCACAAACTTCAATTTGGAAAAACTCTGTTGCATAGTGTATCAGTAATGATGTTTATCTTTTTTTAAGGCAGTGTTGGCATTGTAAGTGTAGACTGTTATATATAGATGAAAATTTTTAATTAAGTGTTAATAAAAAGTTACATGTGATGTATGGAAATAAATGTGAACCATAAGTAGTAATGATAATTTTCATCATAACTAACTTTTTAGTGCTTACTGTGCGTCAGGCAGCATCATATGTGATTTACTTTGATCCTCACCACAAATCTAAAAGGTTGGTCCTGGTATTATCTCCATTTTACAAATAAGAAAAATGCTGTTCAAAGAAGTGAAGCAAGTCAATCGGATAACGCTCCTGGTTAAATCTGTCAGTTCCAGATTTCACATTCTTTACTGTATGCTATCCTACTATATGACATATGAATGAAGAATAAAAGCTGAGTTTCCATGAGAAACAAATACATGCTTTACAAAACAACTGCAAGACATCTAGACCACTAGCTTGTTCTGCTACTGAGTTAACAAGTTCAGTGGCTAGGAAGATATATGCCCATATTAATAGAATTCTCTTGAACCACAAAATGTAGAAGGATAATAAATTTTACAGATTTTTTTTTCCTGTTTCATGTAGTCTCCAGTTTATGAGGACAGAAATTTGGAAGAAATTTATCTCAAAGTTTCATGTATTTTTCTCTTACATAGGTACTGTAAATCTCATAACTGATCATGTTTGCCTGTTTTCTTTGGCTACTAGGAAGCTTAGAAGAAAATGTACAACCCATCTATAATAATTGGATTTCTTAAACGTATCTTGACTTCGTATCATTTTCTTACCCTATTTTTCAGGGGCTCTGGTTTCTTGAGTCATTATTCTTCATTCTGTTATATTATAAAAATTCCTTCAAGGTCCCACAATATCTTACTGAGATATGGACTAAATATACCAAAAATAAAATATGTATGATAAAAATTCAAAATATATTGTTTTATTTAAAGGCTTAGAATTTCTGTAAACGTGGACTACTGAGATTTTCTGTTAAGAGAAAGGGTTAGGTTTATTTTTGTTTTAGGAGTATAGATATAATCATATCATTGCATGAAACCATGTATCCTACTGTGAACATATGTTTTGTTCTATTTTGGAGAAGCTATTTATTTCTAGGGCATATTTTTGCCATGCACAATTAGTTATATGATACAAAGGGACAGTTTTCTACTTCCTGATAACAAATGTTAAAGGTGAATTTCTCCAGATTTATTCCAGGGCTTATAAAATATTGTTATCATGGATGACCTAGTAACAAATGTAACACGCCACAACCTTTAGTGACAACGGAATTCATTACTCTAATGTTCTGTTGCCTATAAAACAGAGATTGAAACTCCATGCCTATCATGAAGATGTTAACAAGTGTTTTAAACTAGGTTGTTAAGCTCTCTTATTACTGATGTCTGGGAGCATCTTATTTTTAATGCAACCAGGAGGGCATGATTTTTCTAGGCAGTTTGGACCCCAGAGACATAACCATCTGAGTACATTCTTGTTAGCAAGAGAGAAAATGGACGATTGGAAAAATATCATTCAAGTGTTCCAGGGAAGAGGGAGGAAGGATCCTCAATGGGTGTGTTAGTCTGTTTCCACGCTGCTGATAAAGACATACCCGAGACTGGGTAATTTACAAAGGAAAGAGGCTTAATGGTGAACTCACAGTTCCATGTGACTGGAGAAGCCTCACAATCATGGTGAAGGCAGGGAGGCATAAGTCACACCTTACATGGACAGCAGCAGGCAAAGAGAAAGCTTGTGCAGAGAAGCTCCCATTTTTAAAACCATCAGATCTTCTGAGACCCATTCACTATCACAGGAACAGCATGGGAAAGACCCCATGATTCAGTCATCTCCCACTGGGGACCTCCCAAAACTCATGGGAATTATGGGAGCTACAAGATGAGATTTGGGTGGGGACACAGAGCCAAACCATATCAAGGGGAAAAAGCCAAATCAAGGGGAAATATTGCTTTGGGATGAAAAAAGAAAATGAATGTGCAGAGGGCAGAGGACAGAGATGACTTAGGTAAGTCCATGCAGAGTATAAGCTTCCTGAAAGTCTTTCTTTCATAATCTCTGTGATGTGTGATGTGTCACATAATACATGGATTATCTCTTCATGCCAAGAATTCTGTTAGTAAATCAAGATGATGAATTTTCTTGATGAATCCCCAAGTGTGCTTAGAGGAGAGAGGTAGAGGAGGCTGTGTTCGGGGCTCTGATTCCCTCAAAGCAACTGGCAGTTGGCTTTTCCTGGCTGATTCCTTGGACTGCATGGACCCTGAATGGTACTGTCAGGTGCCAGAAACAACAACCACATCAAGTCTCACTTCAGGACTGAACAAAGTTATCTCTGTCCAGCACGTATCAAAATACAATGAAAAAAAAAATGTATGAACAGATGGAGGAGTTCACTTGTTCCATTTTCCTTTGGTGAATCTTAGGAGCTATTTTGCCCATGATATGTTTGTTTTCCATACTTTTACATGTTTTTCCTCAGATACTGTATAAAATTTAGTATTTGAAGGTTAGTTCTGGCAAAGTTAACCAAATAGCTCTTATGCTAATTCCACAGATGTGCTTATTTATTCATGTCTAGAATACTTTATGTCCTCAAATTACTGTTCTTTATAACAAGGCAATGCCAATAATTAACTCTTCTTTCATATCTTAAGCGTCACTCTATTCTTAAAAAAAAAATAAGCAAAATAAAACCGGAGAAGCTTGATCCATACAAAAGGAGTATTAGTGGTTTATAATTTTTACTACTGGATGCACTGAATAACATGACAGCAATGTGTAACATTTAATGTAACAGCTGTTTTTAGTAATTAAAAGATGGCTTTCAGTGTTCTTTTTTTCCCTCTCTTTTATTTATATTGTCATTTGCTGCATGGCATTTTATATTTTAAGTAGAATTAAGAAACTCCAGCATGCAGGATGCAGAACGTCTGCATTTATTTATTTGCAGATGCATGTGTGATACCAGTTTAGGAGACTCTATTTTAAAGGTGGGATGGTTTAAAGTCATAATGATGGTACATGGTTCATATATGTTAAGATTATGATCTATAGAACCCCCTCTTGTCTAAACTGCAATATCCTCCTATTTGGAACTATGACTGATGTTAAAAAGAATTTATTTGCATGGGCAATTTTCTTCTTCAACTTGCTAAAGTCAGATATAGAAAACAAAATACCATCAAAGGTAATGACATTGCCCTTGCACTTTAATCTAGAAAGGGCAGAAGAGCTTTGCACCTTCAGGACTTCCTCTTTCTTGAGATATCACTATTCATTTAGTATTGTATTATATTATACGTTATATATTTATATGTTTTATAATATGGTTTATATTCAAAAGAAGTCGAACTATCCAGACATTACAGAAATGGTCACACTCTAACAAGCATGATCGTGAGTGCTAAAATAGTACCCATTGCCTTGGACCAAGCATAAATCATAAATATTAGAAATCATGTTGTTTGTTTGTTTGTTTTTGAGACAGAGTCTCGCTCTGTCACCCAGGCTGGAGTGCAAGTGGCACGATCTCAGCTCACTACAACCTCCGCCTCTTGAGTTCAAGCAATTATCTGCCTCAGCCTCCCAAGTAGCTGGGATTACAGGCACCCACCACCACGCCCGGCTAATTTTTGTATTTTAGTAGAGATGGGGTTTCCATCTTGGCCAGGCTGGTCTTGAACTCCTGACCTCATGATCCACCCGCCTTGGCCTCCCAAAGTGCTGGGATTACAGGCGTGAGCCACCGCCCTCGGCCAGAAATCATTTTTAATATGAACACAATTACAGGAAGAAAGTAGTCTATTATAATAATTTTTTTTCTAAAATGATTGATGGAGTCCAAATAAAATTCATGAATCCAACAAATATTCATTTAGTGTGCCATGAATGGAGCACTGTACTGGGAAGAGTTAATGCAACAAAAATGACGCAGACATAACTGTCCTAATACAACCGTAGGCCTATAAAAGGGGCGGAGGCCAGAATTTGGAGTCTGACATAAATATAACGTAACTAAAATGTTGCAGAGGGTGAATGCAGTGGTAGCAGCAAGTTTCTCCAGGAATTGTCATTTATTTACTAAACTAAAAGAAACAAAAAGCTTTGTGATAAATTGCAGGTTAATGTTTTGCAAATATTTATTTTTTATTTTAATAAAAATTTTCTTTTCCTATAAAATAGCTTGTTAATGGGCCAGGTGCGGTGGCTCACACCTGTAATCCCAGCACTTTGGGAGGCCGAGGCGGGTGGATCACGAGGTCAGGAGTTCACGACCAGTCTGGCCAACATGGTGAAATCCCGTCTCTACTAAAAATACACAAATTACCTGGGCATGGTGGCATGTGCCTGTAATCCCAGCTTCTCGGGAGACTGGGGCAGGAGAATCTCTTGAACCCGGGATCTGGGAGGCAGAGGGTTGCAGTGCACTGAGGTTGCACCATTGCACCCCAGCCTGGGCTACAGAGGGAGACTGGGTCTCAAAAAAAAAAAAAAGGCTTGTTAATGCCTTTGCTGCCACCCAGTCCCTGGCCTTGCTGTCCCCAGCTGCGCTGAGCACACAGCTTTCCACAGATCCTGCTGCATGGGCCTCTTCCTCATTCCCTCCAAAGCCATGCCCCCTCCCCACGGATGCCGTTCAAATGCTTCTGCTGCTGCACACTGTCTCTTCTCTGTGGGACCTCAGTGAGGCACATACTGCTTCTCTGGGGCTGGCATGGATTTAATCCCTGCTCTGAATGTTACTAGCTCATTAGACTTTGGGCAAGACATTTAATTTCTCTGATCTGTGCCCTCTTCTGAACAATGTGGATTATTGTAAGGCGTATAGGAGTGGTTATTGTTAAGTATCAAGTGGGGTAACAAATGGGAAAGATCCTCCCAGGGCCTGTCTCAGGCAAACTATCAGTCATGTCCACTAACCCTTCCCTCTCTCTTTTTCTGCCTCCCTCCTTCCATCCTTCCTTCCTTTCTCTATTTCTTGCTTGCCTTTTTCTTTAAAATTCTTTAATCTCCTCCTTCTGTTTTCTGTGATATAATAATCACAAAAGAAGGACTTATGATAATATGTTCAGGTAGTTCAGAAAAGGAAAGAGAATTTCACAATTGAAAGCATGAGAGAAGTATTCAAGGAGCACTCTTGTAGGTCTTGAAGTGAGAGTAGAACTTACGTATATACCAAAGAGAGAAAGCACGTCCAGACAGGTTGATGTAAAGTTAGCTCCATTATGGAGGGCCTTGCCTCCTTTGTACTCTATTAGACAACATGAAGGCTCTGATTCATAATATCTGATGCCTCTGTTTCTTTGAGATAGAGTTTCTCTCTTGTTGCCCAAGCTGGAGTGCAATGGCGTGATCTCGGTTCACTGCAACCTCTGCCTCCCAGGTTCAAGCGATTCTCCTGCCTCAGCCTCCCAAGTAGGTGGGATTACAGGCACATGCCACCATGCCCAGCTAATTTTTTGTAGTTTTGGTAGAAACAGGCTTTCACCATGTTATCCAGCCTGGTCTCGAACTCCTGATCTCAGGTGATCAGCCTGCCTCAGTCTCCCAAAGTGCTGGGACTATAGGCGTGAGCCACTGTGAAGTTTATATTTTAAAATCATGTTCTAGGTATTCTTCAAAGGATTGATTCTGAAAACAGTGTTCATGATTAATTGACTGGGTAGAGAAGAGAAGTGGAGAGACCATTTCAGAAGAGGTGAATCGAAGTAGTAATAAATGAAATGGAAAAGGCTGTTGAGGAATGAATTGCAGTGTCACTGGGACTTGCAGCCAAGTGCTTCTAGGTGTGTAAGCAGTGATGATGGGGGTGATAAACTTGGTCATTGGAGGGACAAAGGTGCCATGATCATGGAGAGGAAACGTCAACAGAAATGTTTGACTAGGAGGGTAATGAACAATTACACGTTTGAGATTTCAGCTGGAAATTTGGGAAAATGTGTTTAGAAAGTGATTGGAAGTACAAGCCTTGAATTCCACAGCTATTTAAACCCCACTTCCAGGAATTTTAGAATAGAGGTTAAATGTAAGAGGTAGACACTTTCAGGGATAATGAATGTCAGGAGAGAAGGGCATAGAGCAGATGACCTGAGGGAAGTGAGATTTATTTTGTGAATGGTGAATGGTGATCCAGAGAAAACATCATCGGAAGCTGAACTGCTTACAAGGTTGGGATAGTGTTCAGAGAAGAGGAGAATACTGGGGTGTTTTGAATGGCGTGGTACACTGAGTTTGAGGAAGATGGAGGATTAAAGGCTGTTGGGTTTATCAACTTAGAGGTCACTGGAGACTTTTGGAAAACAGTTTTACAGGGTGATATTTGTTAAAGCGAGAACAGGATGAATAGTGGTTCATAGTAAGCCCTGGAATTGGATTTGATGGTTTTAAATCAAGGCTTGTTTTCTACTAGTTGCATTGAATGTAAGATTTAGTGTCTTTCTGGGTGTTTCATGTAAAGAAAAGATAATTTATGCCAACTTTTGTATATTTAAATTAATATTCAATGCATTTCAGTTGCAAATTTCTAAACCCTTTTTCTTGAGCTCTAAAGCTTAACTCCAATTTATTCTATTTACAAATGTGGTATAGTTTAGCAACCACTTTCAAAAGGACCTTTACAACTTAGTTAATTAAATTCTATTAAATATTTAAACAGCATTCATAAATTTAACATATTCATTTCTCTTTTGAAGCTTTTCAATACTGCAACAACCTAGATGGCCCCAAGTTGTAGAGAAATCTACATAAATATAATAAGTTGAATATGTAAGTGTGGTAGCCCTTAAGTTCTCATAAACATTACAACATTGTTTGTACAACAGTAAATTTTTCTTGTAAGTTTCAAATTAAAATAACAAATCCACATAAATCACCCAATGTTATAGTTGATAAATACATAAAATAGCAAATATACACAAATTATTTCTAAGTGCAAAAGGATTGAAGCACTGGGCTTGTTGCTTCTGCATCTTTGTCCCTTTTTCTCCATTTGGCTGATTTTAAGGAAGTTTATACGCTAGGAAAACAATTCTACCAGTCAGGGTCTGGTTTCCTCAGCTCCTATTCCTTTTGTCTTCCTCCAATTTAAAACCTGAAAAGGGAGATATTCAAATCCTCAGCCTGTCTTGCAGCAGGAGGTGGCCACTTGATACACTGCTGTCTGATGTGATATAGACAGGAGTTCCTGTGTATTTTATGTTGCAGATAATAGGGGACCACATATCCACTCATTACTACAGAGAGTTGGACCTAGAATTACCATAATATCTGATGCCTCTATAACCCTCACTATATTCCAGAAGCTGTCTTCTGTGCCTTCTATGGGATAACTATAACACCTGTAACAACTCATGAGGTAGATGCAATTATCCTTCCATTTCATCACTGAGGAAATGGTAGCACAGAGAGGTCTGTTACTTGCCCAGAGTCACACAGCTGGTAAATGACAGCATTTAAGATTTGAGCCCCAGCCCCCTCGTTCCAGAATCCCCTTAATCTCTTCCCTATAGTCACCTCTCCCTGATCTCCATTTTTCCACTGGGCGCCCGAAGCTCTTTGTCTTATCTATTCTGCACTGTTTATGACATACTGTTACAGCTAATGGTTTCCATGCGTGCCTCCCCTCTTTCCACTAAGTGGTCCTTGAAAGCATGCAGCGTGTCTCTTTATATCTACAGTTGCAGCCACAGTCTCTCTACAGATGTTCAACAAGTATTTTCATGAAGAAGTGACTTCAGATCTATAAAATTACGAATGCCATAGATAGACTTACTGCAAAAACTCAATCTACCAAACCAAATAATTATTTGAAATTAAAAAAGAAGTAAACTGGTAGAATAGTGACTATTTTACTCCATAGAGTGTCACTTTGCATGATCTGAGGACTTGGGAATGTTGGAAGGGCATTGCTTCAGGAAGTGTTTCAGGCTAAGAGAAAGATCTTTTTAAAATGTATTTTGTTAATTCCACAATACGGTGGAAGGAAACCAGGATGCTTGAGAAATACCCTGTGCTTCATGATAATCATGGAGATGTGACCATATCCTTCAGTAATACATTTTTATCACTTTGTCTGTATACATTAGAGCAGAGTTCGAGAGGACAAATGCCCTAGTTCTCAATTCCTTTTATACTTAGGACTTTGACCATAGCGAAGCTTAACATTGCAAAGATTGACAGAAATATTTTCTACTTCCTGTAATTACCAAAGCATCCCGGTACCCATCAGTTCTGGACTTCTGTGTTACTGTCTTCATTCATTCTGGCGTCATGGGACCCCAGAGAGCTGCTCTGATTGCTTTTTGTATGTAAAAGCAAGTTTCCCTTTTTGTAAAATCAGGAGACTGAAAATGAGCATGAACATGTGTGCCTGAATGACTTGCCTGTTGGAAATCTGCTCCCAGGACTGGTGCCAATGAGATATTCCAAACACTTGTTTGGGAGGCACCTTAGAACACATTCTACAAGGGAGGAGGCATAGTATGATAATTAACACCTACTCTACAGAGTCACATGGCCTGGATGAAGTCTGGCTCCGTTTAAGTTGTATGACTTTATTTAAATCATGGCTTTCGGAGTTTTGCTTTCCTTACATGTGAAATTAGGGTAATATGAGAAGCGCTTATGATGAGAAGTAAAATAATATGATAAAGAAAATGCTTTATGAACAACACAATGCTATCCAAATGTTTGTAACTATTTTCCAAAATATATATAGTTAGGAACCTAGCATACCTAGTTGTAGGCCCTGATGTTTCAGTGGGTGGTTTCCCAGAGGTTTTGATGTGGTATGTTAGCTTTGCTGGAAGACCTTAGCATACAGGCAATTTGCCTTCTTGTTATCTTCTGGAGGGTTGGAAGAACATGTTGGGTCTTCTTTCACATGCCTCAGGATGTTTATTTAAAGAAAAACAGCTCTCTTGCTCAAGAAAATCTTCCCTTTCACTCTCTTCCTTGAATTTTGTGATAAGACTTGCTTACTTTCTCCAAAAGAGCAAAGCGTACAGCTGCTGCGTCATATCTGTGTGGTATCATCTTAGAGAGGAAGCTCAGGAGTCCCCCACAGATCTGCTAGAAAAGGAGACCTTATGTTGCACCTTTGTGTCTTTCTCCATAAATGGCAGTGTCATTATTCAAGAATTTGGCGAACGTCTGAATCAAACGTTCTGTAGAGAAAGAAGACAACTAACAATGTTCTGTTCAGATCTGTGATTTTCCTTGAGGAAAACTAAAGTGTGAGTGGTGCCTGGGCACCCATGCAGAGCTGATGCCCATCCACACACATCTGAAAGCAACGCCACATTGTCACCAGCACTGAGGAGATGATCCACAGAAAAGGAATGTCCCTTACACATTGAATGTACATGCTGATTTCGTGATATGAGGTATTCATTTGGTTTGAGTGAAGTGATCATTATGTAACATTGGTTTCTCTCATCTGGGCAGATGCATCTCTATACCAGCTGCCTGCAAGTCCTTCCACAGCCACCTAGCATCTTGGCATCCACTTCGGGTTCCTCTGAGGGTTTCTCCCTGCATCTCCAGCCAGGCCTGAAGGATAGGATTTCAGACTCCTTGCTGCTGACTTTTAGCCACCTGCAAGCCTTGATTCTGCCTCTTGCCATTCAGATGCCCTTGTCCTTCAGGTTCCACCCACCTCCTTTCCAGCTGTAACTCAACATTTGTCACCCCAACCAGATATTAAGCTATTTAAAAGGTATTTTCCTAAAACAGCTTTATGGAGCTGTAATTCACATACCGTAGATTTCACCCATTTAAGTGTACAGTTCAATGGGTTTTAGTGTATTCACAAAATTGTACAACCGTCACCACAATCTATTTTAGAACAGATTTTTTTCATCACAGCAAGAAATCTCACTCCCATATTATTTATTCCTTATTTGTCCCTATCCCCCTAGCCTTCGGCAACCTATAATCTCTTTTTTTGTCTCTGTAGATTTGCCTATTCTGGACATTTCCTGTAAAGGGAATCATGGAATATATGATTTGTTGTGAATGGGGTTCTTTACAAGGTCCATTTATGTTGCAGCATGTATCAATACTTAATATCTTTATTGTTATAGAATATTCCATTTATAGATTTACAATGTATTATTTACCCATTCATCAGTTGGTAGACATTTGGATTGCTTTCATTTCTTGGCTTTAATGAATAATACTGCTATGAACATTTGTGTAGAAGTTTTTGTGTGCACGTATGTTTTCATTTCTCTTAGGTATATACCTAGGAGTGGAATATACCTACGAATGCTGGGTTGTGTGATAACTTTTATATTTGTCTTTTTGAGTAACTTCCAGACTATTCACCAGAAAGGCTGCTCAATTTTATATTCTTTTCTGCATTGTGTAAGAGTTACAGTTTCTCTACATCATCACCAACACTTTTTATTATCTTTTTCATGATAGCCATCTTAGTGGGTGTGAAGTGGTATCTCACTGTGGTTTCTAAGCCCCCTTTTTAAGTCCAAAGTGTGGGAAGAATATCCCATAACTGCTTTCTTAGGTCATGGAGATGAGGCACTCACAGCAAAGCTCTTTCCAGAGAAAATGTATGTGAAGATCATTTTCTAACTTCTAGCCTATGGAACCTTCTATCTCTGAGATGGCAAGGAATTTAGGACTCATTACCCTTGGTTTCCCCCACTTCCTTTCCTGCAAGTTATGGATGGTGGGGTATGCCCTTTCACTTTAACATACCTGGCCTAGAGTCTTCAGGCTTCAGCTGAAATCTCCATTTAACATCATGTTACAAATGAGTTATCTTTAAAAACACAGATCTTCCATTTATAATATATCCACGGCTCCCCCATTCAGGCACAGACCTCTTCAGATTTCATTTGAAGTGTTTTCCTCTTGAAAATTAACTACATTTGATGCAACTGGCTCCTTTGAAGGAAAAGAAACACAGACTGTTGCACATAGTCGTGAATCACAAATGAGGGTGTTTATATATTCAATGAGAAATTATTTTTGCTGGCAAATGGTTGTGTTTTTTCCAGTCCTCTTAAATCCTTACCTTTTTTAAAAAATGGATTTGAGCTCCCTAACCAAAATACGTATGATAGAACAGGATAAAACCAATAGGGAAGAAATCAGGCAAAGGGAAGGAAAGGATAGAAAAATGAAAACACAACTAAGGAATAAGTAACATTTGCAAATGCTAGACATAGGCACAGTTTTCAGAGGTGGTCACAGATGTATCTGAACTCCTTCATTGTTCAAAGAGAAGAACACAATCAGTTTCACAATTTTACGTATTTATGTGACATAAAGGATGTAGTTGCTTAGGACAATTATACATTTTCCTAAGAGAAATACTGTCTCCTGTGTGTTCTTATAGTCAGCATATTGTGGACTGAAAGACAATATACCCAAATAAATAACACTTAGCCTGATGCTCTTTCTTTGAATATTTCTCAGTGCAAACAGGTGGCACAAGGCTAAAGGTGATGTTATTAAAATTCATTATAGAAAATATATAGATAGACATGTTGGTAATCTTGCTTTAGACTGTCTAGTCTTGTGTATTTTATGACATTGTACTTAGGACATTGCATGTTTTCACAATAGTCTTCACAGTCACATAGACACACTTTGAGTTTGTTGATCAATATTTGTAATTTTAGTAACAGTTTTACCTGATAAGAAACATGAGATCTACTTCTGTTGGTGATTTACCCATTGGATACAGGGGAGTGTTTGTGTATGTTCCTGCAACTTCCCTTCTAAGGTAGTTCACATGTGAATTTTCAACTTAAAAAATGATTTTCTCCCCAAAAGTTGTGGGTTGATGGTCAGGGTAAAATTGTATACATGGGAGACCATTCTTTGACCTTCTCTACATCTTATAGGAGATTGAAAGATTCTTCCTTGCTTTTTGTTTTCCTTCTTTTCCCCAAAAATGCTGCTCTTGGGTATAAAAAAAGAGTTAAAGATTACGAATCTTTAAACCACATCTGGTTTGTATGTTCTCAGAGGCCACTTGCTGGAAAAGCAAGGCGTGAGGTGAAAAAGGAAGGAAAATATCATATAGTCCAGTTAACCAGTTTTATAAGGAAAACGAAACTATTCTTAGGAGTTATAACACCATTTAAAAATGTAGAAAGAGGTACAGGAAAAGAACAACTTTTTTTTCCTCCAAAGAAACCAGCAGCCCAGCTGGCATAGGATTAGCTCACAAATAGAAATCAGATCACTTGAATGCACAGGAATGCCATGGTCAGGGCCAGGGGACGGTTATACCATGTCCCTAGTCTCGTGATGGTTACTGTTAGATTGGAATAAAAATCAGAGGTAATGGTTTTACTGAGTCAAAATGAGCTGTGTGTTGGTGCAAATTCACAGTTGGGGAAGAAGACGAATAAATTATTAAATGTGCGTATGTGTTACTGAGGTCTATTTCTGCTTAATGGACACTTTTGGCTGTTTTTAGAGATGTTTTCATCCAAAACTACTTAATAAGGAGAGATTTATATATAAATACTCCCTGGTGAGAAATACAAATAGTTTGGTCTTTAATAAATCAAAATCTGAAAAGCACTTCCTAAGTTCTCCCTCTGTGTGGTGGGGGAGAATAATAGATCTTAATTTTGAAGCTGTTCAAACATTTTAAAATATAGAGTCTGGGGAAGGAGCAAACACATCTCTAACAAGGAGGATGCAAAAGCTCCTTAAGCCAATGAATTAGGGAATTTGGCTGATGAAATAGTTTCAGTGCTTTCAGAAACAGGTGTTTGGAAAGGCAGCTGAAGAGCGAGTCTTATGTCCACTTTGCTGATGGCTATATCGTTCCCTCCTTACCCTCTAGAACAGTGTAGGCATGTAGTAGGCATTCAGTAAACCTGTAAAAGGAACGAGTGAGCAAGGCTAAAGATGCTGTCTAGAAGAGCTGTAGGTGACCTACGCTGATGAACAGATAGGACTACATTGTAATTTGCATTGAACATATTTGTTCGTTAATGGTTTCTTCCCTGATATTTGAGAGTTGACTTTCCTAAACATTTTAAAGCATTTCCTTTCAATCTTATATATGCTATTATATTGAATTTTCCATAAAGTTTTGTTTTAGTCCATTCCCACGCTGCTAATAAAGACATACTCGAGACCGAGTAATTTATAAAAGAAAGAGGTTTAATTGACTCAGTTTAGCATGGCTGGGGTAGCCTCAGGAAACTTACAATCATGGCAGAAGGGGAAGCAAACACATTCCTCTTCATATGGCGGCAGCAAGGAGAAGTGCAGAGTGAGGCGAGGGAAGAACCCCTTACATGAGTGAGATCTCACGAGAACTCACTCACATGGAACACTATGGAAGTAATCACCCCCATGATTCAGTTACCTCCCACTAGGTCCCTCCCATGATATGTGGGGAGTATGGGAGCTACAATTCAAGATGAGATTTGGACGAAGACATAGCCAAACTATATCATCCCACTCCTGGCCCCTCCTAAAACTCATGTCATCACACTTCAAGACACAATTATACCTTCCCAACAGTCCCTCAAAGTTTTAAGTCATTCCTGCATTAACTCAAAAGTCCAAGTCCAAAGTCCCAACTGAGACAAGGCAAGTACCTTCTGCCCATGAGCCTGTAAAATCAAAAGCAAGTTAGTTACTTCCTAGATACAATAGGGGTACAGGCATTGGGTAAATACAGCTGTTCCAAATGAGAGAAATTGGCTCAAACAAAGGAGCTACAGTCCCCATGCAAGTCTGAAATCCAAATAGGTCAGTAAAAATGTTAAAGCTCCAAAATAATCTCCTTTGACTCGATGTCTCATATCCAGGGTGTGCCGATGCAAGAGGTGGCTCCCACGATCTTGCACAGCTCTCCCCCTGTGGCATTGCAGGGTACAGCACACCCTCCCAGCTGCTTTCACAGCTTTCACAACTGGCATTGAGTGTCTGCATTGAGTGTCTGCAGCTTTTGCAGGAGCACAGTGCAAGCTGTTGGTGTATCTACCATTCTGGGGTCTGGAGGATGACCATCTTCTCACAGTTCCATTAAGCAGTGCCCCAGTGGGGACATTTTATTGGTGTTCCAATCCCACATTTCCCTTCTGCACTGCCTTAGCAGCAGTTTTCCATGAGGGCCCCACCTCTGCAGCAGACTTCTACCTGGACGTTGGGTGTTTTCATACATCCTCTGAAATCCACGCAGAGGTTCCCAGACTTCAGTTCTTGACTTCTGTGCACCCACAGACCCAACACCATGTGTAATCCACCAAGGTTTGGGGCTTTCAGCCTCTGAAGCAATGGCCTGAGCTGTACTTTGGCTCCTTTTAGCCATGGCTGAAGTTGAAGCAGCTGGGACATAAGGCACCAAGTCCCAAGGCTGCACACAGCAGGGTTCTCTGGACCCAACCCAGTAAACCATTTTTGCCTCCTAGGCCTCCAGGCCTGTGAAGGGAGGGGCTGCTGTGAAGATCACTGACATGTCCTGGAGACATTTTCCCATTGTCTTGGTGATTAATATTTGGCTCCTTGTTATTCATGCAAATTTCTGCAGCCAGCTTAAATTTCTCCCTAGAAAATAGGTTTTTATTTTCTATCACATCGTCAGGCTGCAAATTTTCCAAACTTTTATGCTCTGCTTCTTCTTCAACACTTTGCCACTTGGAAATTTCTTCTGCCAGATACCCTAAATCATCCGTCTCAAGTTCAAAGTTCCACAGATCTCTGGGGCAGGGGGAAAGTGCCACCAGTCTCTTTGCACAGCAAGAGTGAACTTTACTCCAGTTCCCAACAATTTTCCCATCTCCATCTGAGACCACCTCAGGCTGGACTTCATTGTCCATATTACTATCAGCATTTTGTTCAAGACCATTCAACACGTCTCTAGGAAGTTTCAAACTTTCCCACATCTTCCTGTCTTCAGAGCCCTCCAAGTCTCTAGGGAGTTCCAAACTTCCTCACACTTTCCTGTCTTCTTCTGAGCCCTCCAAATGGTTCTAAGTTCTGCCTGTTACCCAGTTCCAAAGTCATTTCCACATTTTTGGTTATCTTTATAGCAGCACCCTACTCTCTGTTGTAGCAATTTGCTGTATTAGTCCATTCTCACACCACTAATAAAGACATACCCAAACTGGGTGGTTTACAAAGAAAATAAGTTTAATTGACTCACAGTTTTGCATGGCTGGGGAGGCCTCACGAAATTTACAATCATGTCAGAAGGGGATGCAAACATGCTGTTCTTCATGTGTCAGCAGCAAGGAGAAGTGCTGAGCAAAAAGGGGAAAACCCCTTATAAAACCATGAAATCTCTGGAGAACTCACTCACTATCATGAGAACAGCATGAGGGTAAACACCCCCATGATTCAATTACCTCCCACCAGGTCTCTCTCAGGATACACTGAGATTATGGAAACTACAATTCAAGATGAGATTTTGGTAGGGACCCAGCCAAACTATATCAAGTTTTCTGAAAAAAAACCTCAAATGATTATCACAAAATAAGAATCAGATGAGTTTTGAATTAATACATTTCTCCGTAGTTAACTTTTCTCAATTTAAACATTTAGTTATAAATTAATATTTAATTATTTGGAAACTGTGGCTAGGAAAGTGTATTATTTCTCAAAAAAAAACTTAAAGGGATAAAATGAATGAATGAGTGATAATCCTAGGTAGCAAAACCCTAGTGTTAGCTAATACATTACTTTTACTCTTTTTGTATTCATGAACATGCTTGAAATAAAGTAATTTATTTAAGTACTAGTTTTGGATATTTTCTCTGTTAGACATTCTCTAGATGTGAGAAAATCAGATAAGTTAAAATTCATGCTGTCATGAACTTTATATTTTAGGGGGAGGAGAGAGGCAATAAACAAATTTTAAAATAATGAAATTATATTATGATGTTAATTAGTTACAGTGGACTGAAGTGAAATAAAGTAGACTGATTAAGGAGGGGACTCAGGGTAGTAGTGCGGCATGAAAAAGGTTCTCAGGGAAACAAGGGAGTAAACCTTGCATATGTCTAGGAAAAAGCATTTCAGGCAGAGGGAAGCAAAATTCAAAAGCGCATAATACAGGAGTGTGCTTAGGGTTTTACAAAGCAAGAGGAAGACACCGCATTTGGAGCAACATGAGCCAGTAAGGGTGAGCACAGTGTTGTCAGGATGATGGGGGAAGTTATGTAGAGTCTCACAGTAGCAGTCCATCTCTGTACTGTGTTCTGTATGATGGAATCCATTGGAGAGTTTAAAACATAGAGAACTTGATCAGGTTTCTACTTTTAAAAAACCCAAATGTGGCTACTGTGGAAGAGAGATTCTCAGGGTCAAGCTTAGCAGCAGGGAGAAATAGCAGAAGGCCTCTTTCCAGATGACAGAGGATGAATGGTGGTTTTAACTAGAATCTTTGTGATGAGAGGGTGAGAAATGGTTCAGTTTACAATCTCCATTAGAGCCAGAGCCTTCAGAAATTACTGCTGGATTGGGTGTAGAGTGTGGTAGAATGAGTGAATCCTAAGTGTTTAGCCTGAAAAGTTGGGTGAATACCATTTAATGACTCAAGGAAGATTAGAGAGGAGGAAGACTGAGGAGCGTTAAAACAAGACTACTAGAAATGTTACTTGTTACCTTTGAAATGCTTTTAAGACATCCAAGGGGAGATGGCAGTTGGATATTTGAATCTGGAGCGCACAAGGGATGTTGAAGCTGGTGATACAAAGTTGGATGCTGGCTATATATAGGTGATGTTTGATGACAGAATAACATAGACTGGATGGCTTGTATACCATGGAAATGTATTTCTCACAGTTCTGGAGGCTGAGAAGTCCAAGATCAAGGTCCTGGCAGATTTAGTGTCTGGTGAGGGCCCAGTTCCTCATAGACAGCTTTGTTCTTATTGTGTCCTCACATGGCGGGAGTGAGGGATTTCTCTGTGGTCACTAATCTCATTCATGAAGCCTCTACTCTCATGACCTAATCACCTCCCAAGGGTCCCAGTGCGTAAAGCCATTGCATTGGAGATCAGGTCTCAACATATGAATTTGCTGGGAACATAAAACATTCAGTTTCTGGCAGTATTTAAAGCTATGCACTAGATGAGACCATATAAGACAGTGCTTTTCAAAATATATCTGGTGAATGTCCTTTGTTTTTTCTAATTTGCTGTAGACTGGTGCTTTTAAATACAATAAAAATAAATCCAAGGGAAAACAAAATTTAAGGAAAAGTGAAATAAATACATACTAAATACAAGTGCCACTTTTTGTTGTTGTTGTTGTTGTTGTTTTGCTAATAGAGTTAATAGACATAAAATTATTCCATCAAATTGCTGTAAAAGTTTCTTAACACTCACTCTGGCTTCCTGTACTTATCTTGCTGTGGACTGAGAACAAACAGCTCACAGAGAGTGCTTGTTCATGGATCATGATGTTAGTCATGCCAACCTGGGAATGAGTGTGGAGGGAAAAGGGACCCTGAGCCACAACTTTGCCCTCAGAAAGATGAGTAGGGAGGTGGGAATTCAGCAGACTGTGGTTCCTAGAATCCAGATGAAGATGTTTCCAGAAAAATGAGGCAATTACACAGTATGTGCAAAATAGATCCCCAGGCATTAACTGTAATAATGAAATACCAGAGTGAATGGAAAGATGTTATTTTGCTTTTACTCCTTCCTTCCCCAAACTTTTGTGGCGGTATGGTTCTGCCAATCTTAAGCTTTGTTTATGCATGGCCTCTTCTAAGATCACTTGGGGACACACCTGAATGAGGAAGTCTTCCAAAAGAGCAACAGGATTGCCAAAGTAAGAGTTGGATCAGGGTCCAATTTAAAAGTACAAGCCAAGTGTCTCAACTCTTAGATTGGATGCTTTAGGGGGGTCAACCTGGCCATTAAAATCATTACCACACCAACCATTTCTGTATATTAGGGTTATCCTTCTTTATTATCAGCAGTAGCTACTATTTCAGCCAACACCTATCCAAACCATGCCAGCAATATAGGAATACACTTGATTCTCAGCAAAGGTGATTTCTTTGGGCAAAGGAAAAAATATCTCTGCACAATGGTTAGTTGCTTCAAATGCATACATACGGACCCAACATAAGATGACTAGAGCCATAAGGGAATCGTGCGATCCAGGTTTTCCATCTGTAACTCATCCTCCCACTTATAAATATTACCCCATCTTTCTTGTTTAGGCTGCTGCTTGTCTCTGCTCATCCGTCCACCTCTGTTCCCCAACTGGGGGCAGCTGAACTTGGACTATTGCCCAGCTAGATGTTAGGATGAAGGCCCATTCTAGTACTTTGCTGGTAATTCTTTTTAATTATCAACAAATGTCTAAACATTTTCTGGCCCTTACCCAGTCCCAATCTGGCAGCTTTACCTATTCTAGTGGTTCTCAATCAGGGGTGATTTTGCTCTCCAGGAAACACCTGGAAAAGTCTAGAGGAATTTTGATAAAACTGGGAGGAATTTGATATACTGGCATCTTGTGGGTAGAGAGTAGGGATGCTGTTTAACATCCTGCAATGCACAAGACAGCCCCTGACAACAAACAGTTATCTGGCCCCAGATGCCAACAGTGCCAGAGTTAAAGAACCTTGCCTTGTCCTTCATTATTGTGTCCTCCATGCTAATGTTTCTCACCAGTTAAATATTGTAGATATTTTCAGGTTGGTTGTGTTCCCACCCAAATCTCACCTTGAATTATAATAATCCCCATGTGTCAATGGTGGGGCTGGGTGGAGATAATTGAATCATAGGGGCGGTTCCCCCCATACTCTTCTCCTGGTAGTGAATAAATCTTACGAGATCTGATGGTTTTGTAAATGGGAGTTCCCCCA
The DNA here is from genome assembly GCF_047675955.1 of Chlorocebus sabaeus. Lineage (NCBI taxonomy): Eukaryota > Metazoa > Chordata > Mammalia > Primates > Cercopithecidae > Chlorocebus > Chlorocebus sabaeus. The sequence continues at coordinate 78,523,052 of NC_132907.1, read as the reverse complement.
CATAAGCTCTCTTGCCTGACACCATGTAAGATGTGCATTTGATTCTCTTTTACCTTCTGTCGTGATTGTGAGGCCTCCCCAGCCATGTGGAACTGTGAGTCCGTTAAACCTCTTTCCTTCATAAATTACCCAGTCTCGAGTATGTCTTTATTAGCAGCATGAGAACAGACTAATACAAGGGCTAATGTTTTTGTTTCTTTTTTTTTTTTTTTTTTTTTTTTTTTTGAGACAGGGTCTCACTCTGTCATCCAGGCTAGAGTGCAGTGATGCAGTCATAGCTCACTGCAGCCTCAAACTCAGGGACTCAGGTGATATTCCCACTTCAGCCTCCCAAGTAGCTGGGATTATAAGCATATACCACTATACTTGGCTAATTTTTTTCTCAAACTCCTGGGCTCAAGTGATTGTCCTTCCTCAGCCCCCTAAAGTGTTGCCATGGCTAACATGTCTTTAAGATTTCAAGAGTCAGCCTGGCGCAGTGGCTCATGCCAGTAATCCCAGCACTTTGGGAGGCTGAGGGGGCAGATTACCTGAGGTCAGGAGTTTGAGACCAGCCTGGCCAACGTGGTGAAACCCCATCTCTACTAAAAATATAAAAATTAGCTGGGTGTGGTGGCACATGCCTGTAGTCCTAGCTACTTGGGAGGCTGAGGCAGGAGAATTGCTTGAGCCCGGGAGACAGAGGTTGCAGTGAGCCAAGATCCTGCCACTACACTCTAGCCTGGCCAACAAAGTGAGACTCTGAAAAAAAAAAAATTCAACTTGTGAGTTACGCTTAGAAGGATTTATTGGCACAGTTGTTAAAAGTGTGCATCCTCGGTTGGGCTATCCTCAGTTGGGCACAGTGGCTCACGCCTGTAATCCCAACACTTTGTGAGGCCAAGGTGGGCAGATCACGAGGTCAGGAGATCAAGACCATCCTGGCTAACATGGTGAAACCCCGTCTCTACTAAAAAAATAAAAAAAAATTAGCTGGGTGTGGTAGCAGGCGCCTGTAGTCCCAGCTACTCGGGCGTCTGAGGCAGGAGAATGGCGTGAACCTGGGAGGCGGAGCTTGCAGTGAGCTGAGGTTGTGCCACTGCACTCCAGCCTGGGCGACAGAGTGAGGCTCCATCTAAAAAAAAAAAAAAAAAAAAAAAAATGCACAGCAGTGTTGATGCAGTAAGACATCAGTAATGAAAATAGCTGATGGGATGTCTGAATTGTAGAATGGTTTCCATGGAATGCATTGGATTATATCTGAGTGCCCTGTGGCTTGACCTACACAGCTCACCAAAATACTCTCCTGGGGAAACTCGCCTTGACAGAGCCCAGAGCCCTGGGCCTTGAAGAGCCCAGGAGACTCTATCTACAAAAAAAAAAATCTTCCTCATTAGGCAGATGACACTTTTTTCTGAGCTGTGTACTTGCAAGTAAGGGATAGGTTTTGGTGGGGACACTGGCTAGATTCCAGCCTTACCCTGCCCTCCGGGCTAGGCATTTTTGTTTCAGGCATGACCTGCACAGACATATGCTTCAGCCTGGCTTGAGTAATATCTTTGAGATGAGGATTCTGTTTAGTTTTTATTTACTGAAGAAACATATTCTAAGAGCCTACTTTGTGTCTATTTTAGGTGCTTGAGTACACCAAGGAATAAAATAAGTAAAGATCCCTTCCCTCAAAGAATCTATATAGTGGTACTTATAATCTAGTAAAGTTTGCATGTTTAAAGTTGATGATGTAAAGCTAATAATAACTGTACATTGTAAGTGAAAACTAATAAATTCCTCAAGATTTCTTCCTTAGATGCAGATAGTAGTGACGTGGTTTAAGCAGTACCAGTGCCTTGAACTAGGCTTTCTTCCTCTTGCAGAATGCTACAACTGGCCTCACACTGGGGAGGAGGACATGTGCCTTCTTATACTACTTGCTATCACAGTATCCTCTGATCTCAAGTCTTTGCTAGTAGGTTGGTTTAGTGTAAAGGGAAGCTGTTACCCCCTGTATGACTCAGCACTTCCTGTAGCCATACCTGCAGTTTCTAACAAGTCTCTGATTGAACATTTAATCTAAAAGCTCCATTCTGAATTTATGTTTCCTGCTTCTTTTTGTTTTATTTTGCTTTTCTTGCCTTTGGGTACCTAAAGCCTGTGTCTTGGGCCCTGTCAGTCATAAAGTTGCTTGTACATTTTTTTTTTTCCTGTTTCGGGGGTTTTGGATCACTATTGGCCTAACGTCATGAGCGGCTTGCCTTACTCCAATTTCTATATACCACCATCACCATCCTTTTAACCGTAGTTCTGGAGCAAAGCATCCAAGAGCACAGAAAATCAAAAATAAAGCTTCTAAAACAGCAGTGAGAAGCTCATGTAGGTGGACGGCAGATGTGAAGTTTATTGGCATAAGTGGGACTCACACTCAGTCTACCTTTGACATCTGGAAAGACACAGTACACAAACCTACCTGACATAAATTATTGAATCCAGTCATTCCTGTTCTAGGAATGTGGCGGCTTTATACCTGTTCCATTGAAAAAGAATGATGATTTTTTTCAAAAAGACATAATGCATCAAACACATTTCTGTTTCTGTGTTGTGGTTCCAAGGTGCTATGATTTCTGACCATTATGTGCTTTCAGAGATATCTCCATGATGTTCAGTGAAGCTAGACTTCCGTATAATTGGGCTAACATAATTGTTACACTATTGAACACTTGCCTTTTCCTTCCGTAAGGCTGTAGCCCAATGGCAAAAATTTTTCTTTTCACATTTTCTTTGATCAGTTGTCAAATGGTAACTGGAATTTGGGTCGCATAAAGTGGACCATTAGGGAACTGAAGGATATGACGTGGTTGATAAAGTTTAAAAAGAAGGATTCTGTAAGCATGGAGGTTTAGATGAGAACTTAGTTGATTTGAAGACCAGGCCAGATTTCAGGCTGCCCAAGGGAGTCATTTATAGACTTACGTCTATAAATGGTTTTGATTCAGAAAACTCTTCACTATGTTTGTTTGAAATCTAAGGATTTTGATATCTTCTCAGTGAGTTTTGACTCATTTATAAGAATAGTGAGTATTAGAGATCATACAACTTACACACAAATAGGGAATCACGTTCTTTTCCTGTCATTTTGGAGAGTGAACCTCCATAGTCAAAGCAGGTGAAGCTTATGATTCATTGTCAATTTTTAATAATATATGTCAAAGGGAGGCGTGCAAGGGGCAAGATCTGAAACAATGGCTCATCTTAAAAATGCATTTGTGTTTGGTGTTTGGAGGATTTGCTCTCATTACTTTTGTAGCAGGTTAACATTTGAAGTCATGTTTGTTTTTCTCAGACTAGTATTAAACTGGGTGCATAATAATTATCCAGCAACAGGAATCTGGTAACAGATTAAGAAAGGAGAATCCATAGTCAGTATGAATAGGGATACCCAGTATCCCTCTGGAAATACCACAGAATGAAGTAATAGAAAAATCATTTTACCTCACTAAGGAATTAAAAGTTTCATGACTCCTTTTGCAAAGGAGTTTATTTCTTGTTCATCTTCAGAATTTTAGTTTCTAGTGCGCTGAATTTACACATTGCTTCACACAGAAGTGTATGTACTGGTGAAAACACAAAATAGAATGTTTTATAAAATTGCAGGGGGCTAAGGGAGGGATAACATTAGAAGAAATAACTAATGTAGGTGATGTATACCTATGTAACAAAACTGCACATTCTGCACATGTAACCCAGAACTTAAAGTATAATAATAAAAATAAATAAAATAAAATTGCAGGGAAGGGGTTAGAGGCTTTTGAATTAAAATCTTGGGGGAAAAAAATGGAAGGAGACATATGCTTAAGATGATCTCTATTTTCAGTGGACAGAGCTAACTTGGTGAGAAAGGCTGGGGGCCTGTGCTTTGTCAGGTAGTTTTCATGGGGAGAAAATGTCAGGTAAAAGAAACCCAGATTGAGAAATAGTCAACAGACCTCAGTTTCTCAACACATTTTATTTTTATCTCGAGCCATTGGATTTCTCTGACCCACCAGGACCAAGGCAAGTAACAGGAGGTGAGAATATAGGATTTCAAAAGCATGAAGAGTTGTAATTTTTTTGAAGTCCAGAAACAATATGCATCTTGATATGCAATAAAGGACTTTGGAAACTTCTCATTGAATCAGCAGTGCATTGTTTACCGTACTTTTTTATTACTTCATTTTGGTAAATATATGAATGTTTATATAGACTTGTATAAATTCACCTCTAACCTCAGTTCTTCAGGGCTTCTTTTACAGTCACATCTCAAATTCATCAACCACAAGTTATCCTTCTAGAAGGTTCTTGGGGAACTGTAAACTACTTCAGGGACCACTATACTTTTCACTATCATTGTTTGTTTTTATTTCAGTGGTGTGTCCAGGGATTTGTCCTTGGTTTAATTAATCTTTGTTTTCAGCAAAATGTTGACTTTAGGGCAAAGTTGTTTTTGTGGCTGTTGTGATAAGACCTTGAACATTTTCGTCACTACAATTCAAGTAGCACTCGGCTCTTCTGTGGCAGGCAGACCCTGAGGATTGTAACTCCTCTTGCAGGGAGGGCTGGAACCTCCCTAGGGAGCAGGCAGGGGCTGGACAGTCTGCCAGACACATGCTCTCTAGGACACACACTCTCTTTTTCTCCCCACTATAGTGCTTGTGACTGATGAATTCAATGAGCACTTCAGTTATCCTGCTTTGTTCTTTCAGCAGACCATTTGTGTCTTTGAGAGCTTATTTTGGCAAATGAATAATCAGCTATCCGAATGAGCTCAAGGACGATCAAGGGGAATATTTGACCTCTACTTTAGATAATCTACATTTTTAATGTTAGTATTTGTGACTTAGCCGAGCGATAGATCATAACTGGCCTTCTTTCTTCCTAGTCTGTGAGCATACATCAAAAGCTCCAAACTATGCACACAAAACAAGTTGAAAAGCTCTCATCATTGTGAAAATTTCTTGTGATTTTTATTTTAATTGGGAGTGAAGGAGGTGTGGACAGGAGATGCTCATGGTTATTTTTTCTACAGATCAAATCCATAGATCTACATTGTATTGTTTTTCTCCTTTCAGAACTTTAGTTAGTATAAATTCATTACTGGTCTTATTATTGAACAATATTACTCAGACATAGTGAGGTACTTTGATGTAGTTCTAGTGGCTATATTTGTTGTTTCTTAGAAGACTTAGCTGTCTGCAGGGGGAGTAAAAATAATGGAATTAACCAGTGGGATCATCCCCCTTCAAAAGTCTTACATTTATTAGCATATGTTTTTTTTTTTTTAGGACAGAAGTCCACAAACTATGGCATGATAAACAATAATGCTATTCTGGAACATGGAAAGTCCTGGACTCGTCATCAGATATAGGCTATAACCTTGACTTCACCAGCAACTAGGCATGGGGCCATGGATAACTCATTTAACTTTCATGACTCTCATCATTCTCATCTACAAAAAGGGTTGGATTAATTCGATCAGTGGTTCTCAAATTTGAATGAGCAACAGAATCACTGGACCTCATTACCATATTCAGTAAAGCTTAGGTGGAGATCTGCAAATTTGCCTGTCTAACATGGTCCCAGGTGATAATGATGCTGGTGTGGGGAGCACATTTGAGAATCACTGGATTGGATGATTTCTCTGACTACTTCTGGTATTAACATTGGGCGACTTTTATGCTCTGTGGCTAGAATGATCTGTTTAGAGCTACTGAATGCATTGGCTGTGATGGGTCCAATTGGGGAAGTGCTACGAGTAGAACTGAATAAGGGCAGAGATTTGAATCAATAGAGTCATATGGTTTTAGGATGGCCCAAATATTAACAGTATCTCTGAGTGATCAAAGACCCTCCGAACCAAGAGTTGGTGTATTGGAGTCCAGCAGCAGGGGGATCACATGGTGGTGGCTAGAGCAAGCTGAGCATTTGGTTCGACTGATGAGTTCAGTGTAAATGATGTGACACATTTCAACAGGCTTAAGTACTACTGGATACGGGAAAAAGAAGATTTTGATTGATTTCACAAGTTAGACACTGGGCAACCAATAAATGCCACTTGTATTGCTACCATTAATGTAGCTTTTAATATCAATGAGAAAACTGTAATATTCTAAAAGTAAAATGAAATAAAATAGGCTCTAGTTGTATCTGTATCTCTACTGTCCTTCGGGAATAGTGAAGTAACTATACAAGCACAAGCACGTGCAGTATTAACTAAGAACAGTGGTGGCATTTTTCTTTGTTGTCTAGACTCTAATAGTCTCTTTTAGTGATTCTGGAAATCACTAAATCCTTGTTTTTTCAAACCTCACCCACAAAGTTTTCAAGTACATTTCAGTTCCTGCTCAACACAGGACAACACTTGCTCACTACGATGACCAAAGTACCTGACTTCTAGATATAGGCTTGGAAATGAGAGAGAGACTGACTGAAACTATTTTTAGCTGTGATGTGTTTCTTGAATACTCTCTGATGGGAAAGTAAAGGGGAATGACTTGAGTTTATTTCTTCATGTTTAGGAAATCCCTTTTGCCTCTGTTGTACAACTTCCAAATTACTGAAACGCTTTCCAAAACCTCATGCCTCTCAAATTTGTATACTAGACTATTGCCTGAAAACAAGTTTGTGAATATAAACTCTGTAAGTCTTAAGAAAGGCTCAGCTCAGGAGAAATTAAATTGTATTTTGCATTTTAGTGGATAATATGGTACTGTGGACATTAGCAAAAATAATGTAATTAGAATCAATATATTCCATTCCAAGAACTTCTCTTATCAAAAGAGAGGGTAGAAGAATTGAAAACATGAGTGAATAGGCATGAAAGATGAATTTCCTAAGACCAGCTAGCTTTGCTCTGTGTGTGTGTGTGTGTGTATGTGTGTGTGATTTTCTCTCTCTCTTTTTCTGTGTCTCTCATATACAGATATAAATTGTGTTGTCCCATCTATCTAATGGTAGGTTAGATCAGTGGTTCATTAAAAAGGCAGTTTCTGCACACCAGCAATTATAATGCACTCTGCAAATAGCTATATTTTGCTTGGGCAACAAAGCCGAGGAAGCCTCAGTTTGTAATTTAACCAAAAACAGTTTTCAAAAAGCATATGCAGTAGAATATCCTTGGCTCCTTACCTTCTTTCTCCACCAGGGTGAATACTTTTCATTACATCTAGAAATAGCCAGTAAAAATCACTGGCCAGTACAAATTCTTGGGCAGTAGGAACTAACCAGACATTTTATCAGCCAATCAGAATGCTGTAAAATAACCTGAGAAAGGCTGGCACTGAAGAAGTTTGTGGCAATCCAGTGCCTAGCACAGAAAATACTTATGTCTGTTGCATCAGCTGCTCCCAGTTCTCCATAGCAGTAGAGAAGAAGTCAGAGAGAGAAGAGACAGACTAGCTTCTAGACTTCCCCTACTGCCCTACTGGCTGGTTGCATTAAAAGCATCTGTTTAATAAGAGTTTGCCAAATTTGTTTATTATTACTAAGTAACACATAAATTGGTATTTCCAGCTGTACTAAGAATTTTCACAGTTCTAAGATTAGCCTGAAAGCAATTCAATCTAGTTACTGATTTATGTGTTTCTGAAATCTAAAAAATTTTCCCAAGACCCTGCTCAAATCTTTTTTTCACCAAGTCTAGGTGGTGTTTTCAGATATTTTACATAAATATATTTCACTGTAAAAATGTAAACTTTATACATGATATTTAACATTCCTTATATTAAGAGGAAGCAAAAAAAGCAGCTAAAAAAATATTTTTACTTTCCGTATTTCTTTCTACCTTCATGTAAATGGGAATACTTTAGTTAGTTTTATGATAACAGACCTGTTTTAAAAATCTTACTTACCTCATCCTTTTAAGCATTTCGATGTTAGCTGAAAGTAAATTGCTCTCTTTCCTTTCTCCATTTTCATAATCTATTGCCTCATTTGGAAATATCTGTTCTCATTAATAATAATGGCACTTGCAGCCTAAATGGTCATAAAGTCACTATCCGGATCATTTTTAAGATATCACCATTGGATGCAAGTAGTTTAAAGCCATATGATATGTTTTTACTAGCTGTGCTGTTCTTAACCAGGAATAATAAAGGCTTTGCAAGTCAAGTCCGCATGGCAAAAAAGGTGTCCACAAGTGTGAATGGCTCATTTTTAATGACTTGCCAACAGCCACTTGTAAAAGGTGTAATTGAAATTGTTAAGAGATTAGGTTCCAGTCTACTTTTTCCTCCTTCTCAAAAGTTTTCATGGATCCAGGTTATTCTTAAGCGTTGTTTAATACTAGAAATAGCCTTTATGGACTAATAAGAAAGAAAAAGGCAAATTTTAAAAGATGTTCCAAATTCAAAGAAAATAAATTTGCCAGCCTGACTTCTGTTTATCTATAAAAGTCAGGACCAATAGTTTGAGCGGAAGAGTAAATATGAAAGTTTTCTAAACAGTTTTCTCTGGAGGAGAGGGTTGGAGGTGGGAAGTTCTCCTTTATTCAGCCACAGTGCCTACAAAAAAACGGTGTTTCTGTGACCCTCAGAAAGTAAATCAGCGGGTGGATGTAGCAATTGGGGTAAATGAGCAACAGCTGCCTTGTCATTTCAAGTTCTGTGCCTTACTCCTATTTCACAATCCTTTCCCAGGAGAGAGAGAGAGGGAGGGAGGGAGGGAGGGGGAGAGAGAGAGAGAGAGAGAGAGAGAGAGAGAGAGAGAAAGAAAGATTTCTTTAAAGGTAAGATTTGTGGGTAAGAAAAGTTATTGAAATAATGCGGGAATAACTCAAAACCAGAGAAGCCTTTGCCTCAGTTCAAAGAAATTGAACCAGAGAGGCCTTTGCCTCAGTTGAAAGGAAATTGACTAAAGCTGTACAGACCCTGAGACCTGAGCACTTACATTCCTTTGCATTTCTTGAAGAATGCTTTGAATTCTCATTCTACTCCTAGGAGGTTCTTGGACTTGAGATACTAATCTCAAAGAGAGTCATGGAGTCTGGAAGACATCAATTCCCTGTGACAAACAGAAAGCTAATTTACATTTCTGTTGAAGCTCTATGTAGATTTTATTTTCTTTAAAAAAAAAAAAAAAAAACCCGATTTATTTCCAGTTGCTTTCTTTCAAATTGTTTGTGATAGAGCTAGAGGTGATACACAAAAGAATCTCGGATTTTCTCTGCCTTCCAGCTCTGTCATCCAGTAGCTGCAGGATGGCTGTGAACTACTGAACTGCTGTTCTCTCATTTGTAAACTGAGAATGACTAGAATTTCCATGACGGTTCTTTTGAGGATAGAAGTTGGTTACATATGTGGAAACGTTTTGTGCACTTAAGGTACTCCAGAAATCTCAAAGGGCTGAAGGATGCAGCTAAGTGGGAAGGAGGCGTAATTCATGCCAATGTCAAGCAAGCTCACTCAGCCTCTCTGTATGGCATATCCATTTCCTCCCCACAGCTAGATGATTCCTATTTTCCAGTTTACAGATGAGCCCAAATGGTTCCCTTCTCTTCCTGTGTTCTCCTGTTACACTCTCTTCGTCTTGGCACGCATTCACGGTGAAATTACGATAAAGATGAAGGAGATAACAGGTAGCGTCATGGACTCAAACAGCCAAGTACAGCTGGCAGGTAGGAAACATAGTGACCACCAAGTCCAGGGTGTCCCATTTTTCCAAAGATTGGGGCCTCTCTCTTCACCATCAGAATATTTTTAAAATCACCTCACGTCTTACTAAAAAAGAAATAAATATCAAATGCTTAAAATACTCAAATTTCTAAAAATCAGAGAGAAAAAAACCTATTTTAAGGAGATATAATTTAATCTTTATATAATCTTAAGGAGAGAAAGGACTTTATAAACAATTCCTTTTTTTTTTTTTTTTTAAATTTTAGAACCAGCAGGTACATGTGCAGTTTTGGTATACGGTTATATTGCCTGATGCTGAAATTTGGGTTTCTAATGACCCTGTCACTCAGGTAGTGAACATAATACCAGATAGGAAGGTTTTTATCCAGCCCAAAGTGTCAATAGTATTGAGATCAAAATACTCTGTTGTAAATGAATGTTTTCTAAAGTGCCAAATATACAAAAACAAAGGGCTGGATAGACATATTGTGGTGCTTGTACATAACGGACCATTTTCCAACAATTAACATGTTAAAGAAATCCATCTATTTATATAGAAAGCTTTTTTTTATGTTTGTTTGTTTTAAAAAGCCATGTTTGTTTTAAAAAGCCACGTTTTTATGTTCGTTTGTTTTAAAAAGCCACTTACAAAGCTTGTGATTTCATTTTTGCTTAACACAGACTTAATAAAATGTACCCAGAGCAAGGTGATTAAGGGATTGTCTCTGTCTTGTTGTGTGTGATTGTATTATTTTTATTTACTTTCATTGTGCAATTAACTCGAATTGCTTCTCTATTAAGAAAAATAATAATAAAACTAATCATGGTAAGGTTTTGAAAAGTCATGCTATGGATTTATACTTCAGAGTAGTTATAATTTTAGTGTCCATTGATTAAGAAAACATATGACAAGCAGCTATTATCATTTTATTAAATCTTTAAAATACCTATCTTTAGAATAGCAACTACACACGTTTGAAATATACTAGCATATGTATCTGCCAAGAGGTTATTTTACTTTCTTGGATTTGTTAAAATAATTGTGGCCACACATAAGCCTGAGGCACATACTGTGAGCCATGGATTAACCAGTAAGTGTCCGCAAAGGTGAAGCTATATTTTATGTAGTAGCAATTAGTTCCTTTGGCTTTTCCTACTCTTGAAATTGCAATAAGATTGTGTCAGAATGCTGGTGTTGTTGATATGATTCTATCAATGGCAAGCCACATTTTTAAAGACTATTTAAAGTGAAAAATTGTAAATAGTATGGAATGCACAATTAGCATGGAATCCAGTCCTATTGAATAATTTCATTTTAACTTTTCTCACTGCTTTTTTAATCACAACTGAACTGTAAACTTGAAAGAGGATTATGATAATGAAATCATTTTTCATCTTTTTTAGATGTAATTTTCCCAGATTTCCCATTGACTGCATTTGAAATAACTTAGTCCATGATGTTGACAAAGCTTTTAAATTTGAAGAAACATCCTTACTTGTACTTATTAACAAAATAGTCACTCACTGAAATTATGCTTTGTAAAATATATACTTTTTAATTTCTGGAATCAGTTGTGTATATTCAGGAAATATAAATTATCTGTTAAGATCCATAATCATTTGTGATATGTTTATAATATATTGTTCCCTGAGGTATAGATGACATTAATTTCAATAGATAGTCATTCATGCATTCATTTATCTTTTGTTCAGAAAATGTTTATCTATCACTATGTACTGGGTACTGAGAAAATGACAGTGAACAAAACAAAGTCTCTGCCCCCATGGAGATTAAATTCCATTGTATGCTGGTCTCTGGCCATAGGAGCTGAATGTCTAGTTAGAGAGGAGGCAGATATGACCAAAATTCTTTCAGAACAATATGGGACCTCCTACAACTGACTTTCACCTGGAAAATGAAATATAAGTAAAACAAGGTATTTAACATTTTACTAGGTGGTATCAGTGAATGAACCAGTGACTGCCCTAGAACCATTCCATTTCAAAGCCAGAAGGCATCTTTGAGATTATTTCATTTTTGTTTCAATTATTTGCTTTAATCCTTGTGGGTTTTTTGCTAGAATGAAAAAATGAAGGTCCAAAAAGTCACAAAGCAGATTTGAGGCGTTGCTAGGAGAAGCCTCCACTCCCCTATTGGGGTAAGAGTCAGCTGTTCTCCCTAAATTGTCTGAAGAGTTTTATACCCATTATGCACACCTACAAAGCATGCACACACCATAGCTGATCATTCTGCAGTTATTCATATCATAGAAAAAAGGTTAGCTGTGGTATACCCTTATATGAGGTAGTGAAAATATATTTTACCTTAGAATACATTGATTATGTATTCACTTCAGGCACTCATCTACCATATATAACACAAAGTTCACTTGAATTATTTGCATTTTGGAAAAGCAAAAAAAAAAAAAATAGTTGAAAAAGTCCTAGATGAAAGTATTCAGATCCATCATGCTTCAGGTGGATACCTGCTGAGGTTTTTCACAGGCTCATCATTGCCTAACACACTGCGCTTTACCTAGGAAATAAACTCTTTTTGACTTCTTGTTTGGATTTCAAATAATAAAGGTGAGATGTGAAAAGTAAGGGATGAAGCCCTCTGGACCCAGGAACATGTTTGCAGTACAAAGATGCCATCCCCTGGAGTCATGGATTAAGTCAGGAAGGTAGAGACCAAAGCATTATCCAGGAACTCACTGCAACAATTGTCTCTGTTGAGATAAACTGGTGGATGGAATAGGATGGCAGAACTAGTAGTAATGAGGACAAACTTAACTCTTAAGTCATTGATTGTTTGGATCAATAAGTATATTGAACAAAATAATTAACTCCCACTTAGCAAAATATCAAATGGGAAATATTGCAGAAACCTGAAATAGGCTAACAACAATTAAAGAATGAACAGGAAAAAAAAAAAAAAAAGCAGTTCCGTATTTCAGAGTGATCATGGAAGTTAGACAATTACACGAATATTGCATGAATGGGAAAATGAAAGAGTAAGAAACAGGACAGCCATGACAGTCATTTATTTTTCTTCGAGACAACCACCGTTTTATCCTGTTGTCTTGGGCAGGTACAACATATGTGCCTGTGGACAGAGGAGTATTTAAAAGGTAGCATTGGGTTGACGTGAGAGGCAATCTGTTCTTTCCATTTCCTTTCCATTGCTTCAACATTGCTTTCTAAGTAATCTACCGCATTAATTTTTTGAGTAGGTAATTTCCTTTTTCCTCTCTTTAAAAATAATTGTTTATGGCTGTCTTGGTGCCAAAAATATCACAATCCCATGTTCAGGAAGGAGATTGCCATGAACAGGGACTGTGGACTCCCAAAGATGTTCTCCTGCCCTGTGTCTGGGCTTCCTGATTCTTTACAATCTTGAACTTGGAGAAGGTTGGAAACAAAAGATTTATTAGTTTCAGTCCATTGAATCTCTTCACTTCCAGAACTACACCTTTATTTATTTGCCTTTTTTCCTAAAAATATTTAGAAGTCAATCCTAGTTGGAAATTACTATTTATTTTTTTGAGACAGGGTCTTAACTCCGGTTGTCCAGGTTAGAGTGCAAAAGCACGATCTCTGCTCACTGCAGCCTCCGTCTCCTGGGCTCAGGTGGTTCTCCCGCCTCAGCCTCCCAAGTAGCTGGAACTGTAGGTGCACACCACCACACCCAGCTAATTTTTTGGTATTTTTAGTAGAGATGGGGTTTTGCTATGTTGCCCAGGCTGGGTCTCAAACTCCTGGACTCAAGTGATCTGCCCACTTTGGCCTCTCAAAGTGTTGGGATTACAGGTGTGAGCCACCATGTCAGGCCGGAAATTGAATTGCTTTAATGAATAAAAGTGCTTCATCTTCTTTTGAAATTGTAGGTTCTCAATACTAAAATGTCACTATATCAAGTTGTCAATCGCTGTGTAACAACCCCAAAAAACAACAGCATAATGAAACACACATTCATTATCTCACAGTTTCTGTGAATCCAGGTGAGGCTGAGTTGGGTCGTTGGCTTCAGGGTCTTAAGGTGTGGACTAGGGCTGTGGACATCCAAGATTTGACTGGGAGGGGATCTGCTTCTAAACTCACATCGCTGATGGCAGGATTCAGTTTTTCACAGTTTTTCAGTTTTGTGGGGATGAAAGCTGAAGGTCTTCTCTGTTGGCCAGAGACCATCCTCAATTCCTTGTCATTGGACGTCTCCAACATGGCAGCTTGCTTCGTCAAAGCCAGAAAGAGTGTCTGCTAGCAAGACGGAAGTTATAGCCTTTTATAACCTAACCACAGAAGTAACACCTCTTCACCTTTGCCAGATTCTGTTGGTTAGAAGCACCGTTGTAGGGTTGGGAAATGCCTGGGAGCAGGATGAAGGGATCACTAAGATCCATGTTGGAATTCCACATGGCACCATCATTTTCTTAATGAGTAGTTCCAGTCTAGGTTTTTAATTTACTCAGAGTAGATTTAAGGTTCTGTATTCATATGCCAGCTGAACTACTTAATATTATTAGCTCTGTGACCTCGGGTGTATTATTTAACCTCCCCTAAGCCTCACTTTCTTCATTTGTAAACATAAATCTGTAAAATGAGGATAAAAGCAATGCTATCTCTTAGAGTTGTTTTGAAAGTTAATTAAATTAATTCTTGTGAAACAATTAGCATACTGCTCAGAGAATGAAATATTTTCAGTTGTCTAAGTTTTTCAGAATGCTGAAAGGCTTATAAACTTGTTTCTAAGTAATTTTTAATTTAGCATTTTGGTTGAAATGTATCTGAAATGCGTTACATAGTGTCTTCCTAAACAGTTTATGCTAATTGAATTGAACCTTGGTAATTTATGACCCTCGTGTAAAGTCTAATTATTGCTGTATGCTGATATAGCATGATGTACAGTGGCTTTTGAGATGTTTGAAGTTATTTCCCTTCTTAAACGGCCCCAAATTGCTCTGACTTTTGAGTCCTTGTTTTAATTTGCTTTTTCTTTCTTGCTGTAATACTGCTGTCAAGTACATTTCATTTTTATCACTGGGCTATATCTAGCGACGCTTCCATCTCCCAAAATTTTGGTTTCTAATCTCTTGTGGACTTAAAATGGACAGGCAATATAGTACTTAAGAGCATAAGATAATCCTAGGTGTAAATCCCAGTCCTTCCCACTTGCTACCTGTGGATACTACTTAACTAAGTGCTTAACTAAAAGCGTATAATCCACCTGTGCCTTAGTGTATATCATCCATGAAATAGGATGCTGTTTTTATTTACAGTAAATGAAATCCTGCTTTTATGCTGAGTAGTATATGGTAGACATGTGATAAAGTCAGCTATTGTTACTTAACAATTTACATAAATAAGTGTGTTGGAATTTTCTGAAATATAAGAAGATACAGGCTGCAAATTTGGCCCTCTTTTTGGACCAAAGTACATTGGTATCTGTAAAATTTTTGTCGAGGTCTAAGTTATTGGTCTTTTGTTGAGAGACTACATCCAACATAATTTGTGGTAAGTCCCATGGGAATTCCTTTGATGAAAGGACATCCATAATAGTAGTCTCATAATACTACATAGGTTACATAGAATGATTTTCTTTCTCTACATCAGAGCATTATTTTTTATTTTGGTTTTGTAGGTTTCTATTCCGAGGAAGGTGTTTGAACTCACTTTTGAGTTGAAAACAAAATGCATGATGTTCAATTTAATCCAATTATTATAATTATTGTTATAATCCAATTGTTATAATTAATAACAATTATAAACTGTATTGGGCAGAGTTATCCAGAGAGAAAGAACCAACAAAAAACATATAGATGGAGCTGTATGAGTAGGGATTTATTATGGGAATAGGCTCCTGCAATTATGGTGGCTTGTCCCACAATATACTATCTGCAAGTTGCAGGGCCGGGAGCACTGGTGATATAATTTAGTCTGAGTCAAAGGCCTGAGAATCAGGGGAGCAGATGGCATAACTTTTAGTCTAAGGCTGAATGGAGGCCTGAGAACTTAGAGGACTGCTGCTGTAAGCCCCAGAGCCTGAAGGCTCTACAGTTTGGAGGTCTAATATCCAAGGGCAGGAGAAGAGGTGTACCAGTTCCAGAAGAGAAATAAAGCAAATTCATCTTTTGTCTGCCTTTCTGTTCTGTTTGGGCCCTCAGTGGATTGGAGGGTACCCATTCACGCTGGGAAAGGGTGGATCTTCCTTACTCACTCCCTTGACTGAAATGCGCATCTCTTCCAGAAACACTCTCACAGACTCAGAAACGCTTTACCAGCTATCTGGGTATCTCCTGGTCCAATTAAATTGACACCTAAAATTACCTATCACATAAACCAAAGAGTATCAATATGTTGTTGGAAAGTGTTTCATAAAATGGAGACTGACCTCATATTTCAGGTTCCATAGATCAGAAGCAGGACAACATGATGTGAATGAAGAACATTTCCTGTATTTTAACCACAAGATACTATTACTATTTGAATACGTATCAGTTAGATTAAATGAAAATGTAAGTATAGAGAGATGTGTTTTCTCATCATTTTCTCATAACTGAGATGAGTGTCACCTTTTGGCTAAGAGATAAGCATTGTAGAAGTGAACATTATCAGCAGACAGGTGTAAAGAAGTAAGAAGGGAAAAGGAAATGAGGAAAAGTACAGAGACCTCTAGGATCCATAGAGGTTAGAGTATGTGCCTGTGATGCGGAGGGATAGAAGTTAGTACCTCAGAAGCTCCAAGAGGGGCTTAAGAACAGGACCATCAGCCCTGAAGTCAGACCAGTTAGTTTCAAATCCCAGCTTTTTCACTTATTAATGCTTGGGCTTAGACAAGTGATTGACCATCCCTGCATTTTAGTTTCCTCATCTGTGACGAAGACCACTATAGCATCCACTCCACGGGGTATTGGGAGCACTGAAATAGAAACTGGGAAAATTACTCTTAGCAGAATGCTGGGCATGTTATAAATTATCTGTGTATTTTGCTGCCTTACCATAATCTAGAGCAGAAGTGTACAAGCTTTTCCTCTAAAGGGCCAGATTGTAAATATTTTAGTCTTTGGAAGCCAAGAGGCAAATTGCAAATATTATGTATCTCTCTACATAATAAGAGATAAGACAAATTTCTACAAAATTTTTATTGATGAAATTCAAAATAGAATAAAGTAATTGAATAAAAATTATCATATTATAGATTCACTAACGAGAAGAATGGAATTCTTTTGAGGAGGAGATGACATTTCCCTTAAACGGGATTCAAAGTTACTGTTCTCTAACACCAATTTTTCCAAAAGTGTTCCTGTGTAAAGACCCTTCTTGGTGCACAGTGAGCTATATACAAACAGCCAGTGGCAGCCAGATTTGACCTCAGAGCTGTGATTTGCTGTCTCCAGAACAGTGGTTCTCAGTTTTTCCTTTATGATCTTGGTACTGAGACATCCATCAGTGAACATGGATGACATTCACAAATGTTCCACACTCCCAAGACCATACCAAGATTTACCCAATCCCCAGCACAGTAGCTGCAACCACACACTTTTATCTGACAAAAAACAAGCACATCAAGCAGAGACTTTAGTGTTACGATTAATATAGTAACAAATGCCCAAGATGTGCATCACAACTGATCATACCTAGCCAGTGTATTATGACACCAGGTTCTCTGAATAGTTGTACTATTCAGAACAAGTCCTCCCATTCACAACCTAAAGTGACAATTCGTATCTGCAAGAAACTTCCGAAAGAAGGAGGTTGTATTGTAGTCCAAGCAAAGGGAGATTCTTTTTTCTCTTTCATGTGCGGGGAATGATAAAATAGAGAGCTGAGCTCTAGGGTAAGTGGCACTGTGCTTCCTCCCACCACAATAATGCCCAATTATGTACCAATTGATGGCTCTTTCCTGAGTTCCAGGAGTGTGAATCCATCCACCTGCTGGGAATCTCTGCCTGGATCACCTTTGGGTATCTCAGACTTACACTATAATACTGAACTCATCATCAAGCCCCACCCCCAATAGGTCTTATATCTGTACCTTGCTCTCCAACCCCACTCTCGTTTCCTTGTCCAACCTGTCTTACACAACCATGCTTACAATGTACAGTAGCTTCCTGGTTTCAGATAAATCAAGGTTAGTTCCCATGGTCTTTGGGACCTGAGCCAACTTCATTTCTCATCTCTCTCTCTCTCTCTCTCTCTCTCTCTCTCTCTCTCTCTCTACCTATCTACCTAACAGCACCATAGAATTGCCTGGTATTCTCTGCAAACACTATATTGCTTCTTAGCTGTTTCTTTGCTCCTGCTGTCCCCTTTGCAGATAATCTTCCCAGTCCCCAAATACAGAATGCCTTACATCTGCCTCCCAGCCTTCCATGAAGCTTTTTTTCCCTCATCCCAAAGGCAGAGTTTGGGTCTGCTCCTCTGTACTCCCAGTATGTCTTAAGCATGAGTTATACCCACTATGTTGAATGTAGTAGTGCTTTGATATCTCTGTCTTCCCGCCTGCACACTGAGAATCTTGAGAACTAGGAGTGTGTCTTCATTTTTGTATCCCTAGACGGGGATTCTTATATAAAGAAAGCACCTAGTCAAGGTTGACTGATGTAATTAGCTCTACAGAACTGGCCTGCGGCCACTGTGTTTATCTGAGTTTTATCACCACGAGGCAGAGGGAGTGAACACAAGTGAGTAGCCAGGAGCCAAATCTAATATTTAAAAGGCTGCTTTGGAGATTTTGTTTCTATTGTCATGTAAAAGTTCATGATTGTTTTGAAATAAAACTTGTTAGGATTTTAAACTTAACTTTCACTATCTCTGGTATATTCTTCTTTAAAACATATTTGCTCTTCCCAAATAGAAAGAGTAATTCATGACTTTGCTGTCTAATTTTGTCTCAGATTTGATTTTGATTTTTCTCTGTCTTCACAAAACCAAATAAATAGTAGGCAGAATAATTGAACTTTTCTAATCATTAGGCTCTAATAAAGAAACTTGATACACTGTAAATCCACCACTACATTCTACCGTGACGAGCAGAACAACCTGAGAAGAATACAGTTTTTTTCTCTAAACAGCCTTGGTTTTCCTTGTTACACCACTAGTAAACAATTCTGTTATAAAAATCTATAATTTTCTCTTTTTTTTTTTCTATTTCTATTTCTTCAACTTTTATTTTAAGTTCTGGGGCAACTGTGCAGGATGTGTAGGTTTGTTATATAGGCAAACATGTGCCATGTGCCATGGTGATTTGCTGCACAGATCAACCCTTCAGCTAGATATTTAGCCCAGCAGCCTTTAGCTATCCTTCCTGATGCTCTCCCTTCTCCTACACTGCCCCCGACAGCCCTGAGTGTGACACCCCCATGTGTCCGTGGGTTCTCATTGTTCAGCTCTCATTTGTAAGTGAGAATATGTGATGAAAAAAAATCTGTAATTTTTATTCAAAAGACTGCCTTAAGCAACTATGAAACAATTTAACACAATTTTACCCTAAGGTTAATATCCACAGCACATCACAGAACCAAAGTTAAAACTGCGCTCAGATTTGCTAATCTGGAGATTGTGCCTGCCTTGAGGAGGCATAGTCTTTCCAGCGTGAGGAAGGCTACAGCTCGGTGGAACTGCCTCCCCAAGACCCAGAACCACCATGGGTACTTAGTGTGTGCATCTTGATTGTAAATGTCCAGGGCTACTCTAGAGGTAAGGAAAAGTGGAGACAATAAAACCAGCAAACGTGCATGGAAAGACAAGATGAAACATTTAGAGGTTCATTATAGCAAAAGAAAAATTTAAACAATTTCCTGGAGAACTTCTGTTTTTATTCCTTATTTCATGCCTTTACTAACTAATTTGCTATTATTTTTGACAATCTTTTATTAGTAATATGTATAATAATTAGACTCCAATATCATGAAACTGGGAAGATAAATATTTGATGACAAAAACAAATGCCCTTGGCAGAGCATACACACAGATTATATTTAAATACACTTCACGACTGTTCATAAATTTCTTTAGAACCTAAAACAGAAGGAATGGGGTATGTGATGTGGTAAGAAATTTCTTAATAGTCATACATTTTTAATACTTTTTGTTATGTTTGCTTCAAGAAAAATTTACTACTTTTGTCATGTAGTAAATTTGTCATGATTTTATCTCTTCAACTTCATAATAATAGTATTTGAAATACACAATAGATCCCACTGCTTTGGTTAACACGTCCACAGTTTAGTGTCAGCAGTAGAAATGGTTGCTGTGTGTTTTTACACTGATGTAGAGGGAAATGAATACCTTTAAGTGATGTTGTTTTTTCCCCAGGTGTTTGGATACCCTACTACTTTACAGGTAGAGTGAATTCTAAAGGCAGGTAGATACCTATCATTTGCCTAAAGAGTGACATTGCCAGCTGGGCACAGTGACTCACATGTGTAATCCCAGCACTTTGGGAGGCCGAGACGGGCGGATCACGAGGTCAGGAGATCGAGACCATCCTGGCTAACACGATGAAACCCCATCCCTACTAAAAATACAAAAAATTAGCCTGGTGTGGTGGCAGGCGCCTGTAGTCCTAGCTACTTGGGAGGCTGAGGCAGGAGAATTGCTTGAACCTGGAAGGCAGAGGTGGCAATGAGCCGAGATCGCGCCACTGCACTCCAGCCTGGGCTACAGAGCAAGACTCCACGTCTCAAAAAAAAAAAAAAAAAAAAAAAAAAAAGTAACATCGCCACTGATTTACAGACACCCTTTAAAATAGAAATTTACTACAGAACCACCAGTGGAAAGAAAAGAAGGTTATTGAGAAGTTTGAGTGTGGGTGAACTGCCTTCTTCTAAGATGGGGCTGGTCATGACAGTACACACAGAGCATGGTCCGCTCATGGTGTGGTGCATTTCTCCACTAGTGCTGGGCCAGGCAGGGCTCCACTCAGCCCTGCCTCTCTCTGCACAGCGGCCACAGTGCTGTGCAGGCAACAGCTGGGAGATTTGCTGTGGACTACACAGTAGAGATGGAGACATACATCAAAGTCCAGACATGTGGACATTTTGATTCATTTGACTTCCCTTTCAGGGCAGTCAGGGCTCAATTTATCAAAACAACAAACAGTAATTGAGTCAGTAAGACATATCCCGTAGGGAAATGTTCCTAGGTATTGATCCAAAATATTGGCATGATATTTACATCTCTTTGCCAAAGTCGTACGTTATCCTAATTCCCTGAACAGACAGGCAGCAGGGCATAGAGGCACGGATGCTGATTGGAGATCCCTCACTGCATTGTCCGCTCTCTTCCCACGTGGCCTTTGGCACACAGCTCCCCCTGCCACCAGCTGCCTCCTCCCGGGGGAGTGGAGAAGACTGCAGTTCCAGGAACTGCCCAGTATTCTGCATTGGAATCCTCTAACAAGTAATGCCATATCAGTGTAGCTAATTATCTTTATTTGAGCATGCAACTTGAGTGCGCCCATCTGGAACATTCAAAATTGACCCTCTATGGTGTGATGAATGTGTGTGTTGCGGGCAGGAAAATCCTCCGTAGGAGAAATTTAGCATTACCCAGGATGAGATGCAGAAATCCTTCACTAATCCATGCGCTACTCATCTGAAACTTTATTTTCTAAACTTTTGCTTCTGAAATGTACATTTAGTCTCCACGCAAATGACTGTTAAAGCAAATCAGCAAGAGCAAATCAACAATATCATCCTCCTGGCACCACATAGTAATATAATTTTTCAATTAAAAATGCACACGCAAAAGACTAAAGTAAATGGCTCTGTGGTAATTATATGAAAATAAGAAAAATGTTTAGCTTTAAAAATACGCCATATCTAGACTGGAGGACATGAAGGAGACATGACAAATAAATTCAGTAGGATCCTGGATGGGATTCTGGACATGAAAAAAAAATACATTAGTGAGCAGCTGGTTAAATTTGGATAAAGATTTGTAGATTTATTAATAATACCATATCAGTGTTATTTTCCCGGTTTTGAGAATCTTACTATCATCATATAACATTTTAACATTTAGGGAAGCAGGCTGAAGGGTACGCGAGACCCAATTGTGCTGCCTTTGAAACTTTTTTTGTAAATCTGGAGTTATCTCAAAGTAGAGATAAGAATATTTCATGAATCACATTTTTTACTGCCTTATTTATCTTCTTGTGGTCAGTTTAGAGAATTTTTACTATAGTATTGACTTTTGATTATAATTTAATGATCTATGTGGTATCACAGACTATTAAAGCCAGATGGATTTGCTCTGTTGATTGGTGGAGGAAGGAAGAAGAAACGAATATATAGCGATTAGTCACTAGGTGCCAGGCTGCAGCCAACTGTGTTAGTTGTGTCCTGGTACCCACTTGCCTGTTGTTTCTTGCCATCCAAACCCTGATTTTCTGTGTGCCCAGCCTGGGTGATGGATCATCCTGGTCTCTGATTTCCCACTCACCCTTGCAGCTGGGGAGGGCCATGTCAGCCAGTTCTTGCCAACAAGATAAAATGAGAGGATGCAAAAAGTATTTCTAGAAAAACTTTGCTTTCCTGATAAAAGGAACAAATGCATCTGCTGCCTCCCTATCCACCCATTTTTACCTACCTTGAATATGACTATGGTGAGTGGATTTCTGGCAGCCGACTTAAGACCATGAGGCAGAGCCCAAGAAAGCTGCAGAGATGCCAGTCATGAGGCAATAAACGAACCAGTAGCTACTACCTCCAGACTTTTTAATATGAGATGAATTTAAACTCATACTAGTTTAAGCCTACGTTATGTTTTCTGTTACTTGAAGCCAAAAACATTTCCCATTTATCCAAGAATTTTGCATGAACCATTTCATATTATTCTTACAGGTATGATTATCAGTGTCCCATTATTCAGATTGGGAGATTGAGGCTTAAGGAGATTAATTTACTTCCCCACCATCATACAGGAATGAGTGGGTCTGGTGTTGGAATCTAAGCATGCCTGGCCCTAATCCCCTTCTTTTCTCGCTATGCCACACAGCCTCTGTGTGGGGAGGGATTGCATTGGGAGTTACACCTGATGTAAATGACGAGTTGATGGGTGCAACACACCGACATGGCACAAATATACATATGTAACAAACCTGCACATTGTGCACATGTACCCTAGAACTTAAAGTATAATAAAAAAAAAAAAAAGAAAAAAAAGAAAGTTGAGTGCTACTCAATGTAGGTCATTACTGAGGAAGAGTCTGACATAGTACTATTCAAAAATGTTTGCTACCCCTTTTAGCCAGACCTTCCCTGGTTCCAAAACCACATCTATCTGGACTAATCGAAAGTCAAAGATTAACAGATTTTTTTTTTTTTTTTTTTTTTTTTTGAGGCGGAGTTTCGCTCTTGTTGCTCAGGCTAGATTGCGATCTTGGCTCACTGCAACATCTGCCTGCTGGGTTCAAGCAGTTTTCCTGCCTAAGCCTCTCAAGTAGCTGGGATTACAGGCATGTGCCACCACGCCTGGCTAATTTTTGTATTTTTTTTTAGTAGAGACAGGGTTTCACCGTGTTAATCAGGCTGGTCTGGAACTCCTGACCTCAAGTGATCCACCTGCCTGGGTCTCCCAGGGATTACAGGCATGAGCCACCATGCCCAGCTGGATTAACTGATTTTTAATAAAGAAACTGTAAGTGATCCAGAAGCCTCAAATAATTGATAACTGTGCACCAAAACAACAGGAATATTATAAGTACACGTGCTCTAAACAGCTAAACACCTATCTTTCCAGCAACATCCACTTCCTCCTCTGCTCCACTTAATGGTGCAGGATAGTTCAACCTGAGGGAGATGCCAGGCACAGTTTACAGGTGCTCGCATCCCTCATGTTTCTGGAAACTGAACTGTGGAATATTTGATGTGTCAGCAAGAAAGGGGAAAGCAGTTTATAAGATTTATGAATCGTTGTCCAAATTCAATACAAATCCTCATCCCTTGGTTGGAGAACAGACAAAACCCTCTCTTTCCATGGCATAGAAGACAAATAGTTAAAGTAAAAGGCTTTCTGTGCTGTCATCACTGGAAGGCATGATTGAAATAGCAAAGCTTTGGAGTCAGATATTTTACAATCAGACCCCCTGGTACAGCCACACAAGCTATGTCAACTCAGTCTAGTTACTTAGATCTCTAAGTCTATTAAAATGGAAATAATAATACCCTCTTCATGGTGTGATTGCAATAATTGAAAAAAAAATGGCGTAGATTATATAGCACAGTGCCTTGCCAGGCTCAATAAATTATTGGGAATTAGTGGAGGGAAGAGCTAATTTTCACTAATCCTCTGCTCACTCTCCTCAAATATCCTCTATTATACCCCTTTTTATTTCCATATTGTTTCTATCTGTAGCTTGACCTACAGTCTTTCAGTTCTTCTTAAGTTCTCTGAAGACCTTAATAGTGACCCAGAACTATGAAAATTGTGAGGTTTTTTGTTTGTTTGGTTTTTTTTGTTTGTTTTTGTTTGTTTGTTTGTTTTGTTTTTGTGACAGAGTCTTGCTGTGTCACCCAGGCTGGAGTGCAGTAGTGAGATTGCAGCTCACTTCAGCTTCAACCTCCAGGGCTCAAGCGATCCTCCCTCCTGAGCCTCCCAAGCAGCTGGAACCGCAAGTGCACACCACACCTGGCTAATTTTTTTAAAAGTTTTTTTAGAGGCAAGGTCTTGCTATGTTGTCTAGGCTGGTTGTTTTAGAGTTTGAGGCTCAACTGATCCTCCTGCTTTGGCCTCCCCAAATTCTAGGATCACTGGCCTGAGCAAACAAGCCTGGCTGTGACCCTTCTTTTCAAGGTCTACTGTGTCTGACAGAGAGATAGAAAGGAAAGGCCCAGTTAATGTTTTTTAACTTGCATTACACTCGTTCAATTCCAAGCAATCTTACTGAGTTGGGCTTCACTTTAAATATTTTATTTTAAAAACATTTTCCTGGCCAGGCGTGGTGGTTCATACCTGTAATCCCAGCACTTTGGGAGGCTGAGACAGGAGGATTGCTTTAGCCTAGGAGTTCAAGACCAGCCAGGGCAACATAGCAAAACCCCATCTCTACTTTTTTTTTTTTTTTTTTTTTTTTGATATCTAGGCAAGGTGTTGTGTGTACATGGTCCCAGCTACTCAAGGGAGGCTGAGATGGACGGATCACTTGAGCCTAGAAGTTTGAGGCTACAGTGATTTGTGACTGTGTCACTGCACTCCAGCCTGGGTGACAGACCCTGTCTCAAAAAACTTTTTTTCCAAAACTCAGAGAATTTTTTAATAATGAAAGAAATTATCAGTGGCCTAGAGTGCAAACTACGGAATTTCATACCGGATTGCTGCTGTTTATAATACAGTAGGGAGGGGGCATATAAATGAAGTGTGTGGTTGATATGGTTCTATATAAACTGCTCTACCTGGGACAGGAGGATGAGTGAAAGGAGAATATATTCACTGGATGCCCCGGTCAACTTAAGCAAATGAATAGAAGAAAAGAAAGATCTGGAGAGCATAAATATTCACTGTGGTTCCATGTTCCTAGATTCCCTTTCCTTCTTGTGCACATGGATCCTATTTGCATATATTTTATTACATTTTTTATTACTGCTGTAGAAAATTACCACAAATTTAATGACAAAAAAAATCCACAAGCCTATTTTTTTACAGATCTGGAGGTCAGAAATCTAAATCAAGGTGTCAGCAGGACTGTTCTCCTCCTGAGGCTTTGAGAAGAGAATCTGTTTCTTTGGTTTTTTGTTTTTCAACTTCCAGAGGCTACCTGTATTCCTTTCCTATGATCCTTTTCTCACCTTGTCATTCCATCTTCTACTACTGACTGACCCTCCTACTCCCCTCAAACAAAGACTTTTGTGATTACATTGGTTCTACCGGGATAATTCAAGATAACTTTCTCCTCTCAATACTCTTAACTTGATCTACACATTCCATTTTACCAGGGAAAGAGACATATTCCCAAGTTTCAGGAATTCAGACATAGACATCTTTGCTGGGGTGGGGGGAGGGCTGCCATATATATTGATGTAGATATGGTTTTATATTTCAGATTGTACTGCCTCCCTGTGAGTTTCTGTTGTCCTGGCTATGGCCTTGATCCTCAGAATCTGTTCCCACCTTTGAGAATCCCACCTTTGAGCTTGGCATATTCCCACCATAATGTGAACTCCAGATTTCTGTCCTGTCCTGATAAATTGGCCAGTCCATTGTTTTGCTAAGGGTGTGCCCCTTTAATGAAACCATATTAACCTGATTGAAGAAGAATCTTGATATAAGCTTAAAATTAAAACAATAATAGTTTAATAATGGCAGAAACTAATTTCAAAGTAGTGAGAGTGACAGTTTTTCCTTGCCTTTTGTGATTATCACTCTTAAATTTGGAGGTGAAAGTGGGTGCATCTTTGGTTGTTGTCCATGGTCCTGAACTACCCCAGCTACTAAGATGGTTTCTCTTGACCCCTGAGACACCAGGAACTGCTGTTCAGTTTCTCTGTCTTGTTTAGAAATTCCAAAGTAGGTGAGAAAAGTAGATAAGTCTGTGAACAGAGCTTAGTGCCTGAGGATTAAATGGATACAGACTGTTGGAAAGGCATAGCCCTTGACAGATTACCAGGTAGAAAACAGAAAACATTTCTGACATGATTTTTAAATAATTGAAACTGTAAAAATATTTCACAGTTTACCATGTTGTAAACATCAAATAACTAAGCAGTGCAGGATATGTGTGCATCGAACAATGCAAAGGATGTGCAACCAAAACACATGCATTGAGCAAGAACAATAGGGAAGATGTAGTAATAAAAGGATCATTATTAGTTGAATAGCAGAAAAACATTTAGAGTTGTTTTTTGTTATTTGTTGGAAAATACTACCGTACATAATTTATTACATGTATTTTATGTCATACATTTTTGACAGTTCTGTCACGTTTTTGGAAGTTATTGTCACTGTCTACTCCTACCCCACCATACACACACACATACACACACACACACACAAATACCATCACCACACATTATGGGAAGCTGGTGGGGAATATGCCATTTCATTAATTTCTCCCCAAGCTTCATCACATCCCATGAAACACAGACTGTACTTTTGATGCCTGCCCTTATCTGTACTATTTATTATACATTAGTTCTTCATTTTCTAAGGGATGGAATGGAATGGGAATTAGGAATGGATTTGAGGTATCATATGTCAGTGATTTACATAATTGTGTAGGAAAAACTACAGATTTCACCAAAACCAGTGATTACACATTTTTGTTTCAGCTAATTCAGAATTTTGATGAGACATGAGAATGGAATATGGGCCAGGAATGTCTGCTGCACATATTTTTGATAATTAAAAACAAGGATAGCAGTCCTTTTACATGTTGATAAGTTTAATCAAGGCAACCTCATTGCAATTGCCAAAAAATCCTGATTATTCTCCTGGACTCCATTTATTGTGAATCTTTGCTTTGAACACGGGAGATTCTGGACCTACAGGTGCAACTATAATCTGATTATGTGTTTTTCTACTTGAAAAGACTAGGTTTTTAACTAGTAAGGCTTCAAACAGATTTCAGTTTTTATTAATTCTCAAGATTAAGAATAGATAGCAGCAACATGTCATGAGTTTCATTAATACAAAGTGGGAACCAAAGTTTTGTTCTTATTTTTAAAAATAATAGTGATAATAATAATATAACTGTGCAGTAAAGTAATAAAAAATCTGAATCCAGAGCCCTTTGTTAAGTAGAACATTACAGAAAGAAATCAGGATAGATGCCTGCCAACATTTGGATTAATAAATTGTGAGCCTACCCACCACTCTTGCATGCAGAATTAGCAAGAATTAGCAGTCATATAGATGAGTATAGTAAGTTTTAACCCATTTGCTGTTACCCTCCCAAATCCTATTTTGCTCAGGGCACACCTCCATTTTATAACCAGTTAATAAAGAATGATTTAAAGTCCATGTTTCTATGGAAACAACCAATTATAAGTGCAATCTGAAGAGATGGAAGGAAGCTGCCAAAACTCTTAAGGAAAAAAAATACATGATCTGGGTTGGCAACCCACAAGAAATGTTGCTTGCTAAGGGCTTTTGCCAGCTTCCCCTAGCATTGGCCTGCAAGTTTATATCTGAACAAACATCTTGCACCCATTTTCTAAGCACTGCATCTGTAATACATTCTAAAAGGATAATTGTGTCTGGGGCTCAGCATATGTGATGGTGAGGCAGGAAAATATTCTCACTTTTTTTGGTGTAATTTCTCGCATATGTTTCTTATAACTTCATGGCACCAACATCAACACTAGAGAGAGAAAAGAACCTTAAGTGGGCTAGCTTTTTTCAGAAGTATATTAATAAGTTTTACCTTAAATATTCTTATGTTCATTGTTTATACATAACAATGGATAATGATAATATTTATGAAGATAATAACTATAGAACTTAAATAAAATGTTACCCATCAATTAGGAGTTTTAATGTTTAACATATGTATCCCTGATTACATATATATCTTAATATAACACTCTGATTACATATATATCTTAATATCTTCTTCGTAATCCCTCTCTATATTATTGTGCTTTGTTTTCAGGAAGCTCAATATGCACACATAAGTCATTTCCAAAAGAGATGAATTAAATTGAAGATAATTCATGTTAAAATATATTTCACATTCATTATTCCATGCATCTTATTAACAACCTAGGGAGAGAGGATGTTTTCATTTCCATTTATATAAAGAAATGGAAAAGTTAAGGACTTACTGAAAGTTACACTTTGTTAGTGGTGGAACTAGGGGCAAACCCCCACCTTGGACCTCTAGATCCAGGATTGTTTTCACTCTATAATATGACTCCTCCACTCGCTCAAAATTAAATGCACCTGGATATCAAACTTTATTATATCAAATAATGTAGCATTTGAATCTTAACTGCAAAAGGTATTTATGCTTGAAACTAATCAATTGGTAATATATGGATAATGTATTCTCTATCATCTTC
Organism: Chlorocebus sabaeus; assembly: GCF_047675955.1. Lineage (NCBI taxonomy): Eukaryota > Metazoa > Chordata > Mammalia > Primates > Cercopithecidae > Chlorocebus > Chlorocebus sabaeus. Next base: position 78,494,434 of record NC_132907.1, on the reverse strand, counting down.
CTGTGTCTTTCTCTTATTTGTATTAAGTGACTGGAAGGCAAAAGAGTGAAATTGACAATGATGGAAATCACATTTAATTAGCATGAAATGGTAAACAGCTGCTGTGTTCAAATCTTCCTGTTATGAGATTGTCAGACTGATAAAATATTATCCACATGGCACAGTTTTGAACAGTGAAAGAGAAGTTGCATCAAAATTTAAAAGCTCAGTGCATAGAACTTTTGGGTCCTAGGAGACACACAGGAATTTCCCTTTTAAGGAAATTGGCTATGTATAGTTTGCAAGCCCCTATTCTGGTTAAAAAAAAAAAAAAAAAAAAAAAAAAAAAGGAAATTCCAGTTCCAAGGTTGAATAGCTTTTTTCTTAGATTGGAATGGTACTCATTTAAGCAGAAAGCACTACTATTACGTGTAATCTAGGACAACACTAATTTATCTTCTCTATGTCCAGGTTGAGGAAAGTGGAAAACAAATCACACAGTCCCACTCTCCACATGAACACCAGGAATCAACTAAACATAATAAACCTGCAAAAGAGTATTTTTATATTATCAAATTTGTTTATTTCCCAAAATATGTATTTTGGAAAAAGGATGTATTTTGGTTACCTTTATTCAAAGTTAGAATTCATAAGAGCTATCAACAAATAAGCATATTTCCTCTATTTTATACCTCGTTAATGGGAAGACATCATGGTATAAAGTAAATATGGGGGTATCTAAGATGCTCAGAAAATGTATACATTCTCTATAATAAGGTATCATCAAAGGCTATTTGTAGTTAAAGTCCTGTTGCATTTTGAACTCCCCTTTGCAAATATTCTTCACTTTCTTTAAATCCCCAACCTTGTTCCTATCTAAAGATATGACTCCATCTCTTATTTTACTGAGAGAATGGACTCCATCCTTTCTATCTCAAGTTTCCTGCTTTTCAACATCTCTGGCTTGGGGCCTTCTTTCTCTTCATTTGTGGTCCCATAGTTCTCAATTCTGGGTGCACAATTAAATAAAAACCTGGAGAGCTTTGAAAACAAATACTGTGGTTAGGCACTCTCTAGACTGATTAGTTAAGAATATGGTTTGAGGGCCACTGACCTGATCTTTTCCCCTAGAAGAAATGTCCCTTCTACCTGTCAAATCCAGTTATTCACCTGTGGTCAAGGGCCTAAGTGAGAAGGCATTGATTCACCACTCTTTCTCATCTCCATCATTTTTCCTTTCCACTTTTTCTCATGCTACCAGGCAGCTCATTTCATCACACCCTCAAAAATTAGTCCAAGAGGGATCTTTAAGGGAGAGAGAATCTCCCTTCATAGAACGTAGGTAGTTGCCGATGCTCCAGTGAGCTTTCTCATCCAGTTGTAATGGCTTAACAAAGTCATACTTCCAGAAACCAAATAAAACCAAAGATGCATTAGCTGGAAATAAAAAATCATGAAATTGATCATGAAAAGATAATCTTGCTAGGGATAATGTGTTTAATAGCAGAACACCTTCTCTCAAGATCAAAAACATGTGGTTTCTTACTACATTTATGTGATAGGAGATTCACTGTAAGAAATTATCTTTAGTCAACTTTGTTGCTTTTCTCTTAGCTAGTGAAAAACAACTTATTTACTGATAATTGTCATTACAGAAGACGACGTATACGCTTAGGATGGGTATTTCATCTTGAGCAGAGTAGACAAGCCATGCCATTAAATATGTAAAACAGTGGCTTTAAAGAAAAGTGGATCTCATGAAAGTGGAGAGTTTCAGAATGATGGTTACCAGAGGCTGGGAGGGGAGGTGGGGAAGGAGGGCTGAAGATAAGTTAGTTAAGGAACACAAAAATAGGTAGAAGGAAAGTTCTAGTACTTAATAGCACAGTAGAAAAATTATGGTCAAATATAATTTATTATATATTTCAAGGTAGCTAGAACAAAAATTACAATGTTCCCAAGACAAAGAAAATGTTTGAAGTAATGACTATTCCAGTTATCCTAATTTGATCATTACATATTGTATACATGTATCGAAATATCACATATATCCCAAAATAGGTACAACTGGTGTATATAAATCAATTTTTTAAAAAAGCTATCAAAAAAAGCAACGGGAAAGAGTGGCTTAGCAGCAGTTATTATCTTGTCTCAGAGAGTGCCTTTTCAGAGCTGTGATTTGGTTCCCAGTTGTTGATTTCCATGCCATTCTGAGTTCTAAGGAAAATCAGCCGTGGCCCATTAAAAAACCCTTCATATCACTTTGATAAAATTTTACATGGATTAAAATAATTTTGAGCATATTTTTGGGCAGTTTAAAGTCTTTTAGATACAGTCAACAAATTAATGGCAATTTAGTAAGTTTTTGATTTATAGCTTTTGCCTAAAAGTCATGATGGAAAATCTGTTTATTCTGTGGCAGAACTCAATGAACACTTTATTTCAAAAGGCAATTTCATTTTTAAGATAGAACCACTTACTCTTGGAATACTTGTTTTTCAGCAAAGGTTTCTGAAATTTCCATTTATCACTCTGCTCTCTCCAAACCTTCATTTGTGGTAATCACCTTTACCTCATTCCAGATGTCCAACTTGTGTTTGTCAAAAATGGATTTGAAAACTAATTGCCACATCATGTAGGTATTGAATATGTTAAGTGATTTCTCTGGCCAGTCCTCCTTTGAAACATGAAGGGGCAAAGGAAGTCTGAGTCTACAAAGGGAGCTGAAGGGGAAGGGCAGTAACTGGACCACAGTTTGCACGGCTGTGTCTATATATATTTTTTTTCACTAAGAAAAGAGCAAGATTAGTGGTAAATATCCAGTATATAATCACTCATTTGAAGTAAAAGGCTAAAAGTTGCCTATGGCAGCTTGTTTACATTTACTGAACTGAAGGAAGCCATATTTGTGTTACTGAAAGGAACCTTAGGTAGCATCCAGAAAAAAGAAAAACAAACAAACCCGTATATATTTATACATGTATCGAAATATCACATGTAAAATATATATATATATATATTACTTTGCAAGTGGATCAAACTCCACCAAATGAGAATATGTCATAATTTGAATTGAAATTGCCCAAGGATTACCAACTGTATTTTGGGGGATGGGGAAGAAACAGAAAACAATTTGTTAGATAAATTTGACCCATAAACCAATTTCAAGGCTATTAAGAATTAGGAATGGATTTTAGAGACTTGACACAGCCATATTGTTTAGTCAATAGGCACTTCTAAGATGTGAGCTCAGGGAGTCCTGTGTGCTTATTAAGGCAAGTGGAGTAAAGGTTCTGGGAACTTCTGGGAATGGTTGGAGTTCTCTACAGAAAATTAGGGTGATGTTTAAGTTCAACCTCTTCAAAAACTTTACCCTTTACTTAACCTAACTTAATGCAGTTTTACTATTCTGAAGAATTAAGGATAGAAATGTGTGACCTGAGAGTTAGCATACAAATGAACAAACCAGAGCAGGCATTTAGTCAGATAAGCTGGGTTTGCCTTTGCCATGCCACACCACACAGCCAGGAAAATTCTGTTCTTTCTGGTGCAAACGGCTGTAAAAAGGAGGAGCATTCTGATTCCATTTATCTTGAGATTCTGATTGTAAAGTTTGTGATCTCATCATCACTGCCTTAAACTTCTTGGCCAGGTGCTATTTCTAAGATATCCTGCGGGTACAATTGTGACAGTGATTCCCAAGGCCCTCTGCTATCATCTCTCTCCCTAGTACCACTATGGTCCAGTTTGAGGAAGAAGACAGAGGACATGAGGAAGGATTTGTCCAATAGAAATTGGAACTTAGAGTTTACCTGTCATGCTTGAATATATTAAGAGAGGTTCTACTGCTCTAAAGGAGATTGAATTTGTGATAAATAGAAAAATAATCGGAAAACTGAAGCAAGTGATAACGAGAGGGAAATTTTTAAAACATTCAAAAAGTAAAAAGCAGTCATGGTACACCACAGTCGTATTTATGAATAAGACTTGCATACCGTTGGATATTAGTTTAACCATCCCCACCCCCAAGGAAAAAAAAGATCTAAGTACACTGGAAGGATGGGGAAAGGAGAAATGTGTGTGTGTGTGTGTGTGTGTGTTGGAGGGTGTGTAGTATAAGAGTAAAATAGTATATTCAGTAGTAAGACACCAGTGTCAGTGCCTGATATTGAGAAATGGAGATGTATTTTCTTTCTTTTTTTTTTTGAAGTTTTTAACAGTTTTATTAAGGTGTAATTAACATGAATAAACTACACATACTTAAAGTATAAAATTTGATGAATTTTACCATTGTATACACCCATGAAACCACCCCCAGAATCAAAATAGTGAACACATCTAGCACCCTTATAATGTCTTCATGCCCTCTGTTATCCCTTTCTTCTGTCCTTCTCTACACACCGAGCTTGTATAGGGAAGGAGATGTGCTTTCTGAGTATGTTCTTTAGGGGTGAATCAGGAGATTTCCTTAGAAGAGTTTCAAGTGGCTGCCTCTGGGGAGAAAAGGGAGCATTCAAGCTTTTAAAACATTTGTACCATACTTTGATTTTTTTTAATAAAAAATACTTTAAATGTAAATGAGAAACCAGGAAGTGGAAGCAATATGCATAGCTAGAAAGGAGAGTGTACAACTGGGGCAGATGTTGAAGAGAGCTGAAGAGTTGAGAGAAGACTTTTTCAACTTTTTTTTTTTTAATACACTTTAAGTTCTGGGATACATGTGCAGAATGTGCAGGTTTTTTACATAGATATACATGTGTCATGGTGGTTTGCTGCACCTATCAACCCATCATCTACATTAGGCATTTCTCCTAATGCTGTCCCTCCCCATGCCACCCACTCACTGACAGGCCCCGTGTGTGATGTTCCCCTCCCTGTGTCCATATGTTCTCCTTGTTAAACTCCCATTTATTAGTGAAAACATACAGTGTTTGGTTTTCTGCTGCTATGTTAGTTTGCTGAGAATGAGGGTTTCCAGCTTCATCCATGTCCCTGCAAAGGACATGAACTTATTTTTTATGGCTGCATAGTATTCCATGGTGTATATGTGCCACATTTTCTTTATCCAGTCTATCATTGATAGGCATTTGGGTTTTTTTTCCAAGTCTTTACTATGGTAAGTAGTGCTGCAGTAAACATACATGTGCATGTGTCTTTATAGTAGAATGATTTATAGTCTTTTGGGTATATAGCCAGTAATTGGATTGCTGGGCCAAATGGTATTTCTAGTTCTAGATCCTTAAGGAATTGCCACACTGTCTTCCACAATGGTTGAATTAATTTATACTCCCACAAACAGTGTAAAAGCGTTCCTATTTCTCCACATCCTCTCCAGCATCTGTTGTTTCCTGACTTTTTAATGATCGCCATTCTAACTGGCGTGAGGTGGTATCTCCTTGTGGTTTTGATTTGCGTTTCTCTAATGACCAGTGATGATGAGCCTTTTTTCATATGTTTGTTGTTTTCTTAAGTGAAGAGTTTGGAGACTGTGTTTCTTGGTGACAGGAAGGAAGAGTGGAAATGGAGCTATTGATAATGCAGGAGTGACAGAGAAAGATCCAAGGAGCAATTTTTTGAGACAGTAAGGAGGGATGAAATCCACAGCCCAAGTGAAGGCATTTTCTCCTGAAAAGTTGAAGAATGTTTTCTCCATTTTAATAGCAGAGGTTGGGATTGTGAGAGTGGCCAAGGGGTGGGAGATGTTTGAGGACAAAGGGCACAAATAGTGCAAAAGTAAATCTAGGAAATGAATTTTCCTAAATTTATTTAGTAGAATGGCCAGGCAGTTTGAGACTTTATTTAACAGTTGCAATAATAAATATAAAGTGACACCAAACAGCTGTGTGATTTTCTCCAGCAACACCAACTGGCCAATGTGCAAGCAGAGAGCGGGTAGGAAGTTGGAGCTATGAAATTTGGGGGTTTGACAGGTGAATCCACAACAGAAGAGAGAAGCAAAGAAGTTGAAGATTTTTGCATGAAAATGACTGTGTTGGTGGACATGGAAGTTAGGCTGGAAAAAGAGGAACTGAAAACAGGTGGCGGAGAAATAGTGAGAAAGTGGCAGGGTGAAGACCCGAGAGTGTCAGCAGCGATGAAGAATGGGAACCATGGCACTGCCGTCATTTCCGGCAAGTGCACTGGACAGCTCGGAGGGGAGGTAGTGACCTGCATCCTACAGTTCCTGGAAATGAGAAGGTCCTGGGTGTGACACTGAGAGGAGATGCCTAAGGCAGAGTGGAAGAAAGGGCTGTTGAAGGTGACATTGAGGTCAGGACACTGGATATTGACATGTTGGAGAATGATCATCGTAAGCCACCCATGAATGAGATAACCATGACAGCAATGAGGAGGAGAGAGGGTGGTATAAATGGTGCATCAGAGCCTCAAAGGAGTAAGATATTGCAAAAGCAAGGAGAATAGGAGGTCAGAAGGAGTAGCAAGAAAACCAAGGAGGATACCTATCCAACCCCAAGCCCTGAGGTTCAGGGGATACTGAAGAAAATATGTTGCTCCTGGAGAGGGCTGTAGAGGTATGAGTGTCCTCAGAGGATAGGTCTCAGTTAAGGCATAGAGGTGAAGGGGACATTCAGACAAGTAGTTAGGGAGGTAAGGATGGGTGCTGGATTGTTGCTGTTATTGATTGAGAGCACCAGAAAGCATAATGGGAAGGCTTAGAGGGGAAAAGAACAATGGAGTTTTGGGTCGGGATGTAGGAGAATGGGAATGAGGGCTATCACAGATCTCACAGGAAACTTGCACCTTTGGCAGTGGCCCAGGTAAACATGGATGTGGGGCCTGATGAATGACTTCTGAGAGTTTCTTATCAGCAGGTGAGCACTCAGGTCTAGCATGGTGGCCCCAGGGAGTGAGCGTGGTGATGTGGCAGTGACTGTTTCTCTGGCAGCCTACGTTGCAGTAGTTCTGGGTGGCCACATTCTCTGTCTCTCACAGTAGTTATTGCCGTTGCTTTGGTCAAGATTACCTTAAAGAGGGTAGCAGGGTAGTGCTTCGTGAACATGAGAGGAAGGGCTATCACGACTCTTGTTGGTCACCTCGGGCAAGTCAGGCAACTCTGTGAGTATCAGATTCCCTATTAGAGAAAAAAATTAGCCCCATAGGTCCTCTTCAGGTTTGAATTTTTGTTATTATGACATTAAATATATGCTCTTAGGTTTGTAACACTTTTAAGTGAAGGATTTGGGCCCATATTACATGGAGATGCTTAAGGAGATTGGATTTATAAAGAAGCACATTTGATGGACTTCCATTTTTGACAGATGTATTATGTTGAAATTAATAATTTAGAGAATATATAAAAATATTGATATGGTTTGGATATTTGTCCTGCCCAAATCTCACATTGAAGTGTAATCTCCAGTGTTGGGGATGGCACCTGGTGGGAGGTGGGTCGGGGAGCGTGGATCCCTCATGGCTTGATGCTGTTACATCATGAGATAAGGGGTGAGTTCTCAAGAGATCCCATTGCTTAAAAGTGTGTGGCACCTCCCCACCCCCCTGCTCCTGCTCTCACCATGTAACATGCCAGATCCTGCTTCACCTTCTGCCATGTGTAAAAGCTCCCTGAGGCCTCCTAGAAGCCAAGCAGATGCTGGCACCATGCTTGTACAGCCTGCAGAACCATGAACCAATTAAACCTTTGCTTTATAAATGACCCAGTCTCAGATATTTCTTTATAGCAGCGCAAGAACAGCCTAACACACACACACACACACACACAAATTAGCTTCTATTTCACTAGCGCAAGATTATATGTGTGTGTGTGTGTATTTATATGCCACTTCCAGCCACTACCATCATTTTTAAAGATGCTCCTTTTGTGTCTCCATTCATCTCAGGGTTGGGTGTAGCTATTTTCATGAATCAGGTCTATACTGCAGCCTTGGGCATCATGAGCCAAACTTCTGTCTCACTAGCACAAGACTCTGTGCAGTTATCAGAATTTTAGAAAAACAGTTTATGATTACAAGGTTAAAAAGAATCACTGCCTGGTCTTCATAACTTCCCGTTGCCACATGTATACAGACATTGCATGCTCTGCATCGCTCTGACCAAATGGCTGTCAAGGCAACACAGGAAGCGAGTGAAGCTGGGAGTGATCTCCTGCAGCAGGTCTTCAGAAGAGCTATTTTCTCTTGTAGGTTTCAGGGGCACTTGGTTAATGTGACCGTGATACACATTCACATGTGCACACATACACACAGACACACACACCCCACTGTGGACATCTCACAATATAGGACAGGCTTTCAGCAACAACTGGGTCACCTTTGCATCCAGTTGGTGGTTATAAACTCAGACAAGATACTTTGAAGTGTTTTACACAAAGAAGAAGATAGCAATAATAGGAGAATGGTGCCTTCGACCTTTCTGTGCTTTCAAGCATGTAAGCCAATCACCTCACTCCTCCATCCCCAATTAAAGGAAAAAAATGAGCCCCATACATGGATGCTTGAATTCTCCTAATATTAAAAGTCACATGCATGATGGAAATAAGATGAAAAGCAATGTGGATTACCCCATTAGAAACGGAGATGAACCAGCAGCTGGTTGCATGAACATATCAAAGAGCCTACTGTCCCAGTGATAATTCTTGGACAAAGCAGAGTTAGGACATTTCCCATCAAATCCTTTTAAGCCCCCTAGCAGTTCAGCTGCATCTGGCACACATTGTGCCTGTTGTCTGCTATAACTTTGCAACACAGTGAAATCCCTGGCTTTGACTGCAGCAGCATGTGGCTCTGAGTGGCATCTGTAAAGCAATGGCACTTCTTAATTTTCATAATAAACAGAAAATACTTTATGAAAACAATATTCAAGTTGGAATGGCTCCATTTATCTGACTAATTGGGCTAGACTGTCATCATAAAGTGAGTCCTTGAGCAGAAAAAAGCCACACACAAAAATGGCTTCTGCTGGTGACCTAATTTTCTAAATCATTTCTTCTGCTAGTGCAAGTGCTGCTAACTAGATTGGGTCGCCACAAGTTCTACACTCCTGGATAGGCATTTCTACCGGTGGGCGAATTCTCAGCAATCATTGTGCTGTTTTGAAATTAAAATTAGACAGCATTAGAGTGCGTTGGTGAAGGGGGGTATTCCTCCCTCCCTCCCTTGCTCCCTGCTTTCCTTCTTTCATTCTTCCACAGAACAAAATAAAAGTGAAATATAGAACTTGCCATGATTGGAAAGCAAGTAAGTAGAACTGGAATTCAACCTAGGTCTACCACTGCCTGGATTTCACTTAAGAAATTTTAGAGTATCATTGTTCACTATATTTTTTGATGTTTTCTATTTCTTTCATTACCTGTTTCCTGGCAGAAATACCTTGAGAGTATTCGAAACCCTGTCAGTCCTTGATATACTTGCAGTCCCAACTGCCTGTTCTTTTCTGGGAGGCTCATTCAATGTAGAATAAAGTCAATTGGCAGAAATGTGAATAGTACACCAGGGAGGGATTGTGGCTTAACATGAGTTTGATATGGTTAGTAAAAAGTGAATTAGAATAGTTTGTAGGTACTTTTAAACCTGTGCTCAAAGGTATTATTTGATTAAATTTAATAAAAAATTAATTAGTATATGTAATAGGTAAGGGACTTACAGGTACAGGTGAATTCTAAGATGAGTGTAATGAGTGAACGATGCCTCCCCCTTCCAAAGTTATGTCCATAGTCTCATCACCAGAACCCATGACTATGACCTTATTTGCAAAGAGGTTATTTACAGATGAAATTAAATAAAGGATCTCAAAATGAGATCATCTTGGATTATCCAAGGGGTCCCTAAATCCAATGATGTGTGTCCTTATGAGACCCACACAGAGGAGAAACACATGGAAGAGAAGTCCATGTGAAGACAGGGCAGAGATCAGAGTGATGCAGCCACAAATCAAGGAACAGCTGGGGCCACCAGCAGCTGGAAGAGGCCAGGATGGATTCTTCCCTAGAGCCTTCCCAGGGAGTGTCACCCCACCTTGACTCCAGACTTCCGACCTCCGGAAACTGTGAGAGAGTACATTTCTGTTGTTTTTAAGGCACCAAGCTCGATATAATTTGTTATGGCAGCCCTAGAAAATGAACAAAGTAAGTAAAAAGCAGCCGGCACTGAAAAGCTTGTAATATATAATATGTGACAAACTGTGCACGTGCTGAAGTGAAAGTATTAAAAATATAGACGTGAAGGGGAGTTAATTTCAAACAGAGCTGGCTGGAAAGGTCTTTTAAGGAGGTATGCCTTGATCAGGGCTTTAAAGACGATGAACGCAAGCCGTGCAGAGATGGGCCAGGAGGAGATTTCAGGGAGGTCAGCAGAGCCATGACAGAGGAAGATTCAGGGATACTATTGGAGTGAATCTAGTCCTGAGAAAGGAGAAGATATAATCAAAACAAAGTCTAATATCACGAAAAGCTTGATTGTGGTCAGACATGCAGAGAGCCTGAATTCTGTCAAATAGAGAGGTACTCTGTTGGTAGCTTTAGATTATGGAGAAACTTACTCTTCCCATCTTCCTCCATCTAAAATTACATTTAAGAGATAAATTCCTGAAGAATTACTGCAAGGAAAGCAATTAAGTTTAGAGAGGAAAGAAATAATTTCAGGGATGTTCTGAAAACTCTGTAATGCCTTGGACATGCCCTGGTTTGTAGTATTTAACATGCAGTCATTTCTATTTGTGTGGCTGTCTTCATTCCTAGTGGCCTACCTGAGCAGGAAATGCATCCTGTGTTAATTTCTTAGGGCTGCCACAACATGTTACCAGCAACTGGGTGACTTACTATGACAGAAATGTATTTCTCACAGTTCTGGAGGCTGGAGGTCTGAACTAAAGATGTCAACAGGGCTGTGCTGCCTTTGAATCCTCTAGAGGGGATCTCTGCTTCTTCCTGGCTTCTGGTGACTCCTGGCAATTCATGGCATTCCTTCACTTGCAGATCCTTTGCTCCAATCTCTATCTCTGCCTCCACATGGCCTTCTTCCCGGTGTGTCTCTGTGTCCTCTCCTCTTCTTCTTAGAACACCTGTTATTGGATGGAGGGCCCAACGCAATGGAGTATGTTCTCATCTCAAGCTAGCCAGTTATATCTACAGAGACCCGGTTTCCAAAGAAGGTCACATCCTGAGGCTCTGAGTGGACATGAATTTTGGGGGAGCACTATTCTAACCACCACTTACCTGGTTTATGTTTTAACCCATAGAGCCTGCCTGGAATTTGACATAAAATTGTAACCTCTCAATTCTTGCTGAATACAGAAGCGGATCTGCAGTGCCCATGAATGATGTGGCATTGCTAAAAAGTAAAACATGGGAGAGAAGACAACGGAAGATTGTTTCTCATCTTCCGTTGTCTACTGAGCATAAAAGCGAAGCACAGACACAGACCGGCGTTCAAGGCAGTCACCCACGACCACACGGGCTGGTGTTCAGGCTGTTTGTGCTCTGACTCCAACATTTGTGAGCTCCTGCCTCTGCCTCGAGATCACAGCTTTGCACCCTCCTGTAGGCTTGCACTTTCCCCGTCCTGCAAGGCTCTCCAGTTCTCTGTAGACCCCAGTGTAACCCACTCCTTTCATTCCAATCTTCTTCCCATCACTTCGGTTTGGAGCCAGTTCCTGCGTTCTGTTCCTATGACTGTGGCCAGCTCTAGGGCAGATAGTGTGGGAGGCAGAGTGAACCACGGGTGCTGTAGGAAGATCATCACACCAGGCTATGAATTGCTTCCCTGGGCTGATGACTCACCTCTCAACGAAGGCCTTCTAAAGCATGATGTTTACAATAAAATGCATGTGATCTGCCTGGGTGAAATTAGTGAGGGGCAGATTCTGGACCTTGAACTTGCCCTGATGCTTCATAGGCCCCTGTGGCCAGCCTTCCAACACTGCTTGTTCCTATTGAGGTTACCTTTCACTAAAACCTCCAAATCATTTCCACACTGATGCTAAATTATAATTCTCCCCAAACTCATGAAGCTAGGTATTTTTAAATATACGACCTGATTTTAAAATTTAACCCTACTACATTTTATGTTGTTACAGTCAATCTATCCTTACAGTAAGTTGAGATTATTGTACGTGATTTTTAAAGAAAATATTAGAGTCTAGTTAAAAGGATGCTGGTGTCTCTTAAGTAGATGGAAGCTTTCCTCTGAGCACAGAATCTGGAGTCTGACCACCTGGAGCTCAGTGATGCTTCCTCCACTTTACTTCTCTGATGTTGATCCCTTGTTCAACCTCTTTGTGACTCAGTTTTGCAACTGTAAAATTAGAGAGTAGAGTTGTCGTGAGCTTTAACGAGGTAACCCAGGTAAAGAGCTTAGTGAAGTGCCTGGCACATTCTTCCTGCTAAATACATGTGAGCCATTATTCCGGCCACCGTTTATTATTAAAGCCACCCACGCCAGCATTTTTCTCAGCAAATCATTTTGTCCGATGACTGCAAACCTAGTCATTGGCCAAATATTAGGTGCTAAAGAAAACTTCCTGTTACGAAGATTCCTCTTTCCCTTTCCTTATCAATATCAAATTCTAGCATGCTTTGAAAATCTTACAAATATGGTACATCCTTTTAAAAACAATGTAGTGGTTGAGAATCTGCAATGTCCCTGATGTTTAGAGCAGCTTCCCTGACATTTATTCACTGACCCCAGGCGGAATGATGGGCATTGGTCTTGTCTCTAAGCGACAAAAGTCAGGAAAGGGGGACACAGAAGGGAGACACTGCATTTTCCAAATGTGAGTCATGGACTCAAGATGTTAATGAGCTTTCTGTGAGAATGGTTCTCTGAAGATACCTGTCTGGAAGATAAGATTAAATACAATTAAACAGGCTTGCAGTCAAGCTTCTTAAAGTCCTTTTGGTCATGGGAAGTCCATGAGTACCAGTGTCCTTCTGAATGGGGTGGCCTGGTAGGGTGGACAGAGTATGGGCTGTGTAGCCAGGTACACCTGTTCTAGCCTCCTTGCCAGGTCAGTGAGGTGTGTAAGTGGGGGTGGGTTATTGCATGTATCTAAGCCTCATTGTCCTCCACCCTAAATTGGGTATAATACCCGCTTTGCAAGATTCTCCTGTGGATTACAGGTGACTTATGTTAAACCTGAGCACAGGGTCAAGCTCTTACTTAGTAGGTGTTGTATATATGGTAGATAAACTTAGTATTCTAAACTGCAATCAGGATCTCAAATAAACCTATGATTGAACCTAACAAGTTTAATTCTGTGGTTCTTTGTTCCAAATTTTCTGTTGTCTTAATGCATTATCTTCTCTCCCTGAAGAACTTAGTTTTGATAACTCAAATAAAAACTGTTTCATGTCCACTGTATGGCAGCTACATGGGGTGTATATGTAATCATTTATCCAAGAAGGAAATATTACATATTTCAAGCTTCGGATGCCACCTAGGGTCCAGAAATGATGCGCATGTATAGAACACTTAAACAGGGTAATTGGGAAGAGTTTACTAGGTACTTCTACAAAGTTGAAGACAGAGTTAAGAAGGACCCTAAAGGAGATGGGAAGTTCCCTGGTGGATAGCTCCAGGGCCTGACAGGACAAAAGGAGAGGTACTCCTGGGACACTAGCCAGAACTGGGAGAGGGTGGTCACTGTGTCTGGGGAGAAGACTGTGTGGCAGAGGAACAGCTGACCTGGGAGGTGCTGGATAGTAAATATCCTGACTTCTCTCTTCTCCTTCCCAGCCTGTTTCTGCTGGGCTGCCCATTACTCAGTTCCAAACAGGAGCCGGAGAGCAAAGGAGGCTTAGTTGTATATATTAATATAGGCCTTAGAGATCTGGCTGCTGAGCTCCAAACAGGGTACAGAAGATTCCAAAGTGGATCTGCTGGAACAATCACAGAAACTGATTCCAAAGAGTGTCCCATGAAAAACATCCATTTAATACCCACTTTGCAAGCACAACAGGTATTTTTGTTTAATCCTTAAGGAGTGAATCACTGTGTCATCTTGGCGCTTTACTAATAGCAAACCACTGTGATACTATAATAATGACCAGAGCCCACTCGATTTTATATATTCCTAAAGGCAGGAAAAATAACAGAGAAATGGTATTATAATGCACATGACGGCGTAGCTGTCAAGCATTATGTGTTAAAGCAAACTCTTCTGGACCTCATGATTAAACGATGCCATGGAGTGTCTTCCCAGGGGTTTAAGAGGACCAGAAACGAGGGCATTTTCACATTATTTGTCCTTTCTGTTTGATTCACCATGGATTCATTGTGCACCAAGTTACTCATGTGCTGGTGGACAACCCAGCAAGATATATTCCTCCTCACTCCAGCCCATCCTTTCAAAGGTCAGACTGTGCCTTTTACATCCATAATGCATCCTGGAAAACGTTTGAAAGCTCAGTGTCTGAACGTCAAGCAATTGATTTTGTATTATTTCATGTGGGGTAAGGGTAGGCAATATTTTCATTCCCAGGGACTTAAACAGTATGATGAAATTCCTAAAAGCAGTGATGTTGGAGTTACCTTTCAGGAAGGTAAAGACTTTGGCAGGGTTCCAATGACACCTGGACAGAAGGCCTCCAGCTTTCTCCAGGGGTCTGCAAAACTGACTCAAGGACCCTGCTTTGTTCATGGTCTACAGCACCACCTCCCTGTCCTCAACTAAGCTACAGGAACCTGGCTGGAGGGATGCATGGGACTGTGTCTTTGGTGCATGCAGAGAAGCAGTGGAGGGATGAGGGCCCCCTCTTCTGCCACAGTAGCATAGACCGAGTGTCCCTTAGCTGACAGTACCCTGATGCTCACACCAGTGGGGTTCCCAACCCTATAGTCTATCTTCTGCAGCACCTGTAGTCTAGCTGGATGACAAAAGGGAAGAATGGAGGAGATGGGGAGTCAGACTAGGAACTGTGGTGGGGGAAGGGGAAGATTAGGTAGGAGAAAGTCTACTTCCAAGCCAACCCACCTTCGACCCTCCTGTGCATGCAAGCTGCAGGCCTCTGGGGCCAGGGAAGGGAAGGGAGCTGCAGTGCCCTCTGCAGCCGGCAGATGGAGGAGCCTTCCCCTGGTGCAGTGTGGTGCCACCATGTTGTAACTGGAAGTCCTGGATCCCCAAGTGAGGAACTGTCTTCCTCTCCTAGGGCTGCTGTACCAAATTACTGCAGATGTGGTGGCTTACAACAGAAGTTTATTTTTTCATGGTTCTGGAAGCCAGAAGTCTGAAATCAGGTGTCAGCAGGGCTGTGCTCCCTTGGAAGGCTCTGGGGAGACTCCCTCACATCTCCCAGATTCTGGGGACTGTGGGAGTTCCTGGCTGAAAACTTCATGGCTCCTATCATCGCCTTGTCCTCGTACGCTTTCTCCTCCGTGTCTGTCCTCTGGTGTCTCTTATAAGGAGCCTTATTATTGGATTTGGGGCCCATTTGGATAATCTAGATGATCGTATTCCAAGATCATCATTTTAATTATAGCTGCAAAAGACATTTTCCAAATAAGGTGATGTTGCTAGGTTCGAGGGGTTAGAACATCAACATATCTTTACGGAGGCGACCGACTGTGGGTAGGAACACAAAAGCCCTGAGTATAAAGGTGTTTTAGGAGTTTAGTGCACTGCAGAGTAACTTTAAGTTCAGATATGCCTAGACTGATTTCTTTTGATAATAATTTGTTCATTTATTCAACAAATATTTGAGTGCCTCTTAAGCCAGATTCTAACAGACACTGGGTAACGAACAGTGAAGAAGATGAATTTGATATCTGCCCTGATTGTGGCAGAGTTAGAGTTTCTGCAGTCTGTTGTCTTACATATAAACACAGCAACAACACAACTACAGCATGAAACTTTAAGGACTTTAAATCCCTAACCATGCTGCACCTCTCCCATTTTATCCTGCCCACACTATGCACACACACTTCATCCTGTTTTCACTTCAGTGGCAAGCATTTTTGGAAACAAAGTTCTCTCATGCCTGTGACTGCCAAAACCTGTTCTCATCCAGATAAATCAGTCACTAGATTTATGATGCCATCTCATTTAAGCATATTTGCATCTTAGCAAGGAGCCACAGCAAGGAGATAAGCATTCTCTTCTCCTATGGAGTATAACACAAATGTTATCTCTGTTGGCTAAAAGCGGAATAGACAGACAGTCTACTTGTACTCCAGAATGCCTTTCTGTACATTTGCACCAGTTCCATAGAAAGTTTTTAACACTCAGACTGTTTCCATAGTATTTTACATTGTTAATCATTTAATCAACTGCAGTGACATCTCCTGGCTGAGATGAGAGATTACTGGTAGACATTTTGTAAGGGAATAGAAAATTACAACAATGTTAAAGAAATAAAAGAAAATTATGTTTGCCAAATGTTTTTGTTTTAAAGCCATCAGCATTTTATAGGCTCATATTCTAAGTACCCCCAAATTCAGAACAATGGATGACTGAAATTTTAAAAGGTTAGAATTAATAATATCTCCCTTGACTTAAGATGAGTAAATAAAACAGGAAGAGGTGTTTTAAAATTGGCAAACCCTTGTGGGAAATACTGCCAGAGCCTTATAAATGGGGTAGTGAAGGTTTTTTGCTCACAGATTCTGGGGCTTTCTCTTATCTTTGAGCGTGAGTTGGGTGAGCAGCTTTGTGAACAGTATATTTCATTTTATCTTAACAGCTTTGGGATACAAGGCTAACCAGTGATCACACAATTGTATGCTGACGTTAGTCTCCTCTGTTCCTGCCTTACAACAAAAAAGCTATTGTTTGCAACCTAATAATAATGTAAGAGGGGAGAGGGGAAAAAAACAACACAAAAGATTTTTCCTCTATAGTTAGAAATTTGGTTTCAGTACAGGCCAGAGAGCAAGCAGGGTGCATTTCCTGTGGGAAATACTTTTCAACTGTTTTGCTTTGTTTTGTTTTAGCTTTATTGCTTAGTGTGATGCCTTAGCACGAATTGCTTATGAGACTTTTAAAGATATATTAAGATTCAGGCAGGTGGACAAGAAGCTCAGCCAGAGGAAGCCTTCTGTGTAATTCTGCAGTTCCTCTTTGCTGGCTACACCCTATGCCCAGTCTGGTATCTGGCTGTATGTTTTGTTTTGCTATAGCCTTCTCTTCCTCCAGACATCCCTCAAAAGCAATTCAGGGGGAGAGAATTCATGGCTGTTACTTGAGAGAATAGAAGGCTCTGAGAAATGATGGCGGGTTAGGGCTGGGAGAGGAAGTGATAGGTATTTACACTCACAGAACTAGAAAGATGTTTTCCGTAAATATATGATTGTTTGCCATTCAGAGCGATGTAACTAAAAGCAGATTCATTTGTTTACACCGGCATTTTAAATGTGTATCAATTCTGGAAGCCTAATGTAATTATCAGAAGCTGATGCAATTTCTAGGTAGGAATTGTAAAGAAGGTATGCCTACCGGCCAGATATTGCAGTTGTCATCTATGTACCTTTTTAATGATGTAAACTTGCAAATTTATATCTCATAGCATGACTAATTTGAAAAAAAAAAAAAAAAAAGCCTTCTTTAAAAACTCAGCCACAAAGTTATCTGCCAACTAATGATGTGTTTGATCATTAAAATCAGCTTATGGATTTGCTTCACGGGTTTTTCAGGAAGCAAGTATGGATGCCACATTGTTCTTTAGGTGGGGAGGTGGGACAAAATAGGTGGAAGGTAATATGTTTATTTCAATTTGGAAGTAAGTAAGCACACACCTTACATATGTTTGCTTATTCAGAGATCCACATATACCTGAGCATCTCATTGATTTCAGAGGCACACTCATCCAATTGCCACTATAAACATAACAGATCAAGAGGAAAGGGAGCTACATCTTAAAACTGGGAATAATAGCGGTCCAAAAACTATCAAATTTCTTATTCTTAAATGTTTTCCTAATAATGCAAAATCTATTTTGTGCTGTATATTTCAGTGCTATATATTCTCTCTTGAATTGATTGCCTGCAGAGTAAATTGTTAAATTGTGAATAAATCTTGAGATGTAATAGGATTCTCAGAACCAACTTTGAAAACTTCAGAATGGTTTTCTGACATAGAAACCAGCAATGCCTTGTTAGCTAAGGAAAAATAAACCAGATCTTTTTCTATGAATTGTAACGATGATAAGAGCACAATTTCCAATAAATAGCCAATAGGAAAGATCCACTGGACTCATCCCAAGGGGCAGGTTGAGTCCTCTAACATTAAAGGTTGGAAAACTGCAGCCCTTGGGCCAAATCTGTCCTTTCCCTACTTTTATAAAGAAAATGTTATTGGAACATAGCCATACGCATTTGTTTATACATCATCTATGGCTGCTTCTGCACTAAATGGCAGAGTTGAGTAGTTGCAGCAGAGACCATTTGGCCTGCAAAACCTAAAATATTTACCACCCATCTTGTTACAGAAAAAAAATTTCCAAACCTTGTTCAATAATTTTGTCTCTGTTTAGAATTGGCATCAGTTCCTGATCCAAACTTCCAAAATGAAAGTTGAATCCTGGGTACAGAAACAGGTAATTGCAGGAGAGAAAAATGTCAAAGCAGTCAGGTTTTATACCCTGCCGTGACGTCCATTTCTCATATGCTTTACAAGTGAGAGAAGCATCCAGAACTTACAGGACCCCAGCAGGGAATATTTTCCCTCTCTTTGGCACCATCCAGGACTCACCAGAACCCACTGTGTGAGGCCAACAAGGATTACAGAATTCCTTCCACAACCTGAGGTATTGATTAGGTTGGCCAAGTCAATGCTAAAATTAGGCACAGACTAGGAGGCACGGAATGGATTTTAGAATGTGCATAATGAGATCCAGAGCTACTCAGTGGGAGATTCAGAGAAGCACTGCAGAATGGTTGCTTTACTGTAACTGAGTTTTTGTTTACATACATACAAGTGGTAGTTGAAGGGACAGCACATTTATCATAATTATCATAAACCAGTATTTATTTTTGCTGGTTTTAAAAAATACCAATTATTTGTAGATAGTCTGCACAACAAAGTAAGTTTCAAAAAACTGTGACATAGCTGAGTGACCATCTTGGCTCTTGCCATGTGTATAGCTTTGAAAGTGATTCAGTTTTGCCTTGTTGGTTAATCTCCTTGCTATGAAAACAGAGGTTAGGCACAGCATGCAAGACTAGGGTGACCAATAAAATAGGTCATCAAGTCCCAACATGCTTAACTATGAAAGTACCACTAGAACGAATTAAACCAGGTCAACAGCTGTAACGTAGGACTCTCCCAGAGAAACGTGATGTGTGGTCCCTCTATGTAAACATGTGACACCTGTTTCTGCCCATGGTTTGAAAGTGCTTGACTTCAGAACCGGGCTGGAACATACTTTGTGAGAATTGGAAGAAGGTACTGCTTTCTGAGACCAGTTAGCCATAGGATCTCCCATCTTCTGAGCTGATGCTCTCCTGTTCCATAGGACATAACTCACAGAGTGGTAGAATGAATCTCGATTCCCCAATTGGGCCCCCTGGCCAAATGTCTGGCAGGGCACAACCATATGTGGCTTTTCGGCTTGGCACCAGACAGTGGTAATGATATTGAAAAGAGGTTTGTGGTAATGTATGTTGTTCAAAATATGCAGCATTTTAACCTTGATCTAAAATCAGTATTCGTTGAATGGTTACATGGTGAATAGTTGGAAATGACTAGATTTTAATAAAAACAAATTAAGACAGATTTCAGTAATAGCCTACAATTTAGACAAGAAATTTGTGATGTCTGTGTTTTTAAAAATGTACATTTATGCTCCTGAAAGAAATTATATGTTCTGAAAACTTGAAGTCATCTCAATCATAGGAAATATTGGCTTTTAGATTTGCCCGGACCTTTCCGGGGAAAGTAATTTGGATTTTTTTCCACTTAATTTTCCAGATAATTGCTGTGGTTCCTCCCCGTTTCTCTATTAATATAGCCCAGATGACAGAAGAGAGGTAGCAAAGAAAAATGTGAACTTGGAGAGGGAGGAATAACACAAGATGGCCATCATATTAAGAGCATTGGTGCCATTTCACGTAGTTCTTCTGACCACAGCTGTAGCAAACCACTTAGTCTGCTATTGTTCTTCCTGTTCCTGGCAGACTCTGCACTTTCTATTTGGAAAGACTGATCAGCAAACATATCTGTCTTGAGGCACACAGACACCCACAGGCTTGCCAAGCCCCTTTACCATTCTGCTGACCTGAGACTGTCTTCTTCCCTTTGCTCAAGGATGTTGGAAAAGCAAATAAAAGCCACTTATGCACTCTACTCTATGCATTCTTTTCCTCCAGTTTCCCCTTTCCTTTGGATTAATTTAACTTCTTCTGCTTATGAATCTGATAGTTCTTCCACATTGTTCTGAATTTCCTTCAGCACTGAAGAATTAACATTTTTAAAATTAAGTAACATTTTCCCAAAAAAGGGAGCAGAAATAATTTATGTTTATATTTGTGCATGTAAAAAAGTCTGTAGGATGCACAAAACTAATAAGAGAGGTGAACTTGGAAAGTGTTTGCTGATCAGACAAGAGATGGAATTGGAAGAAGACTTCTCACTGTGTTTCTTGTTTTTTCATTTATGATCTATATGAATGTTACTTCTTCAAGAAAATTAAGTCAAAACATTTTAAAAATCAAAACACAAGTAAAAAGACAACAGTGACCTGAACAAATGCTTCATCAACCTTCTCTCCCGTAGTAGAACCTTGAAGGTCCAGCAGATACCCACATTTCTGAGAGAATGTGGTCACTGTTATATTAGAAGTTCTAGATTCATTTTTTTTTTCTAACTTTGGTCATCCTTGAGGAAGATGAAATTCCCTGTTTGCAAATGAGGATTCTGACTTAGACGAAAAATTCAGTGTAATGATATCCAGGCAGTTGTGGTACCACATAGTGCATTGATACAGCCCCCTTTGCAGGAGTCGATTGCAAATAATCACACATTTTTCTGTGTACTGACAACCAAGAAATAAGTTGTAAATGGGTGGCAGGTGCTCAGCACTGACCAGGCGATTGAATATAAGAGTGAACAAGAGCTTTACTCTGCTGAGTGGAGCTGTCAGTGTAATTGAGGAGACAGTAACCTAAATGCACAATGTCCATGCACTGTCACAAGTAAATGCATGTTGCAATACGAGACAGCTGACTCTGGGGTTCTGTGGATAGACAGGAGTGACTGACCTCCTTTGAGACAGATGTAGGAAGAATACATGCCTGCATCTCATTCCCATTGGAAGGGCTGTAAAAGATCTTTTAGGTGCCTGCCCTAAACCCCTCCCCCACCCCGCTTTTGTTTTTGAGACAGTTTCACATTTGTTCCCCAGGCTGGAGTGCAATGGCGTGATCTTGGCTCACCGCAACCTCCGTCTCCTGGGTTCAAGCGATTCTCCTATCTCAGCCTCCTGAGTAGCTGGGATTACAGGCATGCGCCACCATGCCCGGCTAATTTTGTATTTTTAGTAGAGACAGGGTTTCTGCATGTTGGTGAGGCTGGTCTCCAACTCCCAACCTCAGGTGATCCACCAGCCTCATCCTCCCAAAGTGCTAGGATTATAGCCTCATCCTCCCAAAGTGAGCCACCGCGCCCTGCCAAACCTCTTTCGAAAAAGGAAAAAAGATCACAATGCCGAGGGTGTCTTCATTCAAAAGCTTGAGGAAAATTATTGAGTACATCATCACAGAGCACTACACGGATTAGCAGCAAGTCCTCAGAAAGTCTGTTCCATTGTCTGGCAAAATGTACTCTCCTGGGGTTTCATTGGTAGGTCATGAGAAGGTTGACCAGTTCCAACCAGGTCACAGTGTTTCTTCCCAACAATCATTCTCAGCAGCTGAAAATGTGTACTGTCATAAAGTGTTTCGGGTTTTTTTTAATTTTGTTGTTTTAATTACTGAAATCACAGTCCAGCAATTTTACGCAAACTTCTTTTTGAGTCGGTCAGGAAACAGTGATTTTGGGAAGGATTTTCTGCTTTGGAGTGAGCAGAAGAGGAATCATTTTAATAACAATATCTTATCCATTTTCATAGATTCCTTGAAATACAGGGAGGAACACACAATAAAACAGACTATATCAGTTGTGATGTAGGCATCATCACGCTGAATATTAAGAGTGGAAGTAGATTGGTTTTGTCTGCTGCAGAATGATGGATGTGAAAGCAGGTGGCTGGTGGGCAGCAGGAACTCACACCTCGTCTCAATAGGCTTCACGTCTGAAGGCTCATCTTGCTTCTCAGTTACATGATGAAGGGAGACACCATCCAAGCTGTAAACATAGGAGCACAGCACTGCTGAAGGCAAGGCTACTCCTATTGCATGTTCTGTCTTCATAAATGAAGGACAGAAGAACACAAAATAATACATTTACATCAAATGACAGACAGGCCTCGGCTTAGGGAATTCATGAAAGAAACAAACCAACTCTTCCCAAAATTGAGTGGGAGGAAAATGGTCACTAATGTTGACTGAACTCCTGCAAGCCAGACACTTGATGTAAATTATTTCATTTAATCTTCACAAAAACCTAAAGAGGCAGGTATTTTATCTTTATTTTGTACGTGAGAAAGTGACAACTCAGTAAGGTGAAACATACCACCATTGCCAGTGAGCAGTAAATGCTGAAAGTGGATGGGGGAGACCATTTCTCAGCATCCGGAGGTGCATATAGACCACTGTGCTTGATGGAGCCATGTCCAAGGTGTTATCACAGAACTCTCGGGAGGCCATAAGACCAGTCCCCTTGGAAGTTCCTGCATCCAGATCTGAAGGTCAGACAGACCTTATTAGAAGGTGCACATAAACACAGCTGTTTTGGGGAATGTGTCAGTCAGGATTCTCCAGAGAAACAGAAACAATACAGTTCTGTTTGTATTACACACATAACCAATAGGGTTGCTGTGGAAGTTTTGAAGTCTAAAATCCACAGGGCAGGATAGCAGTTTGCAAAGTCAGGCGGGACCTGATGTTATGGTCTAAAGGCAGAATATACTCTTCTCTGGGAAGCCTTAGCTTTTGCTCTTACGACTTTCAACTGATTGCATAAGGCCTGCCTGTGTGATCAAGGGTGATCTCCTTTACAAAAGTCGACTGATTGTGTTTGTTAACCACATCTACAAAATACCTTTGCAATAATGCCTGGGTTAGTGTTTGATTAAATAACTGGATACTATAGGCTGGCCAAGCTGACACATAAGACTAATCATTACAAGGGATTCATTGGGGCATTGACTCTTAGTAGGTGGAGGGACAATGGTAACTTACAGGTTAAGTCCATAGGGCTACTGTATTTAAAAGGATTACAAAGGGAGCCACACATATGGAGAACTTTTAATGGAAAGCTAATTGTAAATGATGTGTAATAAAAAATATCATTGGGTCAAAAGTGTAGGTTTCATTTTAACAAGAAAAGCCAAGACATGGCTTGTCTAGAAAAGTGTTAAAATTTTTCTGCAGTGTAGGCTTTTATCAACTGATGCAGAATCCTTCATCTTGGTATCTGGTGAAATAAGAAAGCCAGAGTTTTGAAATATTCTCTTATGGCCTTATAGATATTCACTGAAGGAGGAGTCAGAGTGTGTGTGTGTGTGTGTGTGTGTGTGTGTGTATGTATGTGTGATGCACGTCAATGTGGGACAGGTTGGCCCTCCTACCTTTGGCTGTCTTCTCTGAAAGTGTCTTTCATTGTATCTACTTAACAGTGCTAAAGTTCTAACTCCAAATAGTCTACAGTAATAATTTCATTCCATATTTGGGGGGGGGGGTTAGTTTGTCAGCATGATTACTAGTACTCTATTGCATTTGATGAACTTTTTGAGAGATGTTTATCTATCTCCATTTCATCGATGAAATTCAAGAGATATTAGGGACTTCAAGTTAACAGGGCATACTTAATCTGATGGGGTATTGTTCACCTCAGTAGAACAAAGAAAGCCTTCAAAATGAGAGAAGGCCCCACACTTGTGGTTGAGCATCCCCAATTCTCACCTTTTCCTCACACCTCCCATCCGGTTCATCAACAAGCCCACTTGGCTCTACCTCCAAAATCTATCTTGGATCTTAGTACTTCTCACCATCTCCTCTGTGACAATCATGCTGAGAGACCATCATCCTTTTCCTCCTTTGGATCTTCCTGCCTCTATTTCTCCCCTAAACAATCCACTTTCCACCCAGTAGCCAGTGTGACCTTTGAGAAGCATGACCCAGATCACATCAGGTCCCTGCTGAAAATTCAGTCAACTTAAGGTAAAGTCCATGTTTCTCTGCATGGCCAAGTAGGGTCTGTATGACTTCCCCTGCTCTGATTCCAGATGTCTACCCTTGTGTCTGTCATGTTTGTTCACTGCTAAACAGTGTCCAGCCGTGTGTCTCTCTCCCTGGACCATGCTAGCTTAGCCCCGCCTCAGGACAGTGGCACTGGCTCTTTTTTCTTGAACACTTTTTCTCCAGGCTTGGCTATCTCCTTTCCATCTCAGCTTAAATGTCATCTCCTCAAAGTGACTTCCTCCACCCTCCCTGATAAACTAGCACTGCTCTCTGTCAGCACCGCCACATCATCCTTTTTTTTTTTTTTAAGACAGAGTCTCACTTTGTTGTCCAGGCTGGAGTACAGTGGCATGATCTTGGCTCACTGCAACCTCCGCCTCCGAGGTTCCAGTGATTCTCCTACCTCAGCCTTCCAAGTAGCTGGGATTACAGGCATGCACCATGGTGCCTGGCTATTTCTGTATTTTAGTAGAGACATGGTTTCACCATGTTGGCCAGGCTGGTTTCAAACTCTCAACCTCAGGTGATTCGCCTGCCTCGGCCTCCTGAAGTGCTGGGATTACAGGCATGAGCCACCGCACCCGGTCCCACCACATCGTTCTTCACCAATTACCCTTTGTTGTTTTCTTTATCTGTTGACAAATTTCATGTCTATTTATCATTCCTCTGGAGAAAATGATCCCCATGAGGACAGGCAGCATCTAGTTTTTTCCCATACCTTCAATGCTTTGATCTGTACATAACACATAGCAACAGTTTCTGAATATCTGTGGACCCCCTGATTTAGAAATCAGCCACAAAAATGTAAGTATTTTACCAACAGTTTGTTCCTAAATGTAACGTAAGTATAACCTTGACCCCCTAATCTTATAATACTTATCTATGGAACAATGGGTTTGAGTCACTGTTTGGTGTCAGCCATAATCAACCTTGGTATTGCCCACATCACTTTGTCTTCTTCTTCAATATAACATTGTCTTCTACATGCATTTAAAAATCAAAAAGAAAAGCTTTAGGAAATGAGTAATTGAAGGGAGGTCACAGTTAATTTGCATGAATCCAAGCATAGATTATCTTGCTATAAATTTCATGTTGAATTTGGAGATTGAAATTACGTATTATGCCAAATTAAATATTCTTTGTTACTCATCTTTTCCCCCTCTCTCTTTCTCCCTCCCTCCTTCTTCTCATCCCTCTCTTTCATTCTCTCTCCCTTCTTTTCTTCCCTCTCTCTCTTTCTCTCTGCACTCCTTCTAATGTTTTATAATGTGACACATTTCATGCAACCCCAGATGTAAAAATTTATTAGATGACCTACCTAGCCCTTTCGCCAAAGGCTTGATTATTTTCTTTGGAAATAAATAGGGATGATAAATTTTGATAGCATCTTTTCCCCCTCCTCCTGTATTTATTTGATACCTGCATTCACAAACTTGTCCCTTTACCAGGGCAAGGACTCTGTGCAAGTGAGGAAATCAGGCACTCTGGTAGATGTGTAGGGGGTCACATACCTGAGAACCACCATGTTTGAGGGACAGGCCCTGGCGTTCCATGGCCGGCCATCAGAACACTCCATACAGGTCCTTTGTGTCATTCAAAGAAGCACCAGTCAGCCACGTCCATACAAGTGCTATTGCTCTTCTGCCTGAGCCCGACATCACAGGATTCTTACAACCACATGCTGTTATGTATGACTGTCTCTTCTGACCCAAATATTAAAATAATTAATCTTACACCTTAATAGTATTTGTTAATTCCAGGATATTTTACATTTTGCAATATATTTTTACTGCAGCATTCTTATTCTACTTCTCCATATTTAAAATAAGCCAAGCACAATGGCTCACACATATAATCCCAATATTTTGGGAGGCCCAAGAGGGAGGATCTCTGGAGGCCAGGAGTTTGAGACCAGCCTGGACAACATAGAGAGACCCCATCTTTACAAACAAATTTAAAAACTATACAGGCCTGGTGGCATACAACTATAGTCCCAGCTACTCTGGAGGCCAAGGTAGGAGGATCCCTTGAGCCCAGGAGTCAGAGGCTGCAGTGAGCTATGATCGTGCCACTGCAGTCCAGTCTGGGCAACAAAATGAGACCCTGTCTCTAAAATAAATAAAGAGAGAAAGAATAAATAAAATGTTTACAGTTGACCATTATATTATTAATAGCTTTGAGATTACCCTAACAAAGTGCCCCACACTGGGTAACTTAAATCAGGAGTCCCCAGCCCCCAGGCCGCAGAATAGCACCCATCCGTGACCTGTTAGGAACGGAGCTACACAGTAGGTGAGCCCTGGTGAGGGAGCGTTACAGCCTGAACTCTGCCTCCCGTCAGATCAGCGGCAGCATTAGATTCTCACAGGAGTGAGCACCCGATTGTGAACTGCACATGTGAGGGATCTAGGTTGCGTGTTTCTTATGAGAATCTAATGCCTGATGATCTGAGGTGAAACTGTTTCATCCCAAAACCGTCCCCCTGTGCCCTTCTGCCAAACCATGGAAAAACTGCCTTCCATGAAACCAGCCCCTGGTGCCAAAACAATTGGGGACCATTGGCTTCCGTAACAGAAATATATTTTCTCACAGCTCTGGGTGCCAGAGGGCCAAGATCAAGATGTCAGCAGGACTGGCCTATTCTGAGAACTCTCTTTGGCTTGTAGATGGCCATCTTCTTCTCCCTGTGTCTTCACCTCACCTGCTCTCTGTATGTGTCTGTCTTAATCGCCTCTTCTTATAAGGACACCAGTCACATTAGCTCAGGGGCCACAGTAATGAGTGCCTTAGAGATTATAACCTTCAAGACCCTGTCTCCAATGACAGTCACATTCTGAGGTACTGGTAGTTAGGACTGCAGTGTATGAATTTTCTGGGAGCACAGTTCTGCCCACAACAGTTTTATAGAGAGAGAATAGAGAAGGGTATTGTGCTGGATTCCACAATGTGGCTTGTTCTCTGTAGGCCAGTGAGGAAGAAGGTTACCTCTTTTATATCCTCAAATTTCACTCTTCCCAAATAGATATCCACACTCTTTAAATTGGGTTAACTATGAATTTGGAGTTTAATCTTAAAATATCTTGTTGAAACCTAACTTTCTGATTTTGTGGAATTTTAATTTTTTTAATGGATTTAACCTAAGATCTACCTAAGGGCCAAGTCAACGCTATAGATGCGTATAATGATATCTAGTTACAAAGTTCTTTGAGAAAACCTATTTAGAAGTCTATAAAAACTTCCTTCTTATAACTAGTCCACACAGGGACCCAAAGGCTCTATATAACCCCTGGGGTCGCTGAATATCAAGCCTAATAAATTCCAGGAGAGAGGTAATCTATTCAGAAAAAAGGGGTATATTTAATCACTGGATTTTAAAAAGAAAGCTAAGTTCTTTATGATAACTTAAGTAGTTAATGGATTTATTTAATAATCTGTTTACAATAATAACTCAACTTCTATGGATATAAAATAGATTTCTTCAAGTTTACTAATTTATTTTAACTTGCAGAATTCTTTGGGCATTGAAGTAGCTGAGAGGCTTATCTTCCTTTCTCAGGCTATGAATAAAGAGGAAGAAAAAAGTGAAGATTGATTTTTGTTGTATAGTCCTTTACATTTCTCAAAGTTTAACCTACTTAAAAAAAACTCGTAATCACAGAATAAAATTTTACAAGTGATAGGACTCTTTAAGATCATCTAATCCAACCCTATAATTTATAAAAGTAGTAAATAAGACTGAAGAAGACAAAATGACTTAAACTACACATGGAACAATTTAACAGAAATATTTAAAACTTAACTCTTTTGTTACACTACTTCAGTATGCTTGTTTAGAGGTTATGCAAACCAGTTGTTATTATTATTTCAAATAATTTAAAGACTGTCACTTTGGACTCTTTTTTTTTTTTTTTTTTTTTTTTTTAGTCAAAGTAGAAAAATTAACTCCCCAAACGCTAGCATTCAGTGCATTAATTTGTGGATGATTCATCCCAAAATTACCTTCCCATGTATCTGCTGCAATTAACTTTGTCAAGTGTAAAAACAACAACAAAATAAATCTCTTGTATGGCCTGAAAAAAAATAGTATCAATAACCTAAAAATAAATTATTGTTTTCAAATTGTTTGCAAAATTAAGGAGTCAGAAGTGTATGGGAAGGCATTTAAAAGATTTCGAGTGGGGGAGGTGACCTTAGGGCAACAGCATGGATTAATCTTCCACACCGGGGCACGGTGTAGAGTGTGGGTTCTCTGATAATTATCAGGTTGGGACAACAGGTATAAAACGGGGCTTTTCCTGTCCAATTTGGATATATGGTCATCCTGTTCTTTAGGAAGGTTAACCCAGCAGAGAGCAGTGGGATAGACTGGTCCGATCAGGGACTGATGAATATGCTGCAGGAGAGACAGGGGGCCCACGTGTAGTTGGAAACAGCACTTTCCTCGGGAACGTGGCAGAAGCAGCCCAGAGCGAGGTGGACAGCTGAGCTCCGCCTTCTCCTCTCCCTCTGTGACTCGCTGTGACAGCTGCCCTGTTGTCAAATGTGCACTGTCCCTGTGGCTTCTTGCATTTCTGAAATCTATGGTACAATTGCATTTTTCTTTTCTTTTTTCTTTTTCCTTTTTCCTTTTTTTTTTTTTTTTTTTTTTGAGTCGGAGTTTTACTCTTGTTGCCCAGGCTAGAGTGCAAATGGCACGATCTCAGCTCACTGCAACCTCTGCCTCCTGGGTTCAAGCGATTCTCCTGCCTCAACCTCCCAAGTAGCTGAGATTATAGAAGCACACCACCATGCCTAGCTAATATCTGTATTTTCATATTTCATCACGCTGGTCAGGCTGGTCTCGAACTCTGGACTTCAGGTGACCCACCCTCCTTGGCCTTCCAAAGTACTGGGATTACAGGTGTGAGCCACCATGACCGGCCTGATTGCATTTCTAAACAGTAAATAATATATTTCATAATGAGAAACAGTGGCCCTTTCTACATGGTGAGATACACCACGCTGGTACTTGGAGTTAGGCCACCCCGCCTCTTAGAGGTCCTCCACGTGCCTCTTCTGACCCATTGTGCTGTGTGCACTGGGAAGGAGATGGCCATGGGGAGGGAAGAACTGTGTTCTAGAGATCCCAGAGAGCTTGTGGAGAAGCCAGAAGCCATCCCCGCTGGCTGGAGAGATCAGCCGGGGACAGAGCCCAGCACATGATCATGATATGTAGGTCAGAGTATTAGAAACTGAGGTTTCTGGCAATACTAAATAGTCAGCACTCTTGATTAGAACTTAATTGCAAACTGTTTCTAATCAAATCCTCCCTAACTACAGATACTTTTGCCCCAACATTTGTTTGTTTGGGTTGTTTTTCTTTTCTTTTTTTTTACATTGCTGAGGAAGTTATTATACATTGAACATCCACATTCTCAAACATCATTTCCAGAAATAGCTCTCGCTTACATCCTCTAATCACAAATTACACAGATTTCTAGCAGCAGAGCACCCCCAGAAGCAATTCAGTGTTGATATTTTTGCCGGTGGTTACAAGTAACACCTGAGTCTGAACAAATAAACATTACAACACAATCCGGTCTAAATCTACAGGTTGTCCCAAGCTGAAAATCGTGCGGCTTTTCTGTCCTGAGCTGAAAATCGTGCGGCTTCTCCAAGGTGGTAAAGTGAAGCTTGAGCTATGAGGCAGACAGGGCTCTGCCTGTCCAGTCTTCCCCCGTGACTGTAGACCAGGATTTGGCAGTTGAGACAACACTGGGTTTCCAGGTCTGTCAGCAGCAGGGGGCACATCTGTGCGGGAAATTACTCACATGCTCCTGAGGCCTGGCTAATTTATGATTTTTTTTTTCTTCCAAATAAGCTGAAATATGCACGTGGCAGTGATCTAACCCACTGCCTGCTTCCTGTTGAGACAGCAACGGGCATTTTTCCGATTTCCTTCATTGTCTTTCTCAGCGTCGTATCAGATTCCACAGATCTCTTCTAGGTCAAATGTTTTTTTACATTAATCTGCCTTCATATTTAAGTGGAATAAGAAGGGCTCCTGAAAAAACTTCATATATAAAACCATATATTTCCAGTTGTAAATCCTTCCATATCTAGCCATGGCCTTGCGATAGCCAATGAGGGTTTTTTCCTAGAACCTCTTCCGCACACTCAGCCTGAACTTACCCTGTTCTCATCCTGAGGCGACACCGTGGGCATGACTGTGTATTTCCCACTCTATCCCGATACCAAGTCTTTGAGTACCTAGTTGGGTAAACAACGGTGACCTCTGTCCCTTTCTCTTCCCCTAGCCAGAACCAAACACATAAAGATCACATTATAGCTTCCTAAAGTATAAAGAGGTTTATCCCAAGTGGCTAGTTTCCAGTGGTGACCTCCTTCTCTTGAGTTTCCCTTTTAAGTGAAAGGGTGGACTCTGCACACAGGCAGGGGCTTGCACACTGCTAGACTGCCAGTGCTTGCACAGTTCCTGACACACAGCAGCGACTCGGGGTGTGCAATCTAAATATAGCAGGACTCGTGAGCTCATGTATGCCTGTTCTTTTTTGTAAATAGCTGTCCTTCAGGGTTCATATGGACACCTTTTTAAAAGTCTACTTGCACTAATTATATCATTTCGCCCATCCTGAATTTCCGAAGACAACTGACTATTGTTTTTACCCAATAAACCAAACCCCAGTCATTTTCCTTAAGTGGGACTCAGCAGAACTGCTCTACTTTGATATTAAACCAATGTCATAGATTTAACTATGCAGGAATATTTTCGTGCTAGTGGTCTCCACCAATCATCATCATGGGAAGCAGCTAAACTTAAAAAAAAAGGTTGTGCGAGGCCGGGCGCGGTGGCTCAAGCCTGTAATCCCAGCACTTTGGGAGGCTGAGATGGGCGGATCACCAGGTCAGGAGATCGAGACCATCCTGGCTAACACGGTGAAACCCCGTCTCTACTAAAAAATACAAAAAACTAGCTGGGCGAGGTGGCGGGCGCCTGTAGTCCCAGCTACTCGGGAGGCTGAGGCAGGAGAATGGCGTGAACCCGGGAGTCGGAGCTTGCAGTGAGCTGAGATCCAGCCACTGCACTCCCGCCTGGGCGACAGAGCAAAACTCCGTCTCAAAAAAAAAAAAAAAAAAAAAAAGGTTGTTCATCAGTGTATGCATATCACAAACATCTATGGACTTGCCTGTTCTCAAGCAGGATGGTGCGTGCCTATTTTTTGGATACCTTACCCAGATGGTTATTTGCATGTTGAACTTTGGGATTGCCTGTGGGAAATCCCCATGCCTTTGAACTTGCAGACTCCTTCGGGGTTATCGTTCCACTTGCTTAATTAGGCAATGATCACTGGGGTTAAAGCACAGAACCTGGGACCCAACAGAACTGGACTGAAATCCTAATGGCTTTCCCTCCCTAAAATGTGTTTCCTTCTACAAAAAGTAAGAGAGAAAACCAATAATAGAATTAACTTCATAGGGTTGTTAGATGGAATAAATTTGATAGGGGATACATAAAGGTGTTGGCACTGAGCCTAATATAGAGTGGACATTCAATAACTATTAGCCTTTAGCATTATTGCTAGAGTCTCAAAGAACTAATCATTATTAAAATAATCATTCATACACATAAATGCTTTATGCTCCTAGAAAGCACAAATCAATTTAAAGAAAAAAATAGCTTTAAACATTTTGATAGACCAGAGGTAGTCAGTTTACAGCAGAAGAGGGAGTAAGATTATTTAGTTAAACAGTAAACAGAACTGAGGCATTAGGCTAAATGGAAGGACAAAAGATGAGAAAAGACAACTTGAAAATAACTTTGATTTTGCATAAATTAATAAATGTTAACATGCCTGTTTGAAACACAGTATCTGAGTGTTATGATATTTTATCAGCCAAAGCTGCAAATCCTGACATTTCTCCCTAATATATAAATGGCAGATGTCATTTATATGTGCAACATTCATGTGTGAATCCAGATTCCTAGAATTTCTTTGGAAAACACAAAATATTTTGCTCAATATTTCAGCAAGTATAACTCTAATCTATTTTGGTGGGGTATTCATTTCTTTAAACTTTAAATACATATCAGTAATAAAATCAGACAACAGTGATCCTTTTTTTCAATTTATGTGAAAAATAATAGAGGTTAAAATATTCAAAATTGAAGTCTATTGCTTATTTTTATTTTTTTCTAGTTCTTTCTTACTATAAATAATATTAAGAAGGTGAATAAACATGTGCCATTGAATAATCATCAGTGAACCATATTTAATATTAAGAAGTGTACAGGTGGGCATGGTGGCTCATGCCTGTAATCCCAGCACTTTGGGAGGCCGAGGTGGTGGGCAGATCACCTGAGGTCAAGGGTTCAACACCAGGCTGGCCAACATGGTAAAACACCGTCTCTACTAAAAATACAAAAATTAGCTGGGCATGGTGGTGCATACCTGTAATCCCAGGTACTTGGGAGGTTGAGGCAGGAGAATCACTTGAACCCAGGAGGCAGAGGTTACAATGAACCGAGATCCTGCCATTGCACTCCAGCCTGGGCGACAAGAGCAAAACTCCGTCTCAAAAAAAAAAAAGTATAAAACATGAATTACAGATTTGAACCTATTAATATTGAATGCCACAATTGTAAATTTTTAATTTGCATCTTTATTTTATTTGCCTTGGATTTGTTCACTGAAAGCTGTTATGTTGTTAGTTATAATTCAGCTGCCACCATATTTTTCTTTTATAATACTTATCAAAACTGAAATGAAATAATAAATTGTAATAGTGTTTGTTTAATACATTCCTTCTCTCCCCAACTCTAATCCAAGGGACAGATCTCTCTTATTTATTTTGTATTTTCATTGTTTAGCATAGTTCTTGATTCCCAGTAGGCACTTAACACATATCTCTCAAGTAAATAATCAAAGAAAATGTAGACAGAAACATATCTGCATTTTTACCCTTTCTATCTTTCCTAACAAAGGCAAACACACAAATTGATGCTTGAGCACAGTTAAAAGAAACTGCAGAAGGATCTCTAAATTTATAGCTCACAAGCCTATGAGAAATTATGACCTTTACACTTATTAACTATCCTGCTGGTATCAGTAACTCCTGTGGTCAGATGCAAAAGTAAGATAGGCATGGGCTTGATGTACTCCTCTCCACAGTTTTCTATGATTATGGAAACTTTTGCTGTGAGATCATATTCAGTTCTGATGAATCTTTAAAGTGTGTCTATTAGTTTCTCAGGCTGCCACAACAAAGCACCAAAGATTGTGTGTTTAAACAATGGAAATATATTTTCTC
Source organism: Chlorocebus sabaeus (assembly GCF_047675955.1). Lineage (NCBI taxonomy): Eukaryota > Metazoa > Chordata > Mammalia > Primates > Cercopithecidae > Chlorocebus > Chlorocebus sabaeus. The sequence continues at coordinate 78,460,901 of NC_132907.1, read as the reverse complement.
ACAGCTCTGGAGTCGAGAAGTCCGAGATGAAGGTGTCAGCAGAGTTGGTTTCTTCTGAAGTGTCTTTCCTTGACTTGGAAATGGTCCTCTTCTCCCAGTATTGCCACGTGCTCTTCTCTCTCTGTGTGTGTATGTGCCTGTGTCCTAATCTCTTTTTATAAGAACACCAGTCATATTGGATTAGGGCCCACCCTAACATCTCACTTTAAGTTACTTACCTTTTTCAAGAGCTTATATCCAAGTACAGTCATATTCTGAGGTCCTGGGGGATAGGACTTTAACATATGATTTTGGGGAAGGGATACAATTCAGCCAGTAACAGTGTTCCATGCTTAAACAAATTTACAAGAAAAAAAATGATCCCATCAAAAAGTGGGCAAAGGACATAAGCAGACACTTCTTAAAAGAAGACATTTATGTGGCCAAAAAACTTCAAAAAAAGCTGATCATCAGTGGTCACTAGAGAAATGCAAATCAAAACCACAATGAGATACCATCTCACACCAGTCAGAATGGCAATTATTAAAAAGTCAGGAAACAATAGATGCTGGTGAGGCTGTGGAGAAATAGGAACACTCTTACACTGTTGGTGGGAGTGTAAATTAGTTCAACCATTGTGGAAGACAGTGTGGCAATTCCTCAGGGATCTAGACCCAGATATACCATTTGACCCCATAATCCCATTACTGGGTATATACCCAAAGGATTATAAATGATTCTACTCTGAAGACACATGCACACTTATGTTTATTGCAGCGTTATTCACAATAGCAAAGACTTGAAACAACCCCAAATGCCTATCAATGATACACTAAATAAAGAAAATGTGGCACATACACACCATGGAATACTATGCAGTCATAAAAAGGAATGAGTTCATGTCTTTTGCAGGTACATGGGTGAAGCTGGAAACCATCATTCTCAGCAAACTAACATGAATGGAAAAACAAACCACCACATGTTCTCACTCATAAGTGGGAGTTGAACAATGAGAACACATGGACACAGGGAGGGGAACAACACACACCAGGACCTGTGGGGAAATGGGGGACAAGTGGGAGGAGAGCATTAGGACAAATACCTAAAGTATATAGGGCTTAAAATCTAGATGATGAGTTGAGTTGATAGGTTCATTAAACCACCGTGACACATGTATACCTATGAAACGAACCTGCGCATTCTGCACATGTATCCCAGAACTTAAAGTAAAATTTTTAAAAATTTTAAAAAATTACTGTGGCCTTGTAGTATAGTTTGAAGTCAGGTAGCATGATGCCTCCAGCTTCGTTCTTTTTGCTTAGGATTGTCTTGGCTATACAGGGTCTTTTTTGGTTCCATATGAAATTTAAAGTAGTTCTTCTAATTCTGTGAAGAATGTCAGTGGTAGCTTGATGGGGATAGCATTGAATCTATAAATTACTTTGGGCAATATGGCCACTTTCACGATATTGATTCTTCCTATCCATGAACGTGGAATGTTTTTCCATTTATTTGTGTCCTCTCTGATTTCCTTGAGCAGTGGTTTGTAGTTCTCCTTGAAGAAGTCCTTCACATCTTTGTAAGTTGTATTCCTAAGTATTTTATTCTCTTTGTAGCAATTGTGAATGGAAGTTCACTCATGATTTGCCTCTCTGTTTGTCTATTATTGGTGTATAGGAATCCCTGTGATTTTTTCACATTGATTTTATATCCTGAGACTTTGCTGAAGATGCTTATCAGCTTAAGGAGATTTTGGGCTGAGATGATGGGGTTTTCTAAACATACAGTCATGTCATCTGCCAACAGAGACACTTTGACTTCATCTCTTCCTATTTGACTACCTTTATTTCTTTCTCTTGCCTGATTGTCCTGGCCAGAACTTCCAATGCTACGTTGAATAGGAGTGGTGAGGGAGGACATCCTTGTCTTGCATGGTACTGGTACAAAAACAGATATATAGACCAGTGGAACAGAACAGAGGCCTCAGAAATAACGCCACACATCTACAGCTGTCTGCTCTTTGACAAACCTGACAAAAACAAGAAATGGGGAAAGGATTCCCTATTTAATAAATGGTGTTGGGAAAACTGGCTAGCCATATACAGAAAACTGAAACTGGATCCCTTCCTTACACCTTATAAAAAAAATTAATTCAAGATGGATTAAAGACTTACACATAAGACCTAAAACCATAAAAATCCCTAGAACAAAACCTAGGCAATACCATTCAGGACATAGTCATGGGCAAACACTTCATGACTAAAACACCAAAAGCAATGGCAACAAAAGCCGAAATTGACAAACGGGATCTAATTAAACTAAAGAGCTTCTGCACAGCAAAAGAAACTATCGTCAGAGTGAACAGGCAACCTACAGAATGGGAGAAAATTTTTGCAATGTACCCATCTGACAAAGGGCTAATATCCAGAATCTATAAAGAACTTAAACAGATTTACAAGAAAAAACTAAACAACTCCATCAAAAAGTGGGCGAAAGATATGAACAGACACTTCTCAAAAGAAAACATTTATGCGGTCAACAAACGTATGAAAAAAAGCTCATCATCACTAGTTATTAGAGAAATACAAATCAAAACCACAATGAGATACCATCTCACACCATTTAGAATGGGGATCATTAAAAAGTCAGGAAACAACAGATGCTGGAGAGGATATGGAGAAATAGGAATGCTTTTACACTGTTGGTGGGAGTGTAAATTAGTTCAGCCATTGTGGAAGACAGTGTGGCAATTCCTCAAGGATCTAGAACCAGAAATACCATTTGACCCAGCAATCCCATTACTGGGTGCATACCCAAAGGATTATAAATCATTCTACTCTAAAGACACATGCACATGTATGTTTATTGCAGCACTATTCACAATAGCAAAGACTTGAAACCAACCCAAATGCCCATCAATGATAGACTGGATAAAAAATGTGGCACATATACACCATGGAATACTATGCAGCCATAAAAAAGGATGAGTTCATGTCCTTTGCGGGGACATGGATGAAGCTGGAAACCATCACTCTCAGCAGACTAACACAGGAACAGAAAACCAAACACCACATGTTCTCAATCATAAGTGGGAGTTGAACAGTGAGAACATATGGACATGGGGAGGGGAATATCACACACTGGGGCCTGTTGGGGTGGGCGGCTAGGAAAGGGATAGCATTAGGAGAAATCCTAATGTAGAATATGGGTTGATGGGTGCAGCAAACCACTATGGCACATGTCTACCTATGTAACCTGCACGCTCTGCATATGTATCTCAGAACTTAAAGTATATATATATAAAGAATAAAACTTGGATTTTATGACATGAAAATAAAAACAATTCTTGCATTGTAAGAAAATTTTTTTAAATGGTAGAATTAAAAAAAATGTTCCATGATCAGATTGGTTTGAGAAATACTTCGTGATACCAAATTTAGTAATTGCTTTAATATGCCACTATGCATTAGGAATCTCCAAGAAAAGACTACAGGATTCTGGCTTTGCTGAAAACAAAAGCCGAAAAACTTCTTCCCCACCCCAATTGCTAACACCTTTAACATCCCAGCAGATTTTTCTTGGAGCACCGGCTGGGTAGAGCACAGCGGTGGCCTGGCCCTGTGCTAATGGCCCTGCATTTCACTAGTGTTGTTTGAGGGCTGCTGATTGACCTCTGCCCGATCCTAAGCAGCCCCCCTGGTGAGCCCCTTTCTGATGAGCAATTATTTCCAACTCCATACCATGTCCAAAATGCGCTCTTAATTGAGGCAAGACTTTTCTTTCTGTATTTAATAATTCTTTATTAAATCATGACTTTACATTTTTGTGTCGTACCAACCAGTTGGTACCAATTTTTCCAGCAGCTTTCTCACTCCAGTTTTGGAAGTACTATTGGAATATTTCTCTTTCTCTGTAACTATTGGCATTTGATAACATTTTTTTGCAGCTAATTATCTCATTGATTGAAAGGAATGAAGGAAGGGATCCAATGAGGTGCTTCTTGGAGACAAGGAAACACAAATGTACACCTTTGAATAGAGTTTCCACGTAAAATAGCTGTCCAGCCTCCATGGAAAGAGTTCTTTATGGACTCATTATGCAGGCAAACTCGCTAAGCTCTTTGGGACATTAGTGCCTTTAATAATGATGTTAGCAACTTTTCCTCAACTATTGCATATGTACAGTGGGTCCTTAGCAGAGTGGGGGCATCGTGAATTAATCCCTATTTAATGAGAAATATTTGAAGGTGATGAGAGTCATCTGCTGTTGATGGGAAAATTCTGCCTTGATAGATTATTTTTGGAACATTAAAGAATCTACTCAATCAAGAGACTTGACGATTTAGGACAGGACAATTTTGTGAGAAATTGAAATAAAATACAGGATTTATACTCAATTATTTTCATCACCTATAAAGTGTCCTGTATTTGCTTTAAGAGTTTTAAATTTTCACACTTTCTTGCTTTCATCAGACCTCAGTAGCCTGTACTACATCAAATGGCTAGATGCTGAGTTTTGGCTGAAGGGTGTTTTTAGTAGGGTTATAGCCAATGGCTATATTTGAGAAAATTTATTTTAGATTAATTTATAGTATGTTTCATTTCAAACTCTCTGGAGAGAGCTATGAAAATATGTTTATATGTGAAACGTGCTGCAGCATTCTCACCAACGTGATGCAGAATTTCCGCAGCTACCTAATGATTCAGATAGAAGTCATAATTAAAATATATTAGGTGTTAGAAAATGTTTGGATGCTCAAAAATAAATTATTATAATACAAGTTATTATTATCATTTCTTTATGCTTGATCTCATCACTGTTAGAAAGTACTCAGAAATTGACTGGTGTAAAAGAAAAAGAAGTTACTATATGAAAAAGACACCTGCACCTGTATGTTTATCATAGCACAATTCACAATGGCAGAGATATGAAATGAACCTAAGTGCCCATCAGCCCATCAGTGGATAGAAAAAATCTGGTATATATATGCCATGGAGTAGTACTCAGCCATAGAAAAAAACAAAATAAGTCTTTTACAACAGCTTGGATGGAGCTGGAGGCCATCATTCAAAGAGAAGTAACTCAGGAATGGAAAGCGAAATACCCTAAGTTCTCACTTATAAGTGGGAGCTAAGTTATTGGCATGCAAAAGCATACAGAGTGGTATAATGGGCACTGGAGACCAGAAGTGGGGAGGTGAAGTGGGGAAGGGTTAAAAACTACATATTGGGTACAATGTACATGACTCCAGTGACAGGTGCGGTAAAATTTCAGATTTCACCACTATACAATTCATCCATATAAAAACACTTGTACCCCTAAAGCTACTGAAATAAAAAAATTAACTGGTGGAAATAAATAATTAAAATATCTTATGTTCCTTTTAATCTTTCTACTACTCTGTTCTGTTCTTTGGAATACAAATAAAAAGTATTTAACCTCTGAACTTTTTGTAACTGTAAATTTGAAAAGCTACTTAATTTTTTATTGTGATGGCAACAATGTTGATAATCTATACACATTTTCAGAGTAAATTAATCATATTAAGAATTTTGTCAGAAAATAAAATATAATTCCACTTTTGTCAACAAAACAAATCTACTTTTGTCAGAAACAAGTCAATCTCTATTTAAAAGTACAAACACACCTCTCTGAATTTCTGTGTAGGTTGTTTTTTTCCTTAGCTCCATGCGAAGTTATGTGGCTGATGATGAGGGAACAGTAAATTTGCGGGGCTTAGAGCCCAAAGACCTGGGAGCAGGCCCAGATTCTACTATAAACTTTGAACAAGTCGTTTACTCTGAACCCCAGTTTTTCTCACTGTGTAATGAGAATGACATCCCTTACAACTTTCAAAACATAGTAAGAGGAAATGTCTGAGGCTTTGTTGATGACAGATGGACAGGTCCCAAGAAGCAGACAAATAGTCTTTTAAAGACAAACAATGCAATGGAAATCTTCTTTCCTAAATGCATGACTTTTGCTAACTTTAAAAAGGAAAAAGGCAATGATATTTCACTTATATCTGAATCACAATCCCTGACTAGCTGATCAAGTTTCCTAGGTTAGTAATAGATAAGGAGAGTTTAGAGTTAGGATATAAGAGTGATGATCAAATAGGTGAGAAATTCTAGACTGGGATTTAGAGATTGGATACTGACAGAGTCAGTCTGAGAAATAAGGGCTGATATGGTTTGGCTGTGTCCAATCCAAATCTCATCTTGAATTGTAGTTCCTATTATCCCCATGTGTCATGGAAGGGTCCCAGTGGGAGGTAACTAAATCATGGGGGTGGTTTTTCCCATGCTGCTCTGGTGACAGTGAATAAGTCTCACGAGATCTGATGGTTTCATAAAGGGCAGTTCCCCTGCACACGCCCTCTTGCCTGCCACCATGTAAAGCTTGCCTTTGCACCTCCTTCACCTTCCGCCATGATTGTGAGGCCTCCCCAGCCATGTGGAACTGTGAGTCCATTAAACCTCTTTTTCTTTACAGACTACCCAGTCTCAGGTATTTCTTTATAGCAGTATGAAAATGAACTAATACAAGGGCGAAGGAAAGCATGTGTCTCCGTGATCCAGCCTCAGATGTTTGTGCTTCCCTTAGAACAATTGCATACAAGGTAGGGTCACCTAGCGCTCAGGAGGCATGGAGTGAGTCCATGACTTTTAGGAGCTGGGGATATTGGCAGGCATTGCTGTCATTCTTCATCTCCAGTACAGGATGCATTTTGACCCATACGTAAAATGTTAGTATCATATTAATCTAGTAAGTTGTGTGTATGCATGTGTGCATATGTCTTTTTGTACATGTGTGTGTGTGTCTGTGTGTGGTTTGTGTGGGTAAAATCTGAGAAAACACGTTCTTTACTAGGAGAGATTCCCAGGCCATCCTCCAAACAGAAATAAGAACATGTAGACACTAGATATACAGTGGCTTTCTCCTCCTGTTTTTCAAACGAGTGAGAAAGGATCACTTTAAACGAGACATTAAAAGAGAAGAGAAAACATTGTGCCATCCGTTCTTATCCATATGTCTTCCTGGGGAAGCCCATTTCTAAGTTATTTGGCAAATAGTGATTCAGATTTGTTAGAAATTTTGAGTATTAAAGTAGCCAAATGAATCCTTTCTTTTAAAAAAAATCACTTAGTAACCATTTAAAAAGGTAACTTTCACAAAATTTAAAGTTTTAAGTGATATAGAAAAAATAATAAAATAAGTATTTTTAAATGTGTTTCTTATTTCTTAGCTTGCTGTATCTACATGTCAGTTTAACATTGGTAATTAAATAAGCATATTAGTAAAATCTACATAATAAAATTTTATGGGACTTAAATTTTATATTGGAGTTAATCTGAATGTCCCATTTTTTCGTGTGTGTGTGTGTGTGTGTGTGTATGTGTGAGACTTAAAATTCCCATGGGATAAATTATAAAAATAGAAACGAAGAAGAACATATTAGTTATTCATATACCTGTGCATCTGAAATTAGCCATTTTCCTCACCGAATACATAACGATTTCCGAGATGAAGAGCAGTTAACCCAATGGCCTCCTAAATACTAAACTCCATTAAGCTTGCCTCTGAGCAATGGCCACAGTCATGAGTGCATCCCCTAGAGTTGTTTATCATTAATGTCCATATAAAGTATACTGATTTATGATAACTTCCAAAAGACAATCATAGGGAAGCCAATTAGCTGAGGAAAGGAGATGACCTACATAAAGGATTGGCCAACTGTTTCTGCAAAGGGCCAAGTAGTAAATAATGTTCTGCATTGCAAACCATAGTATCTCTGTCGCAGCTACTCCATCAGCTCTGCCTTATAGCGTGAAAATAGCCAGAGACTATAGGTACAGAAATGGCCTGGGTTGGAGTTGGCCTGCAAGCCTTAGTTTGCTCTCAGGCGTCCTATAAGATAGGTGAATAATTTTAATTTCTAATTACACTGTTGCACCTGAAAGAGCTGTGGCTCCATAAAGGTCTGTAGCTGTATTTTTACTATTACTTTTACTATTTACTACTTGGCCCTTTGCAGAAAAAGTTGGCCAATCCTTTATGTAGGTCATCTCCTTTCCTCAGCTAATTGGCTTCCCTATGATTGTCTTTTGGAAGTTATCATAAATCAGTATACTTTATGTGGACATTTCATATATGTATGAAAACTGAAAAATAATGTAATCAGTCATCTGGATACTGTGAGCAAAGGCCAAACATCTGGGTGTTTGGAAATCTAAACTAAAATTTGAAAACAACCTATTATGTTATCATTATGATTACTGCTAAGCATTTGTGTACTGCATTCCAAGAGTGATCTCAACATATTTAAAAAACTGGAGACACAATGAAAGAATACCTTCTTTCTGTTCCCTTTGAATCTGATATTTGAAAACAAAGGGCAATGGAGGGGGAAAGTGTTTCTAGTAAAAGGCAATATATTTCTTAATATCAGATACCCTTTTAAAACCATCATAATGAAAACCATAAAAGCACGGAGTGCGTTTGATATCAACCAGTTTGCAAATTACAGATTCTTCGTTAGGACATCTAAGCAGCCCCAAGAGGACACACCTGTGGCCACCAGCCCTGTCCTTCACTGCGCAAGCCCAGTCTGAGTTCTGATGCTGGAAAGGAAACCTTCAAAGAGAACAGCTACTTCAGAAGGAGGGATGAGTGAGTCATGTTGTCCCAGCTTGAGTGGTGGTTGTTAATCTTCAGTGGTAGAATACGGAAACTATGCCTTGCAGCAAAGTTCTTCCGGTGATTTATCCTCCTTTTCAAAACAATATTGGGAGGCCAGGCTGCCTCCATATTGAATTCTAGGATGAAAACTGACCAGCTCTGTTATTCAGAGTCTAGGGAAAAGAAATATGAGGATTGCCTTGCATTTGCATTTTGCAAAAGCAAAAACACGGAGTCCATGTTTGTATGCTGGTGGGATGAACTCCAGCCCCTCACACTTAACATTAGAAGCTCCCTTCCCATGATTTTATGGTAGAAGAAAGCTGTTGACTGCCCAGGCCTCTTGTGGGCACCTGCGCCATTCCTTATAGGGCTACGCTCACCATGCACTCCAACACTCCGCCCTTGCTCTGTCTCTGTTCTTGTCTGTGTGTGTCCTCACCTCCTCAGGTACTGTCATTGGGAGGGACCCCTTTTTCCCTGGAGGGTCCTCCCAGAAACTGATCTGGATCCCATCCCATCCTGTCTTCTGAGAGGGCTCCGTTAATTCTCCCGTCTTACCCTCCCTTTCACTTTTCTTATATAATCACTTAAACTCGGTGCAGCCTCTCCTGTCTTTCTTTCTCCCCTTCCCTCTAGGTCAAGCCCCATGCAGGACACCTCGCCAGCTCCTCCTTGTCTCCTGGATGTTTGTGGGTTTCCTCCACAGCATCCAGTTTCAGTTTTCCTGTTTCCTTTCAACTGAATTATCTCCTCTGAGCCTTATTTATGCTTTTCTTTTTGAGGACTTGACCACACCCCAAGATCTAGTGGTAGTTCTGGATTTCTCCCCATCAAAAAACTGACTGGTTAGGAAAGGGGATGCCTGGCTCCACCCAGACCAGTGAAGAAAGGATGTATACCAGAACTTGAATGGGTTCCAGGAAGGGATTCAGCTCCTTTCCCCTATCATGGTTCTGAACCCTGACTCTAGAATGAATGTTCTCCTCCCTGTGAGATGCGTTCTTGAGAGCTGTCATGTTACAGCAACCTGGGTACACTCACCCTGCACCCCCAAACTCCACCCTTGCTCTGACTGTCCTTGTCATCTAAAGAGCTTTTAGAAAATACAGATGCCTACACACCCCTCCCCCACCCCACAAATCCCAATGTCATGGTCTGGGGTATTAAGTGCTGTTGTTGAACTGGGCTGCCGTCTTGCTGCAGTGCTGTCTCCCTGATGGCAAGGATACCTCTTATTCAACTTTGCTTCCCCATCCCACTGAATGGGGTCGGACACATGGTAGGTCCTCAGTAAATGGCTTGTTAGATAGCTTCATGGTGAGTTTATTTCCAAAGGTAACAAATCACTGGGAATTTCACAAATTGGAGTTATTTTACTTATACTACCTTTTCATAAAATGTAGTATAGAAATATCGTTTCATATCTTTTCAGAAAATATTTTTTTATTTTTTCCTAAAATAATTTTTTAGAAAAATTTCATAACATAATTTTTTTAGAAATATATTTTCATAAAATAATTTTTTTAGGTTATTAGCATCAGTCTTCCTGTTGTGAAGATTTCTTTTTAATTACATCATTGTGTGTGAGTTACACTGAGAGAGCCCAATCTCAGGTTGCTGTAACGTGACAGCTCTCAAAAACCCGTCGCACAGGGAGAAGAACATTCATTCTAGAGTCCGACGGCCCCGACTTGGAATTCCAGCCCTGCCCCTGTTAGGCAGTTGGATATTGGGTGATTTACTTAACCTCTCAGAACATCGTTTTACTTAGCTGTGAAAATTAATACTTCAGCAACAGTGAATGCCTATTAAGGACTTGCTTGGTGGTTGTCAGTTTATTCTTTCTCTTATCTGAGGCTCACAGCTCTATGAGGAAGTAATATAATTGTCACCATCATCACTTTCCATGGTTTACACATTTGGAAATCTGAGACAAAAGACTTTCCAGATTTTAAGAGTAAAGAAATTCCAGAGCCCTCACTCATCCCCACCAAGCTCTACTTCCTCTCAAAGGAGAAAGCAGCAGGGACTTATCTGAGCTGTCGGGAGTATGAGCTGAACATCTCCAAGGTCCTCATTTCCCCCTTATCCTTATGGTGCCTGAATTAGCTGATCTCTAATTTCTTAGTTACAAGAACTGCCAAGCTCCCAATTAACTTCTATCTCGGGAGTGGACACGAAAGCCTAACATTTGAGACCAAGCTCTGTTTGCTGCCTCAGTAAAAACCATTTTCTGTAGGGTTTGGTGTGGACTAGCTTTTAACCAAAATCATGTCCCCGAAAACATGGAAAAGTGTGACCCAGTGTGGTGGCTCACGCCTGTAAACCCAGCACTTTGGGAGGCTGAGTCAGGCAGATCACAAGGTCAGGAGACAGAGACCATCCTGGCCAACATAGTGAAAGCTGTCTCTACTAGAAATTTAAAAAAAAAAAAAAAAATAGCTGGGCATGGTGGCGCATGCCTGTAGTCCCAGCTATGCAGGAGGCTGAGGCAGGAGACTGGCTTGAACCCAGGAGGCAGAGGTTGCAGTGAACCGAGATCGCACCACTGCACTCCAGCCTGGGTGACAGCACGACTCCGTCTCAAAAACAAAACAAAACAAACAAACAAACAAAAAGAAAAAAACATGCAAAAGTGGAGTGTGCAGACCCAGGCAATGAGGGCAAGAGGCAGCTCTCCAGGGCAGCTTGACCAGCCTTTCCTCCCTAGAAATTCCTGTAAGCCCTGGATTAAGAAGCCTGGATATTTCTCCATTCCACATTCCAGTGGGTCTCGTTATTTTAATTATCATACTTAGCACAATAGCAGTTTTCCCCCATTTTTCTATTCTAAACAGGATGAACATTTGAGCTGGTTGCTCTTTTTTTTTTTTTCTTTTTCTTGCAGGGTGTTAGTATAGTAATATTATCCCACCCTTTCATATGGCTTAGCAGGTACCATGCACTGTTCTCATCACTGTAGATGTGCATTAGCTCATATCTCAAAATAACCCGATTTGCCCCCATTTTATTATGAGGACACTGAGGCACACAGAGATAGAATAGCGGTTCCCAGATGTTAGTGTGCATAGTAAGTCACCTAGAAGGCTTGGTGAAATAGATCTTTGGGTCTCACCACCAGGTTTTCTGATTTGGGAGGGCCACAGTGGGGCCTGAGAATTTGCATTTCTAGCAGGTGCCCAGGTGATGCTTATGACCGTCCTACCATTCCAGGGACCCTTGAGATAGATTAAGTTGTCCAGGGCCACGCAGTCAATAAAACATAAAAGCTGGGTTCAAACCCAAGGAATCAACCTTTAAATGTGTTTGCATTACCTCTTGTGATAACTAGACAGGTCTAATATGCCTCATAAGAAGAATGCCTGTTGCCATATAAACCGTTTTCTATTTCTCTGCATATAAATGTGCATGTCTTTGTGGGTGTATGTGCTTATTTGTGGATGAGTAGACACATTTACATTATAACCAGACACTCCACTGAGTCCAAAGTGTGTCAACAGAGAATATCTATTAGCAAATGCTTTAATCATTCCCATACTTAATTTAACAAGTATAATCATTAGTTTGTTTCAATAACAGATCTCTGAGCTCATCACAGTCATTATAACCTGGCATTTGGAAATAATGGGTTTATGTTTAAAAGCATGTATAATCTCACACATATTTCCTAGAAGAAAATCAGACTCTATAATTTGACCTAATGACAAGTATAATTAATGCTGTAGATTTGTAGACTCTTAGTTATCAAATTCAGCCTCTCATCAGATTCATAAATTTTGAGATCTGTGAATGTGGTACTGGTAGCCATTGCTTGGAGGCTTCCCAAGTTATCTGAGTCACTTGTGGGCAGCTCTGCTGCTCTAGTGGCTCGAAAGCTCTTTCGCTCAGTTAACCCAGACCTGCCTTCCTGTGAGTTTCATCTGCCCTAAACCTGTGCCCTCCAGCAAGCCGTACTGATGTCTCACATGAGACCATCTCAAGTGTACAAAGATGCCACCCCAAGGATTCTAGCCTTCAATGACCCAGCCTGTGTCTTCAGTGACTCCTCAGAGACCCACACCCTCTTTCTGCCTCCAGTTCCACCTGCCCTGAGCACACTTCAAATTGGCATTGCCTCCTCTTTCAAATAAAGTGTCCCAAAGTGAATTAAATGTTCCAGCAAATATCCAAGAACGAGAATCCTAACACTTGATCTGGAAATGGATACTGACATTAAACATAGACCATTTTAGCCAAGCACGGTGGCTCACGCCTGTAATCCCAGCACTTTGGGAGGCTGAGGCGGGCAGATCACTTGAGATCAGGAGTTCGAGACCAGCCTGACCAATGAGACCAGCCTGACCAACATGGTGAAACCCTGTCTCTACTAAAAATATAAAAATTAGCCAGGCGTGGTGGCGTGCGCCTGTAATCCCAGCTACTCGGGAGGCTGAGGCAGGAGAATCTCTTGAACCCGGGAGGCGGAGGTTGCAGTGAGCAGAGATCATGCCACTACACTCCAGCCTGGGCGACAGAGCAAGACTCCATCTCAAAAAAAAAAAAAAAAGTAGACAATTTTCACTGGCAGTTTCTTAAATGCATTTTGAAAATGTGTTGCTCCCACCTGACTGTGGCTTATTTTCTCAGATGCGGTCCTCGGCACTTCCCGGGCCCCTCTGTGACACCAAGGTTTTTGTTAGTTTGTTTTGCTTGTGACCGTGGCGCCCTCTACTGTTCTCCAGAGTTGCTAAAGTGCCTTTTTCAAGAAAGTTCCAGATTGAAAACTTAATTAAAATAGAAAAAAAAGTTAAAAGGTTTTCTATAGCTTAAATTAGCTATTAAAAAGCTAAGTGCAATTCAAAGGAAAACGTACCGTCTATTGATTTAAAACAACAGCAGTTTTCTTTCTCATGGAAGACAAACTTTCTAAGCCTCCTTTATCGGTATTGCTTGGTCTAAAATAATCCAGTCTCATCCACTGAGTCATGTTGGAAAACACTGGATGTTTTTTACATTTTTTACACTAGATATTTGGAATTGATCTAGCAGAAGAGTTTCAGGGTCCTCTCAGTAGTTTTTGAAAGCTGTTTCCTGAATCATAAACTTTCATAGCTTGAAGACAGTTTTAAAATTGTCAGGCCAGTCTTTTCAGTTTTGAAACCAAGATTCTGAGAAGCTAGAAGAGTTTCCAAAATGCACAAGCAGTGTCAAAGCCAGTCTGTGAGTTTTAGATGTGAACCTAATTCATTGTGATATGTTTTTATTTTCGTAAATCAAATATATTAATTTTGGAACATGAGATATTATAAACTTTCTGGGTTTTTTATTTTAAGCCAAAGTAAATAATAAACATTTAGTTAAAATTTCACAGTAATTTAATTATTTTGGCATTTAGTTGATAAAATCCATAAGCTATGATGGATGCCTTAAAAGTCCAATTTTCAGTGTTTATTTTCTTATGTTTTCTTGTTATGCTTGCTAATATGGCTTCTGACAGAAGTAAATGTATTAATAGAACTGTTGTAGTCACTCTTATTCCTGTATGATTACTAAAAACCAAAGAAAGTTTGGAATTTGTCCAAGAATGTTAATATTATCTGAACTTGGTCCAGTGAAACCATCTTTATTTGGGGGGGGGGAACTTTATATGAAATATAAGGTCTCAATTCATTAAAACACCATATACATTGTTGTAAAATATCAAATAGATCTTACAACTCATTAGTAGAACAACTTTGTAATTTGCTTATTTAGAATTGTTAGAGGTTTTCACCAGCTTCTAGCCAACAGAAAGAACTCACCTGTGCATTTGAATAAAGTAGACCTGTCATATTTGTATCAAAGGAAATAATTATTCTCAATTCTCAATTCTGTTGTAATATATAAAACTGTGGAAATTTTATTTGAAGTGTTTCTTAATTTCTGAATTCCTACACAGTAGGATGGGTGGAAGGCATTGTCATCTGTTTCCTGGATACTATCCCAGTTCTCGTATGGTTTTTCTAAATTGCCAAAGATTTGAAATGCAACCAGGTAAAAGTAATTCCATCTAACAGCTCAAGTTATAGCATTAGAATTCTTTAGAGTAAGTGTCAACTTCAGTTGTCTTATTTAAGAGAGGAAGAAAAGGAGAACCTCAACGGTTTGATTTGCCCAACTAAGAAACAAAACCAGGAGCAAACCCAGGTTCCACTGATTCCCCAGCTAGTGCTCACTGCACTATGCCTGAAGTATATCCTATAAGCTTCCTTAAGGAGATTTTTTGGTGAACTTAAAATTGTGAGATGGGATTTGGAAGTTTGAGGACACAGCCAACATTTCTTCGCTAGGTAGCAGGCACCAGGCCTAGAATAAGACTTCTTTTAAGGGGCAAAATTAAATACATCGAAGCCAACATTTTTGTGATATTTTGGGATGTCTAACCAACATCAGCTCCAGTTCTTTTCGAAGTCTTTACTTTCACTCCTTAGCGACAGCTTAATATGAAAATGCTAGAGAGAGTTCACATTTGAAAACATTTTAAAAGACTCCATATCTAATGCTAAATGTCTAAAGTTGAGAAACTCTTAAAGAAAGTATTTAGCTTTAAAAACTTTTGTACTTTGAGAAAATAATGTCTATAGGGTGTAGAGTTCAATCTTTTAAGTACAGAGTGAGGAAAGATAGCACCGACATTTTCTTTTTCCTTTTTCTTTTATTTTGTTGAGACAGTCTCACTCTGTTACCCAGGCTGGAGTGCAGTGTCTCAATCTCTGCTCACTGCAACCTCCATCTCCCGGGTTCTAACAATTTTTGTGCATCAGCCTCTTGGGTAGCTGAGATTACAGGCACCTGCCACCACACCCAGCTAATTTTTGTATTTTCAGTAAAGACGGGATTTCACTATGTTGGCCAGGCTGGTCCCGAACTCCTGTCCTCAAGTGATCTGTCCACCTCAGTCTCCCTAAGTGCTGGGATTACACACATGATCCACTGCACCCAGCCAGCACTAACATTTTCTGTGACTTTGTCTTTGATCCATGCAACATACCCTGAGACCTAGTAGTGTGCCTTAGGCTATTTCAGCACCATCAAAAATAATGTTAAAATGAGGAGAGTCTTGAAATAACAGAGTAAAACTGTGCTTCTTCTCATAGTCTCCTACCATTGCTCAGTATCAGACATTCTCCTCTGGGCTGTACCTGTGGCTTTTTTTCCCCCCCATAAGAAATGTGCACAAAGGATGATGGCTCTAGCTGCCTAATAATGATGAGAGACAAGGTTCTCTCCATTTTTCTGTGTTCTTCACCTATAATCACCTTCCCCACTTCCTGCCCCATGAACTCTTCCTCATTCCTTATGGTTTAGTTCAGCCATCATCTCCTCCACAAAGACATCCTTACAGTCCCCTAATCTGGAGATGTATCACCCTGCTCTGCTCTGCCTTTGTATAGATTCT
The DNA here is from genome assembly GCF_047675955.1 of Chlorocebus sabaeus. Classification (NCBI taxonomy): domain Eukaryota; kingdom Metazoa; phylum Chordata; class Mammalia; order Primates; family Cercopithecidae; genus Chlorocebus; species Chlorocebus sabaeus. The sequence goes on along the minus strand of NC_132907.1, from coordinate 78,444,820 downwards.
ATGTGTATCTCTATGCTAACATTCAGTATACTACATTTAAATTCCTTAGGTATCTTTGGTTTTCCTAGACCTGACATATGGGAAGTGCATAATAAATGAAATTATGTTAAAACAGAAATCTTCATTTTTGGGGTGATTGGCGCTCAATTGAATAGCTTATACCAAAAAAAAAGCAGGTCAAATCATCAGCTATTGTTTTAGTTGATTTTGTTGTTCTATAACAAAAGAATGATTTTGTTCTTCTATAACAAAAAAAATTCTATAATTTCAAGAATGCTTGAAAATTAGTAATTTATAATAAACAGAAATTTATTGGTTCACAGTTCTTTAGGCTGGGAAGTTCAATATCAAGGTATCAGTATCTGGTAAGGGCCTTCTTGGTATGTCATCACATGGTGAAAGGCAACAGAGTGAGAGAAAGAGAGAAAAGGGTCTGAACTTACCAGTGAATCCACTCCACGATAACGATGTTAATCCATTCCGGAGGACAGAGCCATCACAGCCCAATCACCACTCGAGGTCTCCCCTCCGTATACCATTACAATGGCAATCAAATCTCACCATGAGTCTGGGAGGAGGCAAACATTCAAACCATGGCTGCTACTAAGAGGCATGCATTGCAGCCAGTTTATCTTGGAAGGCTCACCCAGACTTTAATTTCTTAAAATTCAATATCCTTATGAGGGCAATTGGTAACACCTGCTGTGAATATTTTCCAGACTACAATTATACAACAACACTCCATGCCAAAAATTGTTAAGGACCTTGATCAAGCATTTGTCCTTATGTTCAAGCAGCTCAGAACTGTTTTCTGTGGAAAACCTTGCCCCTGCCCATCTCTGCAAGAGAGGCAACCATCCAGGCTTTAGGCATTCGGGTGGAAGATACCGAATTTCATAAGACAATGCTTGTTTGATTCCTCTGTGCTTCCAATTTCACATCATACCTGAAAAATGGAAATAATACCTATCTTATGAGGTTATTGCAAAATTAAGAACACATAAAACATTTTAAGTGTCAAGTGTAGTCAGTGCTGTGTAGGTGTTGTTGCTGGCTATTATTAGTATAAGATTGAGTTAGAATTGCCAGACATAGCAAATAAAGATATAAAACACCGAGATAAATTTGATTTTTAAGAAAATGACATAGTATTTGTTTAGTATAAATATATCTCATGCATTATTTGGGACACACATGTACTAAGAAATAATTTATTACATGAAATTCAGGTTTAACTGAGTGTCTTGTATTTAATCTGGCAATCTTAGGTTGAATGAATGAATGAACCCTAGTTGAATTTTTAAAATATAGCTTTAAAGGGTTGTTTTCATTAACTGAATAAAACATATAAATCCCCTCCAGCTGGGAACCTTCTCTATTAATTGAACACCTTCTGAGATGGCTTCTTGACTGTCTGCACTGTATTCTCAGGTAACAAGGTGGGAGGCACCTGAAAATGAATCAGGAACTCTGGGAGACCCAAGGACTTAAAGTTCTGGGGATCCAGCAGACCTGCAGTGCCAAGGAAGGACTTTTAGGTTTAGTCTTTCCCTGACTTGCCATGTTATGTTGGAAAGGCTGAACAGAATTTGGTAGAAATCTTAGATATAGTTGATAACCAGAATATGGCCAGTCTGGATATAATTCATACATAGTGTTTGCCAAATCATTTGTCAACTTACAGGAAACAACTTCAGTGGATCTGAGAAACAGATTGAAGACAAGACCACAAATGCTAATACTTTTTGATTTCTGAAAAGTTATCTGGCCTTTAGGCTATTAGCATTTTTAATTAAATAGCTGAAGTGAAGCATGCAAAAAGATCAGTGTTAGTCATGCACCCTTAATTTGAATGGTGAAAGATTCATGACCTACTGAAGCCCAGGTCACTGCCCTACATTATTAGGTTTTTAATATATCTTGGGTTTTCAGGTTGCATTAACCAGATAATTAAATGACAATAGATTTTCATATTCTTATTTAATGGTGACCCTGAATTAACCATTCAACCTTCAGGGTCATCTTAAGTCTTCATTTTTATCCTTGTCTGCTACAGTCATTGTCTTTGTTGTTGTTGCTGCTGTTGTTTTTGCAGCTCGTTGGTTACAACTTCTTTTGTTTTTGCTTGTTGTATTGTTTGTTTGCCATTAGTCCCTGGAAATTGGTAACTGCAAAAATACTGTAGAATTTTTAAATAAGTCTTCTTATGAAAAGCTGCAGCTGCTGTTGATGTGCATTTAAATGTTCTATATGTACCCTCTGCATGTAAAATAAAAGTTGAAATTATAAAACAAACAAACAGAAGCATGGTCCAACATCATCTCAAGAAATAAATGGTTAAAAATGAAACAGATTTTTTTTCCATTCCTATATATTTTCTAATGTTGGGAGTTACCCAAGTAACATATGGTAATGGTTTAAGATTCAAAATCATATGCAATTATTTTCATCTTAATAGCACTGGCTTTCTTTGCTTTAAAATTCACCAGCATATAAGTTTGCCTGTCCTCACTAAGTCTGTATTCTCCTAAAAGTGCTTCTGAAAGTAAAGAATATTAATTATTATTCTGCAGTGGGATCATAACTTTGAAAAGTTTGAACATCAAGATTTTCTTTTAATATATCACCATTTTATTATTAAAATAATAAGATGCGACACTTGGGTATTTCCTTTGTAAAGATCCTGAAAAGTGATTGCCTTCAGGTTTTCTGTCTTCTCTAGTATAGTATAATAATTTGGGTAATTTAAAATAAAACTGAAATCTGAATCATTTACATCTTGAGACATACCCAGAGAATTATATGTTGTGATGACAAATGAGCAAAGAAAAACCCATTTAGCACGTTTTTTGCCCAGATATCCCCATTTCAAACTCTCCCCAGCAAAGCTGCATTTATTCTGAAGCCAGTGAGACTTACACTTCAGCTCCCCAGCCTCATCCCTTCTCCAAACCTGGGTCCTTCTAAGGTCTTGGGAATGTATTCACATAGGTTTTTGAAAATTTAGCAAAGGTGGCTGGGCGTGGCTCATACCTGTAACCCCAGCACTTTGGGAGGCCAAGGCGGGCAGATCACTTGAGGTCAGGAGTTCGAGACTAGCCTGGCCCACATGGTGAAACCCCATCTCTACTAAAAATACAAAAATTAATGGGGCATGGTGGCACATACCTGTAATCCCAGCTACTCAGGAGGTTGAGGCAGGAGAATCACTTGAACCTGGGAGGCAGAGTTGCAGTAAGCCAAGATCATGCCACTGCACTCCAGTCTGGACCACAGGGTGAGACTCCATCTAAACAAAGCAAAACAAAGCAAAACAAAACAAAAAGGAACATTTTGCAAAGGTTAGACATTTTTAACACAATCAGGTAAGACTTAATCTCTTTCTTCTCCAACATTAGAGGAGACCCTCAAGTCGTACAAACCTCAGGCCCCACCAGACGGGCCCACCACTGTTCCCAAAGTGCAGCTTATTGTTTTAATTATTACACATTTCCTGCATTACTAGTGAGGTTGAACCTTTTCTGATTTATGTTTATTAGTCATATGTTGACCTTGAGGCCAGTTTTGCTCCCTATCTACTTTGCCCAAAGGGAAAGAAGATGGTGGAGGGGAGGGGGGATGCCAGTGGAGCACCCAGGCCCAGCACTCAGGCTCAATGCCCAGTCCTCTCCCTGGAGCTGCCCACTGCCCACCCGAGGGCAGATTCCCTCCCCTTGTTGTTTTTACCCTTAGAGTCTACTTTCCTCCAATTACTGTATCTGGAGAGTCTCCAGCAGTGAGGCCTCTGTCCTGGAGTCTAGCACTTTCTCTGAATCTGTGGACAAAATGTGAAACCCAATGGCATCCTTATCATCCATGCCTTTGCTGAAAATACAGCAGTTACAGGGTTAACTGGCATCACTCATGAACTGCTGCTGCTATCATTGTGACTCTTGGTACTGCAACAGTCTTCTCAAACTGCCTATAATCTCACCCCTTGCATGATGGAATAAGTAGCTTGTGAAGGGAATTTGTGATTGTTTTGTTCTCAGGTATCTGAGAAGAGGTGGGAAAGGGAGGAGACAGGGCGTTTTTCAGACCTTATCACATACCAGTTTGTGCATTTTACATGGCACCGTCTCTCCTGATACCTCCAGTAATACTAAGTGGTATTCTCCCTATTTGGGGAAGACCTGGAACAGGAGGCAAACCCAGGGCACACTGACTGCATAGCCAGGTACCTGGCCCGGTGGTCTCCAAAGTGCCATTCAAACAACAGCTAGCCTCACAGGGTGTCCGTACGATTCCCGGGAAAGAGGTGTCTGTGTTTTAATGGATTTCTATGGTCCAATACTCGGGGAAACACTAGGACATGACCCTGTTAAGCACAGAACTCTTATAAAAGCTTTAATTGGCTAATGTGCAGGGTGAGCCAATAATTCTGTTTTCCACAGACCGTGTTCTGTGAAACGCACTCTGTGAAACATTGTTGGAGAACTCCAGGCTGCTGTCATGGAGCATGGAGAGAAAATTCCCATTTATAGAGAAATTCCCCTTTATAGGTGTAAATTCTGGAGGGATAGTGGAGGGGAGGGAAGGGGCAGGATATGAGAAGGGGACATGGACAGCATCTTTTCATTAGGAATGAAGACAGTAGACACCTATCTGAACCCATGGCAGCCCCAGGTTGTGACTTGCCCCTTGGTAAAGCCACCATGACCTGCCATTGCCCATGGCCCTTGCTCTGTCCACACCCCTCAAGCCCTCTTCCAAGGATGGGAAGTCCTTCCTACTTTAGACTCTGGTTAATGGAACCTACACATCTTTTTCTTTCTGGGAAGTCCTGGACCTTTCTGATGAATTTAGATTATTCTGGCTTTAAAGAGTCTTGTTTCTACTAAGACTTTCGAGAGCGTGTTTTGAAGCTCTCCTTGTATCACCCTTTCCCTAAGGGCAGTACATGGAGGAAGCTATTTATGTTGCCTCAGTAGTGAAGAAAAAAGATAATAGGAGCAAGTAATCTTTGAGAATAGCAGCCTTGTAATATCATGAAATATTATTTTGTTACATCTGTTTAAAGCTTGTTTTTCAAATCCTAGAAATGACACTAGGGAATAAATCAAGTAAGGGAGTCATTTGTTCCTTAACAAATACCAGTTTGTTAGACCTCCATGTGAAGTTATATATTCAAAGGTAATAGACTTTGGAATAATTATCAGAAATATGACTGAAAACATCTTGATTTCATGTCAGGTTCAACTGAACCTTCTTAACACAAGGCATTTGAGTTAACCATCTTGAAAACAGCTAGTTTAAGGAGGTTTTGCAAGTGGCTATCAGTAGAACAAGGAAAGCTAAGGCAGACACTTTGGTGACAAACAACACTGAGTTTGTAGAAACTCTCTTTATCCAAAGACAGAGAGGAACCAAGGCAATAAGAGATCTCAGAGGGCTTCGTTCTGCACGTCGGGATGATTGAGACAGAAATTCAAAGACAGTCCCTGTCTTAGTCCTTTTGGGCTGCCTGTAACAAAATACCATAAACTAGGCGGCCTGTTGATATCATTTGGCTGGGTCCCCACCCAAATCTCATCTTGAATTGTAGCTCCCACAATTCCCACATGTTGTGGAAGGGACCCGGTAGAAGGTAATTGAATCATGGGGGCGGGTCTTTCCTGTGCTATTCTCATGATAGTGAATAAGCCTCATGAGATCTGATGGTTTTATAAAGGACAGTTTTCCCGCACAAGTTCTCTTCTCTTGTCTGCCCTCATATGAGACATGCCTTTCACCTTCCACCATGATTGTGAAGCCTCCCCAGCCGTGTGGAACTGTGAATCCATTAAACCTCTTTCTTTTGTAAATTGCCAAGTCTCAGGTATGTCTTTATCAGCAGAATGAAAGCGGACTAATACAACAACAGAAATCTACTTCTTCTAGTTCTAGAAGGTGGGGAGTCCATGATCAAGGCCCCAGTAGGGCTCAGTCTCTGGCTGAGAGATGGCACCTTCTTGCTGTGTCCTCACATGGTGGAAGGACAGGAAGCTCTGTGGGGTCCCTTTGATAAGGGCACTCATCTCATTCATGAGGTCAGAGCCCTCATAACCTAATCACTTCCCAAAGGCCCCATTTTCTAATACCATCACCGATTAGTGAAGTTTCAACACAGGAATTTTAAGGCGACACAAACATTGAGATTAGAGCAGTCCCAGAGTGTGTTACTTACTCAGCTTTGCTGAGGCAGAACAGCTCCAGTATCTTCCCTGATGATTGAATTTCAGCGAACATGGCAACAAGACTCTCCTCTGTAAAGCAGTAGTCACACAAGACAAGTCTTTCCAGATTTACCCTCAACCTTATTATTAGCTGATGAGGCAGGGCTTTGCCATTTGTCTCTATGATGCACAGAGACCCGTATTCAAGCTAAGAGAGGTTGTAACACTGGAAGGAGGGTTGTTTGTCTTTCTATCCAGGTGGGGAATATCACCTTAAATCCATCACTTTCCCTTTCTTGCGTTGGCTTTTCAGTACTGTTTGAGAGGAAGGGCGTGGACATTCTAAAATTTTCATGATGATATTGACTACTTTGACAAAAATAAGCATTTTCATTTGAAACACATATTTAAGTAACACTTTTATAGGGAAGATCTGATTTCTACTCTTAGAATGTAACAGTTTATAAGAAATTGCATCAGAAACCTCCAGATGCTCTTTTTACCGTCTAGGCAATTGTGTAAATTATAAAATGTTGAACTGTAGAGCCATCTGTAAATAAAACGTTAGTATCTTTATTGTACTTGTTAGTCTATTTTCAGTTTCCAGGAAAATGTTTACCAGGAGTTAAGAAAAGTTATCCAAAACTTGGAAATAAGGCAAACAGAGGGCAGCATGCCATTTCAGTATCGTATAGGTGGAGCATTGGTTAACAAATCCACACAAGGACTGTATGCTTATTTAGGGAACATAACTTTGTTTTAATCACGAACTATTAACTAAAAGCCTAGATTGTAGGATGTTACATGTTACTCTGCAGATTTTTGTCCAATTTTGTATCTGGCCCAGCAACGTTATTCCAAATTTTTTTCTTCTCTGCCTATATATTCTTCTTATGCACTTTTGAATCAGCATATTCATCTAGTTGGCTCCCTCATAAAGAGTTAAAGAGTATTTTTACACCAGTTCATTCTCTGCTTATATGAGGGCCATGTTTTTAAACTTTGAAAATTATTCTTTGGCACAGGTGGCTTTGTTTTTTTCACATCTCCATCTTCCATGAAAGACATATACGTAAAAGGGATAAAAGTATTGTTTCTCTGAACCCGATGGAGGAGAAGCTCTCCAGACAATCTTAAATGCACATCTTTCTGATTATAAATCCTGTGGCCTTAACTGGCTTCTCTTCAAGAAGTTCATATCACAAGTCTGCCACTTAGAAGCTGTACAAACCTGACAAAGTTCTTAATGTTTTGGTGCTCTCTTTTCCTTTTCTTTCAACGTGCCTGTTTTGTAGCCTTGAGGCTGAAAACCTAGACTTCTGCGAGTATGCAGATTACAGAAGTACTCCTTTCTCCTTAAGATTTACATCCTGCAAATGGTATTGTTAAAGACCTAAGTTGGCAACAAAAAAATCAGCAAATTCATTGGTTGCTGAATTGCTTATCCTTTAATTCCAGAAGCTATGTGTTAATCACATTTCAGTAGGAAATCCTTCCAAGTAATGTGCTGGGCTGCTATTGTAAACTACAGTTTCATATTTTAATGGTCACTTTTGCTTAGTAATCGAGTCATGACTTCTCAGGGATATACACCATTAGCTTCTTGCAAATGTAAATAGTGGGTGATTTGTGAATCATTGTTCTGCCCTTTTAGTAAATATTCTGATGAATGCTGTAATTTTTAAGGAACTCAGCATGAATAACCACTCTTGGCTATCACCAGCAGGATTTGAACTGAGGAAAGAAATGAAATGGCCTGTACTTTAGTTCCATTTCTTGTGGCATTTTTCTGCTATGTAGCACCAATGCAAAGTGCAAGAAGAAATTAAGAGAAGAAAGTGGTCTGATAATTAGACCTTGAATGAGAAAAACAAAATCTTATTTAGAATTATAATATGTAATTATGCATTATTATGCAATTATAGTATGCGATAGAATTTTTAAGAACCAATATTAGAATGGAACCATTAGAAGCATGTTTAGAAAGGACACAGAGGGCAGAGCAGAGTGACTTTTTTTGAATGTCTACTAAAGCGCTATACTTGACACATACTTCTCAGCCTCACAGTATCCTGGAAGAATGGATATTACTTTAAAATATGATAAATAGAGGCCCGGAGAATGTAAGTGACTTTCTGAGGGTCACGCACTGTAGAACATGGAGGCCATTTGATGCAGGTCTGACTCTAAAGCTGGGCATCTCCTATTACCACTCAAGAAAATAGCACTGGACAGTTTCATACTGCAACGGAATCCCAAGCGTTTCTGTTACAGGACAAAAATCATCTTCATATGCTTTTGCTTTGCATAAGAGGCACTGTCACTTGTGTTAGGACTTTCTGTTCAGTTGTAGTCCTTTGGAGTTCTCAAGTAACTAAAAAAAAAAAATGTATCTGTCTTGTGGCATCCTGAGTAATTTTATGATCTGCAAGAAGCTAAAGAACTGTGGGCAGGATTTTAGACACAGAAGTACCTCCAGCCTGGTCAAAATAATTTATTTTTCCACTGATACTTAGATAGGTTATAGGAACCCTCCTCCTTCCCAATACCATTTATTTGCTTTTTTACTCATTCAAAAAATAGTCTTCCTGGGCACTGTCCTAGGTGTTGAGGATGTCAAGGTAAACAAAATTCAGATGGTCTCTGCCTTTCATGGTTCTTGTGTCTTATCATTGTACAATATTCTATCAAGTTCCTTCATTCACTCCTTTATTCATCTGTCAAATATTTATTTTACACTTACTATGTGCCAGATACTGTTTTCAAAGCTTTGGAATACATCAGTGAGCAAAAGAGCTGCTTTTCTGGGCTCTAAACAAAGGAAGATGTACAATAAGAAATAGACATGAAAAATGAGACAAATGATATAGTATTTTGGAAGGTGATGAGAGCTATACAGAACAAAAAGAAAAAGAAAACCTAGATCATGTTAAGAGAGATTGGGAAGGTCAGGGTAGCAGGGAACCAGTTTGCAGCTTGAAATAAGATGCCCTAGGTAAACCTCATTAGGAGGTCATGTTGGAATAAAGATTTCCATGAGGTGAGGGAGTGAGCCTTGTAGATGTTTGTCATCAGAACAGCCTAGACAGGTAGTCCCAAGCTTCTAAGTGGGAGTGTGCCTCGTCTGTTTGAAGAACGGTGAGGAGCAATTCACTAGAACAAGTTGGAAAAGAACAGTAATAAGAACTGAGTTCGGGAGGCAGTAGGAGGCCAGAATGTGTGATGCAGTATGCCCCATTTAGTCAGGGGTACTCTTCAAATTTAGGAGCAGAAGGCAATGTGACTGGCCTGTGTCAGGTTTCAGTCTTCTGTCAACCAAATGCTGTGGCCATCCACGTCATATATTATGATGGAACCTTAGTGACGAACTTTATCAAGAGAAATGGGATAAATTAGCCATCAGCTGTGTCCTCACCCTTTCTCCAGGCAAGACCCGTCTTGTTAGGTGTTGGCATCTTCTGCTACTTCACTTACAAGAAAGCAATGAAGCATCCAGACTTTGTGTTTTTAGTCCCCTCCCTTGTGTCCACCAGACAAATATTCAGAATTAGATAGAATTACATAGCCTGTGGCTAAAATATTGTGTCACTCATTAATCTATGACGGCAAGATCCCTAATAGTTTAGTGACAAATCTAGAGCACTTGAGCAATTCAGACTAAAGCCATCGTAACACTCAAATGTAAAAGGCCATCATTAATTGAAATGTAAATGATAGTCTCTCATGAAGTTGGATACTTGCTTTATATTAGAAACTTAAAGAGAATCTTAATCCTTTCATAAAGCAGGTAAATACTTTTAATTGATCTTTAACTGCATATGGAGGATAAAATTAAATATGACACTTGTTCTTTCAAAGTTCACAGAAGGAATTCTAAAGCATTTTAAGGGATCTGAGCCATACAGTTTTTCCCATAGGTAGCTGACATACCATCAAGAGGAAAAAAAGCAACCATAAATATGCCTTATTTAGGCTCTAAAGAGCTAATCAGAGACTACAGTTAAGTTTAGTGATGATAAACTTGTTTTAACAAGACATTTATATCTGGTTACAATTGGCATTTAGGAAAAGCATGCTTAGATTGAATCCAGCAAAGTGAAATTGAGCCAAATTCTAGATAGAGCGCATTTAGACCACCCTCCGTAGATAATTTATTATCTAATCACTTCCTATTTTAAAAAAATCTTAGTGTGTTTAGTGTTAAGATATTATGAGAGCCACAGATGGCAGCCAGAGGTCAAGTTAGTCAAAGACCATGAACATAGTTCATTGTCCTTGAAAATAACTTGGTGGAGAGAAAGGAATGTGAGGTCTGCATCTGACAGCTTCAGTTCTCAGGGCTCATTGAAACTCTGTTCTCAGTGGTCATTTATGTTTCTGTCAGATCAGCAGTAGCATTTATTTTTAGAGAGTTTTGAAACTTAATCACTCAGCACAATACAGAACTATAAATGGATAAATAAGTTGTGTTCAGGAGCAAAAGAGATATAATCATTTCTCCTGGTATTTTGAAGCTGCTTCTGCGGAATTGGGTTGTTAGGCCATGGAGCAAGAGAACTGTTGTCTGGTGTGGTGTCATACTGCAGGACTGTTGCCTTACTCTAGTCAGAGTTCAGTATGTTGGCGTCCAAGTGGGAGATGTGGATGGATGAGGCTCCAGGTTGTCCCAGGCAGCTCAGTCCTCTGTCTTAGTCCATTCAAGCTGCTATAACAAAGTGCCATAGACTGGGTGACTTATAAACAACAGAAATTTACTTTGTACAGTTCTAGAGGCTGGAGAATCCTAGATCGAAGTGCTGGCAGGTTCAGTGCCTGGTAACAGCTCAATTCCTCATAGATGGCCATCATTTCATTGTGTCCTCACATAGTGGAAGGTGCAAGGGGTCTCTTTTATAAGAGCACTAATCCCACTCATGAGGGCTCCATGACCTAATCATGGAGCTAATGACCTAATCCTCATGACCTAATCACCTCCCAGGCACCCCACCTCCTAATGCCATAACATTGGGGGTTAGGATTTCAACATACGAATTTTTGTGGGAACACAACATTCAGTCTATAGCACCACATTAGGGATTTAGATAAGCACACCCTAGATGGATATCGAGACCATCCTCAATGCTGAATGTAAAAGATCTACAAGGATTTGTATCTTTATATCAATGCATATTTTGGCTGTATTTGGCACTGATGACCCTACCTCCTCCTTCTTTTACCCTTGATTTCTTGGTCTTTCTCAACTCCCAGTCTTCCTTTATTGACATCTCTTCCTCCTTAACTACACATTCAAAATGCTCTTCTTCCTTGGGGAATCTCCCTGGGCCCTGTGTTTATCTCACACATCCCTTTCTACTGCACACTGAGAGTTTGAACTACTTGAAAATTAATGACTTTAAAGTTGTTATCTTTCCATTATTTTTTGCCCTAAATTCTAAGTATGACTCTATCCACAGATGTATTTATAACAGTAACTACCACTAAATTACTATAATTATGTATTTGGTTTTGCTTGTTTGTTTCTAAAAGCTTTTCATGCATTGCAGTGCCACTCAAGTTTCCTCTGCTATGGACTGCTTCCTCGTACACTGTACCCATTTTTGTGTTGAGTCATCTTTTTTTTGTTCTTCTAATTTGTAGGAATCCTACTGTTAATACTCAGATTCTGAGTACTAATTTTTTGACTATCATACAATTTTCTAATTTCTTTCTCCTTTTTATAATTTATCTTTCATTCAGGTTATTTGTCATATAAAGATTTTAATTTTCATATAGTCAAATTTATCTATCATTTTGTGATTTCTGCTTTTTGTGTTCCTTTTAAAAACAATTTTCTTCCCTGACATCAAGGAGATACTCTCATGTATTTTATTCTAAAATTATAAAATTTTGTTCTTTGTATTTAGGTCTTTAGTCTGGAGTTTATTCACTGTACGATAAAATGTAGCAATCTATCAGATTTTTCTTTAAATGGGGAACCAGTTTGTCATTACTAAATATTGAATATGTCCTGTTTTTTTATATTGAATTCTAGTGCTTCTTTTATTTTATTCCAAACTTCTGTATGTGCCCTGATCAATGTATTGGTTCATTCTAATGAATAGTGAAATGAATATTTAATGCACTAAGAACAACCAAAAGGATATTTTTGTTGTTGATATTAGTTCTTTTTTATTTATTTACTAACAAAATAATAATAAAAGACAATTACATTTGGGCCACACTAAATTTAATATTTACTTAATAAGATCATTTCTCTTATCTCTCTTCCTCCTCCTTTTCTTTTTCTCCTCTTCCTCTTCCTCTTACTCCTACCTCTCCTCCCTCTCTTCCCTGTCCTTCTTTTTCTCCCAATGCTCAAGTTAGATCCAAGCCCCCCACTTTTGGAAGGAGAGTTGCAGTGTTTTACCCCAACAAGGTGACTGCTTAACAAAATAAGAAAAAATCTGCTTACTCTTTTACAAGTAAATGATTACATTGATTACATTCAGTTACAACTTTTATTTTATTACATGGGCTACGAATAAACCATTTTTTTTCCAGAGTAAAAGATGAAATTTCTGCAGGATATCTTGTGTCTTTATGTCCTACTCTTGTTGCATTTTTTATAAATTATTTCTTGGGCTGAAATGGCCTAAGCCTTGAAGTACATGCTGTAGGAGCAATACTGACATTTGTTCCACCCCATTCTTTCCTCAGAGAAAGAGTGTCATAATGTAAATATCCTAGAAGACCTGAGGCTGCAAAGGAAGATCCTTCAAGTGTGCCTTGAAAAGTCTTGTTTATGTGTTTTTTATTCTGTCTCACTGGTCTATTTTTCTATCCCTGTGCCAATATCACACAGTCTTATTTACTCAAACTCAATAGTAATTATGACATCTATTAATAAAAACCCCTCCTCCCCATTATTTTCCAAGCTAAGAATAGAGCTTAGTTTTACTCTCTCATATCAATTTTGGAATCAGTTTATCAAGTTCCACATGTAATTCCATTGGGATTTTGATTTGTGGTCAATTGAATTTATGCAATAATTTGGAGAAGATTAACACCGTTATGATATTGAACATTTTCTGCCTCGAATATGATAAATATTGCCATTTAAGAATAGATTATTGACTGGGCACATTGGCCTGTAATCCCAGCACTTTGGGAGGCCGAGGAGGATGGATCACAAGGTTGAGAGATCAAGACCATCCTGGCCAGCATGGTGAAACCCCATCTCTACTAAAAATACAAAAATTAGCTGGGCATGGTGGCACATGCATGTAGTCCCAGCTACTCGGGAGGCTGAGGCAGGAAAATCACTTGAACCCAGGAGGCGGAGGTTGCAGTGACCTGAGATCACGCCACTGCACTCCAGCCTGGCAACAGAGCAAGACTCTATCTCAAAAAAAAAAAAAAAAAAAAAAAGGAATAGATTGTTCAGGAACATTTTGTAATATTTTTGATATAGATACTCGTAGTCATTTAGTCAATTTTATTATCATGTGTTTATACTTTTTATCACACTAGTCAATTAAGGCATATAGCAATGTCACTGGCTTTTGTGTGTCTTGTATCTGACAACACTATAGAACTTTCCCATTAGTTCCAAAAGTTTATCTATAGTTCCCCTTGAAATTTTTTTGCGTAGAGTAATGACATTTATCAATTAGTATAACTTTGCTCTTTTTTCCTAATTCTTATACTATTAACTTCTTTTTTTATTTATTTTTTGTTCGTTTTGTTGGTTGGTTGTTTTGGTAGTGGTTGGAATTTCTAGTATAATGTTTTATAGTTAGAATGATATAAGAATCATTTTTGTTTCTGATTCATAGAAATGCCAAAGTTTCCCTACTAAATTTGACCTTTGTTAGCAGTTGGGCATAAATCTCAGTTATAAAATGTCCCTCCATTTATTGTTTGCTAAGAGTTTCTATTATGAATGAGTGTTGAATTTTGTTGAATCCTTCAGCAGAATCCAGAAAGATGTTCATTTTTTTTTTCTGGTAGATTGCAGTGGTTGATTTTCTGATGTTGAACCACCTTCTTGCATTCCTGAAATATGTCCCAACATTATCATAATATATTAAAGTTTCTATAAATTGCTTGAACTACTTTGTATTTTACATACAAATATTATCCATTTTTTGTAATTCGCATCCACATTATATGTATCAGCAGTTGATATAGCTACTTACATAATTTCTCCTTCTCGGAACACATTCTCCTTCCCTCATCTCCACTTCCTACTACCTTGAGTGACTCTTATTTAATAATCAAGATTAGACTCAGAAATCATATCCAGAAAACATTCCCTGACTCTACCTGGGAGAACTATCTTTTACTTTTATAGCAACACATACACATACTCACTACACATATAGGTCAAATCATACTTTCTTCAAACAATAACTATTTTATTCAAATCTCATAGGATACAAAATTGCTTACAAAGTTGTGTGTATGTGTGTTGGCACAGTTGCAGATACATCTATATGTACATGTAGAGTAGTATAAATGGGGGGCAAAGGTCGGTATTTAGGGGACAGAGCTGATTCTGTGTATTTTATTTCCTACTGAGATTACATATAGTCTTGGAGGAGATACCTTAGAATAGTAACAAGGCATTTGAAGGTCCTCTGGATCAAGCATAATTTTTTAATAAATATCCCTAGTTAGAGATTTTTGGAGAATGCCAATATTTTTTGGGGGGGCACAAAAACTGCAAAGAATTAAATGTATAAAAGCCAGTTTATGGGACTTATGTAAATCCATGATTTCTCAAAATATTTTTGTTTGAATATTTATTGCTTAAAATATGCAACCAGAAATGATTGTGTGTTTCAATAATTTTGAAAAGTTTGGCACATGTCACTTCCATGGCAATTCATGGTATACATTGGCACATGAAAGCTGTGCAAGATCTTGCAGTAAGTTCTGTCAAAAAGTCAAGCTATGTTACAGACCCTCTTTTCAATGAAATTTATTCAATGAAAGTCAATGGATGATATTTATTCAATGAATGAAAGTCTCATTCAGCCCTGCTGAAATCAATATAACTTGCTAAGTGGAGGTTCAGACAGAGTGTGGATAAAGGGAAGCTTCTTTTTAAGTGGAACAGCCAGTGTGGAATGAGTAGTAGCTTCAGGAAGCCAGTGAGAATAGCTTCATTTTCCACAACTCTTTTGAATAATGTTGTAGCAAATTCATTGTGTATTCATGATTTAATTCTGATAAAGAAAAATTTATTTTACGAATTGGTGCTTGTCACTGTAACAAGGACCAAAAAACCCTTAGCTTCCAATATCACCTTGAATTGTAATAATCCCCATGTAAAAAGGGTGGGGCCAGGTGGAGATAATTGAATCATGGAGGGGGTGGTTTTCCCCATACTGTTCTCATGGTAGTGAGTAAGTCTCATGAGATCTGATCGTTTTATAAATGGGAGTTCTCCTGCACAAGCTCTTGCCTGACACAATGTAAGATATGACTTTGCTCCTCATTCACCTTCTGCCATGATTGTGAGTCCTCCCCAGCCATGTGGAACTGTGAGTCAATTAAACCTCTTTCCTTTATAAATTACCCAATCTTGGGTATGTCTTTATTAGCAACATGACGACAGACTAATACCGTAAATTGGTACTCAGTAGTGGGGCACTGCTGTAAAGATTCCCGGAAATGTGGAAGTGACATTGGAACTGGGTAAGAGGCAGAGGCTGGGACAGTTTGGAGGGCTCAAAAGAGGATGGGAAAATGTGGGAAAGTTTAGAACTTCCTAGAGACGTGGAGGACTCAGAAGGCAGGAAGATTTAGGAAAGTTTGGAACTTCTAAAGACTTGTTGAATGGCTTTGACCAAAATGCTGTTGGTGATATGGACAATAAAGTCCAGGATGAGGTGGTCTCAGATGGAGATGAGGAACTTGTTGGGAACTGGAGTAAAGGTCATTCTTGCTATGCAAAGAGACTGGCAGCATTTTCCCCCTGCCCTAGAGATCTGTGGAACTTTGAACTTGAGAGAGATGATTTAGGGTATTTGGCAGAAGAAATTTCTAAGCAGCAAAGTGTTCAAGAGGAAGCACAGCATGAAAGTTTGAAAAATGTGCAGCCTAATGATGCAGTACAAAAAAAAATTTCTGGGGTGAAATTCAAGCCAGCTGCAGAAATTTGCATATATAATAAAGAGCCAGAGGCTAATCACCAAGTCAATGGGGAAAATGTCTCCTGAGCATATCAGAGACCTTCGTGGCAGCCCCTTCCATCACAGGCCCTGAGGCCTATGAGGACTCCAGGTCCAGGGACCCCTTGCTGTGTGCAGCCTAGGGACTTGGTGTCCAGTGTCCCAGCCACTCCAGCTATAGCTGAAAGGGGCCAATGTAAGGCTGGGGCCATGGCTTCAGAGGATGCAAGCCCCAAGCCTTTGCAGATTCCACATGGTGTTGGTCCTGCAGGTGCACAGATATCAAGAATTGAGGTTTGGGAACCTTTGTCTAGATTTCAGAGGATATATGGAAACATCTGGATGTCCAGGCAGAGGTCTGTTTCAAGGGTGGAGCCCTCATAGAGAACCTCTGCTAGGGCAATGCAGAAGGGAAATGTGGGATTGGAGACCCCCTAGCACATCCCCACTGGGGCACTGCTTAGTGGAGCTGTGATAAAAGGGCAACCATCCTCCAGAACCCAGAATGGTAGATCCACCAACAGCTGGCACCATGTGCCTGGAAAAGCCACAGACACTCAATGCCATCCATGAAAGCAGCTGGTCAGGGATAGGGGAGGCGGGCTGCACCCTGCAAAACCACAGGGACCAATCTGCCCAAGGCTGTGGGAGCCCACCTCTTGCATCAGCATGACCTGGATGTGGGATATGGAGTCAAAGGAGATCATTTTGGAACTTGAAGATTTAATGACTGCCCTACTGGATATCAGATTTGCATGGGACCTGTAGCCCCTTCATTTTGGCCAATTTCTTCCATTTGGAAAGGGTGTATTCACCCAATACCTGTACCCACATTGTACCTAGGAAGTAACTAACTTGCTTTCGAACTTACAGGCTCATAGGTGGAAGGGATTTGCCTTGTCTCAGATGAGACTTTTGACTGTGCACTTTTGAATTAATACTGAAATGAGTTAAGACTTTGGGAGACTGTTAGGAAAGCATGATTGGTTTTGAAATGTGAGGACATGAGATGTGGGAAGGTCCTAGGGTGTAATGATATGGTTTGGATGTGTCCCCACCCAAATCTTGCCTTGAATTGTAGTAATGCCCACGTGTTAAGGGTGGGGACAGGTGGAGATAATTGAATTATGGAGGCAGTTTCCCACATATTGTTCTCATCATAGTGATTAAATCTCACAATATCTGATGGTTTTATAAATGTAAGTTTCCCTGCACAAGCTCTTTTCTGCGACTATGTAAGACGTTATTTCACTCATTTGCCTTCCACCATGATTGTGAGGCCTCCCAGCTATGTGGAACTGTGAGTCAATTAAATCTCCTTTCTTTATAAATTCAAATTACCCAGTCTTGATTATGTCTTTATTAGCAGCAGGAGAACAGAATAATACAAAGCTGTACCACATTTTATTACTACCTGTCATTAGCAAAGTTTTACCTTTGCTACAAATATAAGGTTATATACAAATGTACAAATACAAGGTTATATACAAATAACAGGTTATATTTTGAAACATCTTTGGATCAAGCTTATGTTTTTAGGTGATTCTCTATATAATTTTCAGGAAACATCTCTCTTGTTTATTTCTTCAAATTTTCTACATATGCATAGGGTTAAGATATTTCTATATGCTAATATAAAATGATGAGTCATATAAGCTTTTGCCTTTGTCAAAGTGTATTCTTCTCTTCTTTTAATATACATAGTATAAAATAAACTCCCATTTTTCTGTCCTTATTACCCCCTTTGGTTCTTCATAACCCTTTTCACCACAGCACACACACACTTATTGACCTGTAGTCTTTGTGTCTTTCCTGTCTAGATGAAAGCTTCATAAAGTCATAGATTTTGCCTCTTTTTCAGTGCTGTATTCCTGCCACACAGTATGAATTTAGTAAGTATT